>NC_092825.1:178665948-179265948 GCF_039878825.1 Excalfactoria chinensis
TTTCCTTCCCGTTCCTTCCCGTTCCTTCCCGTTCCTTTCCGTTCCTTCCCTTTCCTTCCCTTTCCTTCCCTTTCCTTCCCTTTCCTTCCCTTTCCTTCCCTTTCCTTTCATTTCTTTTCATTTCTTTTCATTTCATTTCATTTCATTTCATTTCATTTCATTTCATTTCATTTCTTTTTCTCCAGTGAGGTCACTATTACCAGACTGTTGTTACACTTTGAGAGATACTATTTTTTCACTGAAAGGGTGGTGAAGTGCTGGAACAGGTTGGCCAGAAAAGCCATGAATGCTCTGCACCTGGAGGTGCTCTAGGCCAGTTTTGATGGGGCTCTGGACAACCCGATCTTGTACTTGATCTTGTGGCTAGCAACTCACCTGCAGCATGGAGGTAAGAACCTGATGATCTTTGAGGTCCCTTCCAAGCCAAGCCATTCTATGATTCTATGATTCTATGAGTCTATGATTTTCATTCAAGCAAACACTTCAGATGTGTATTTGAGCTCAAGAACAATCCAGATCCCCACAGATTTGTGCCTACCGTAGTTCCTATGCAATATTTCCCAGACTGCTGAAGTATATTACTATTCCAGCATTGGTATTCTAAAGAGATCTAGACCATCTAGAGTGCCTAAAGGTAAGGAAATGACTCCTGTACATGTTAACTGGTATGGTCTGTAGATCCCAGGGCTGTACAGATCTCTGTTGACTGTATTTCAAATTTAGGTGTGTCTTATACATCTAGGGAGATATGTCTGGATCTCTTCAAGGTAAATCAAACTTTACTCCCCATTTCTCACTGTTCAGTCTGAATGTATTTATGAACAGAAGTTCTTCCTTTCTTTAAACTGTTACTGACAAGTAGAGTTTTTTATATGTAGTACATTGAAATCCTGAAGATGTATTTAAGAGAAGGCAGTTGATTACAAAATAGTACGTGAAAATTATAGGAAAGGTTACACAGAATGCTTAGTGGAACTTGCCATTAGATTTTAATCCTTCACTCCTAGCTGTTTCCAGTAAACCTTTTGAATCTACTCTGAGATTTATTTATTTATTTTTAGCAGAGGATATTTTCTGTGCCAGAAATCAGTACACAATAGCTTTTTTTACAAAAGTCTTGAGTTCTTTAAACTACAGCCTTTAATCCTGGACTTCAGACCTACTCCTGCACAGACCTCTTCACAGCTATTAACGTAGCTTTTCCTGCTAATCTTCTCCGATTTGTCATCACTGGCTGGGTAGATGAAGGGATGTTGTGTACCTTGACTTCATCAAGGTGCTTGACATTGTCTCCCACAACATCCTTGCTATGAAGCTTAGGAATTGTGGGGATGAGTGGATAGTTAGATAGACTGAGAACCTGCTGACTGGTAGAGGTCAGAGGTTTGTCATTTCCAGCGCAGAGCCTAGTTGGAGGCTTGTAACTAGCAGTGTCCCCCAGGGGTCGGTGTTGGGTCCAGTCTTGTTCAAAATCTTCATTGCTGTTTAAGATTGAATTGATTTGTCATTTTTTTTCTATAATGCTATTCTTCATTTTAGTTTATTACTTAATAATAAATGCATTGTGTGTGAGGAAGGTGGCGTTTAAAAGCTAATCTTTTGCTCTTGTTGAATTTTTTGTAAATGCATTTATTCGCTATTGTGTCTACTAAAACCCTGACTACTTAGTAGTCCTATCACTGTTTTCAGCGGGATGGTATCACTGCTGCTGAGGTGCTTTTCCCTGCATGTCTTTCTGTCTGAATCCATCTTGTGTCTTTTTCAATGCATTTGGAAGCAGGAAGTATGCTCAAAAAGCACCTTTCACAAGAGAGTATTAACACTTAATTTCTAAGTCTTGTAGTACTGTAATTCAAATAATTATGGAACAATGTATGAGTTTTTCTTTTAGTTTATCTATATTTTATTTCAGTTCTCAGGCATTTCTTCCAGCTTGGTTCCTAGGGAAAAATTAGCTGCAGCTCAGATAATTAAAAAAAAAGACCTTGAGGACTGCCGTGAACTTGCTAAGAACTGTGCTGAATGGAGAGAGAGTTTATCATTACACTCCTTCAAGCATGAGACAGAAGTTTCTTCTAAAATAGAGCTGGTCAAAACCGTGATTCTATTTGACCCAGAAAAGCAAACCCTAGCATTTTCAGAGCAGGTATATATTGTGGCAGAACACAACTAATGAACTGTTCATGGGTTCATCCCTTAACAAAAACTGTGCTGAGCATCCTGTCGTTCCTCTTCACAAAGGTAAATTTCGTCAGTAAGATGGCATGGTTAGATTTCTCCCCCTTCTGCCTCCACAGTTCCAACTTGATTACTCTCCTGCCTGCAGAGGACCAGGCCTTTAACAGGAATTAGAGCTATTGCAATGAAATTCATCTTGCTGGATAAGCAGAATTTTACTGACTTATCATTGTCAGTGTATAATTTTGATCCTATAAGAACTGGTCTTTAATCCATAGGTGGTGAAAGTATTTCTGAAATGTAAAATAAGTAAAAATCATTAAAGCTTTTAGAGAGGCAATTAATTCCTTGCAAAAATTGCTTTCAGCATTTAAGAAACTAAATGAACTATTTTAATGGCGTAAAGTGCTATAACAGCTCTTCATCAAGGAAGAAAGAAACGCCACAACAGCTTCCAAGTGTACTATGGTTGCTGTTGTTCCTTCAGTTTTTCTATCAAAGATTTAAGCAAAAGTTGCTGTAGCAGGAAAGAATGAGCTTACATATAATACAAGTAGCATCACATCTCCATTACATTTGAGTAAAACCTAAAATATAAGATTTTCACCATATTCACAGAATCACAGAATCACAGAATTGTAGGGGTTGGAAGGGACCTCTTGAGATCATCGAGTCCAACCTCCCTGCCAAAGCAGGTTCCCTACACCATGTTGCACAGGTAGGCGTCCAGGCGGGTCTTGAATATCTCCAGAGAAGGAGATTCCACCACACCCCTGGGCAGCCTGTTCCAGTGCTCCGTCACCCTCGCTGTAAAGAAGTTCTTGCACACATTCATGCGGAACTTCCTATGCTGAAGTTTCAGCCCATTTCCCCTAGTCCTGTCCCCATGCACTACTGAAAAGAGACCAGTCTCGCCACTATGGCTCCCACTCTTCAGGTATTTTTAAACCTGGATCAAGTCCCCTCTCAGCCTTCTTTTCTCAAGGCTAAACAGACCCAGTTCCCTAAGTCTCTCCTCGTAGGGGAGATGCTCCAGGCCCTTCACCATCTTTGTGGCCCTCCGCTGGACTCTTTCCAAGAGATCCCTGTCTTTTTTGTACTGGGGAGCCCAGAACAGTATTCCAGATGAGGCCTCACCAAGGCAGAGTAGAGGGGGAGGATCACCTCCCTCGGCTTGCTGGCCACGCTCTTTTCTATCTTATTCTAGGATAATATGAGAAAAAATGTGACTAATGATAATTTTGACCTTTATTACCAAATTTGATAGTTTTGATTTTTATCTTTTTTTTTTTTTTTTTTTTTTTTTTTTTTTTGCTTTCTGTTGGTATCTTTGATTCTTACCATCTGGGGAATCCAGCTGTAAATCCAGTAGAGCCTAATTAGCAGAAATGGGTCAAAGCAATCATAGAAAAATGCATTTTTTAACTGTAGCTGGATATGTAACTATTACAATTTCTCAGTTACTGAAGTATTCCTGCACATACAGTTGAGTGCAAAGAACACATTTATTTATTTATTTATTCATTTATTTATTTTTGCCATTTGGTTACATGAGAAATCTTGAAGGAAGATGAAAAAAAACAGAGTCTGAAATCAGAAAGTCATGAATTGCATCGACATTTCTGTCTTCAGAAATACACATCCAAGTAGAAGCTCACCTTCCTCTATAGACCTCAAAATAGCCATTCACTGTTTATTGCATCCCTTTTGACTTTTTATCAGTGTTAATCTTTATTAAAGGCTAATATTCAGGTTATGTCTGGAGACCTTTGTTAGGAATTACAACTGAAACTGAGGTTATACCACATGTGATAGCTCTTCATGTTACGTGTGTGCATCCGACCTGTAACCTTGTGATCCATTCTGAGTAGTCCCTCAGTATGGAAGGGATACAGAAAAGGGATCAGTTAAGCCATATTGCTCTTCCAGGAACGACTTATTTCGCCCTTGTATTTGTATGTGCCTCTGGTGGCTGGTATGGCATACACTGATCACGTCAAATATTGCCATGTTCGTTTGTGTGCATTGACACAACCTTTAAGTAGCCTACAACCTAACGTTTTATTCTTTTAAATTAAACTAACATCGTGGATTGCTGAGACTGTAAAGAAGAGAAGGATAATTGTTAAACGTTCCTACTGGATGTCTATGGATATTTTTAAAGTATTTTAATTCAATGCTGCATATGTCTTTTCAAAAATGATAAAATCATAGAATCATAGAATTATCCAGGTTGGAAAAGACCTTGAAGATCACCAAGTCCAGCCACAGTCTAACCATAGCACCGTAACTCTAACAACCTGTCATGGGTTAACCTAAAATCTACCTGCACCCATGACAGGGGGGCAGTCAGCCCATGGGCCGCTGGTCCAGAAGGAAAAGAATACAGGGAAAAAGAAAACAAATACAGCAGCAACGATCTAAGGAGGCACACTTATTTACTAAATACTATATTGGAATACAGAATAACACAATATAGTACAATATAACTGGAATTAAGGCTAACGAATCAAGTAAAATAGGAGAGAGTGAGTCCCAAAACCAAGAGGCCTACTGTAACTCTAGGCGAAACGGCTGGAACACTCCCACATGACTCCCCCCTGGCTGGCAAGATCCAAGAGAGGGAGTTCAGCACTGAAGTGAGATTATAGAGTCTGTGTCATATGACTGACCGTGATGTTCTCTGGGACATTCAGTCTTCTTCTGTGAGCAGCACATTCATCAAAATTATCCATGCTTTCTCATGATGTTATGATGTGGAATACTGATAGCAAAATTACAAAATTGCAAAACCATGACACAACCCTCTGCTAAATCAAAAATGCTTATGTGGGATCATACTATAAAACCCTGAGAATAGGTATGACAATGTCACTAGCAGCAGCCGTAAAGACTATTTATTAAGTGAAGATTTATTTTATCTGGTTTTAAACAACTTATTTTAATTAGTTTAGAATCTACTGACTTAACACTGAGGTGTGGTATTGAATGTATAGAGGAAGAAAGTTGGAACAAGTTTCAGTGATAATGTTCTGTTTTGTCTGTGTGATTACTAAAACAGTAGATGGAATTAATAGATATGCTTTCTTTAACTGGAAACAGCCGAAGACAGGTCCCTCTTCTTTCCCCATCCTCCCTTTATCACTGATTATTATGCTACACTCCGTGAAGTGTGCACAACTGATTAATCACCTCAAATTCAGATCATGTTCTTCCTTTTGTGGGTTACATATTTGAGTTGTATTTTAAGATCAAATATATGCCTTTCAGAATACTATATGTGTGTATAGACTATGGGAGAAAAAGTATTTTTGAAAGGTTGTATTCAAAACTTTGTTTTACACTACTCTGAAGTCAATTCAGTACACTAGTACAGAAAATCAAGAATATTTCTTTATCTGCAGAGAAAGATACACTAAGACAGCAGAAGATCTTCATCCTTCTATTCACTGTGTCACAGCACAAATCTGGAAGGGACAACCAAATATGGGAAGTTAGTCAGGACTTTGTATTCAGTCTTTGGCCTCTTCAGTGAGAGTGAATTGACACCTTACTGGAAGCCTGGTTGTGTTGTCAGGCCAAAGACAAGGAGGGCAAATGAGGTCAGATAAGAAATATACAATTCTTTCCTTCTTTCTAACTTAGACAGGTCTTTAGTTGAAGTGTTTTTGAAGGTGAAATTAAGATCTTTCATGTATGTGACAGCGCCTTATATTGAAACCTCACTCTTAAATGAATTGGGTCCCTGTGGGCTGATGACCTCTGTGATATCTTCACAATGTTTCAGAAACAGTGTTTTGTAGCTCAATCAAATGGTCTATTATGCTCTTAGTTTCTATATTAGTTTCCATGGAAATAAATAGGAGGCATTACTTTTGGAGAACCTCTGTGCAATTAATGGTTTTGAAGTCCAGCTTTTACCTAAGTCTCATCAAAGGCAGCTTTATTTAAAAGAAGAATTAAATGCATACAAATTAAGTAAGAATTGAGCATAATTTATCATTAAGTTTTCTCATTAAAATTTTTATATAAAATTTGCAGGTGTGTAGCTGTTAACATAAAATTTGCAAGTATCTATGGCATAATCAGGTATATAATCTGAAAGACAAAGGTTTGGCATTTTTCTGTGGCATAGTCAGAGTGACAGTTGTTTGAGTCCTTTTCATCCAGGGAACTTAGCAAACAGCTTGCAGATTTATAGTATCATTACCTTCCACAATAAACTCTTCCAAAAGTAATTCACATACTCTGTTATTATGAGATGAGTGGGAATGAAAAGTCAAATAAAGACAGGCAGGCCAGCCAGTGAGTGGCCTTTAATATGTCTAATTTGTAGGATATGTTTTCATAGCTGTCAAATTCCTGCTCATGAGATAGTAAATAAAATGGAAAAAATGGAAAAAAAGACACCATAAAGCTCTCCATATCTTCAGGAGAAGCATTCAGACGTCCTCAGTTTTTGTACAAAATAAAAAATATATGTATGCCCTAATTTATTTTTTCCAGACTATTTAGCTAGAAAATGTTAAAATTATTTTTCTTAGAATCATTTTGAATAAAACAAGGCATGGAAAGTATTTAATATGTGTATAAAGAATCAATGGTCTTGAGCAGATTTGAACCACAGGAGGTGCAAATGTAGCTGAGACAGAATGAAATGTGCAAAAAGGGAATTTGTATTGCCATACAAGCAAGTGAGAAGGCACCATGGATGGAACTTTATTTTTTATTCTTGAAGACTTATTAATTTTGTTGTAATACTATTAATAATGTAGCATAAAGCTTTCAATTTCAATACATTTTATTTTATTTCTCAGCTTTCTCTGATGGTAGATTTCAATTCATTCTTCTTCCTAGGCTTTGCAAACAGCTCATAACACCACTTCATATGTCTGCCTAGACCAGGTCCTGATAATATTTTATTGGCTTATCTCTTTCAATTCTTATCCTGTCCTAAAATTCTAGGTAGACAATGCTGTGTGTTGCTCTTCTGGTACATGACTATTCAATAGCATGAAAGGTGTGGATTTCACAAAGCCATTGCTCATTTTAAAATCTGGGAGTTTTCTTGGTGTGTTGTTTACCTACCTGTATAGTTGACAGATGACTGCAGAGTAACTCCAGTGGAAATGACAGAATGTGTTTCTGCAGTATAATGTACAGTGTAGTGTAAATTAAAGTTAATTTGTTTTGTACATTCCCAAATCTAGCAGAAAAGGAAAGCTTTCAATCATGGAAATAACTGATATTTTTTTGACTAGTGTAGTAAAAGTAACAATTCATTGGTTAATGTTTTGTTCCATTCTGGTGGTCACTGGTAATGGAAGTACAACTATCAAGGAAGTTGATTATTACTCTTACCGCATCCAGTTCATTGTATAATGCCCGGTGATTATCTAGGTGCTTTGGAACTGGTAGTAATAGAGACACCCTGTTCCAAATAGCTTTCAAATATCAGTTTTAGTAATTGATGTAGAAGACCAAAGTCCATCAAATTCACAGTATCTGGATGATAAATCAAAACCTCTTATGTGCCATAAGAGTGGAATATTTAGTTGAGTTGTGCTACCATTCTCACTTTTCTTCTGGCCTGTTGGCATACTTTATTATGCAGCTGTGGCTCATGTTAGCTATCTGAAAGGTAAAGATGATACTATTTTTTTTTTCTGGAGGAAGCTGAGATTCGGGTGTGGAAAGTACTATATGAAAAGGGATATTACTAGATATATATGATTGCTCAAATTACACTTGTCAATTAGATAAGAACACATTGATTTTTCAGTTGAGTGAATAAACTTAGCTCCAATGCAAGAGTATTTGTGGTGTGGCATTAACAGTTAAAATAAAGGAAGGAAAGAATCAGAGCCTCACTAATTGTGAAGTTTAATGGCTCAGTGAACTGCAGATTAGATGGCGTTTTTTGGGCCTCAGAGGACAATAAAGGGCATAGTCATATTACTAGGAAGGGGAAAGACTTTTTGCTGTGGTTTATCTTATTTGCAAGTGTGCAGCTTTGGTATAATGTGCAGAGGGAATACAGAAATTTCCAGTCCCATTTTTAGATGAGTTGCACATTTCTGAAGTCTGCTAAGTGATCCTACCTCTAAACAAGTGGTCAGGTAATGGCAATTTTGAAGAAATGTAAACAACTAGAACAGCAATTGAAACATATTAATAGGGTGGAATAGATACATCTCAGGAAGAGCAATGTGGTGAAGGCTGAGGTCATATGCTAAATTTATAGGTGTGGGTCTGTTGAGGAAAATGCCAACCTGATATTAGTCTGCCTATCTTAGTTCAGGACTTCAAATTAATCAGATAATTGAATCAGATGAGGTGCATCCAAGAATGCTGAGGGAGCAGACCAGTGTCATTTCAAGGTCACTTTCTATCATCTTGTAGTGGTTAAAGTAGTCAAAGCAGATTTATAAAAACTGGGAAAAGGTAAATGTGATAGCAATAATCAAAAAAGACAAAAAGAATGATCTTAGAAACTACGAGTCTCACTTTAGCCCTTGGGAAGATTACTGACCAAATCTTCCAGGAAGATCCAGGAATGTAAAGGACAGCATAGTGACTGTGGATATTCAGCATGGCTTGACCAAATGCTGGTTATGACTTTTATAATGTAATAGTTGACTGTGCAGAAGTCAGGAAATCAGTGAATGCCATTTACTTGATTCTAGCTTGGTTATCCATAATTTTATTATAGTCAGAAGGCTAAATTTAGTCCATATGCTAGATATGTTGAAAAACAAAACAAAACAAAACAAAAACAAAAACAAAAAACAAACAAACAAACAAACCAAAACAAACAAACAAACAAACAAACAAAACTGTGGTAAAACAATTATTTTACCAAGTTAAAGGAGGAGGAAATGATTTGAAGTCCTATAGGTAAGCAGTTATGAGTGACATTCCACTGGAGTAGATATTGAGTTGATGTGTTTTTATATCATTAATGTCTTGAAAATTGAAATGCAGTTCACCTACAAAAATTCAAACTGGGGATAAAATAAGCTTACCGGATAACAGGGCTGCTTTCTAGAGGGATGTCAGTGTTCTAGAGAAAGGAGTGTCAACAAATGGTGGAAATTTTAACAATGTTTGTTTAACTACAACCCAATTGCAGGGCCAGAAAATACATGAGTGAAGTGGATACTCTCCATGTATCTTTGTTGACATATGAATTCCTCTGTGCTTTGAAGACATGGCTAATAGTGCTTCAAATGAAAGTGGTATCAATGAACAGTTAACAGAAAGTTATTGTATGGTGACTGAAGACAAAGATTTCAGCAGATTTCAGCAGGGGTAGACCTTCTAGTATGGTGACTATCAAGATTACTAGTGAACTCTTCTTGTCTCCTTTGTTTGAGTTCTAGTTGAAACTCGCGCATAGAGTGCATGAGCAAACATCCAAAAATATGTTGCAGACCTGAAGCTCTAATTTCAGTGCTACTGTGGCTGGGATTCTTGGAGTTTCATGGGCCTACAGTTGGTGGTCAATTTTACTTTCTAATCTGGCCTTTCCTCCTGTGTTCTATGGAGTGTCTGACTTCTGTGCTGTAGTTGAAGATAAAGCCAAACGCATTCTTTTGTTTCTACTTGAACTGAACTAGAGTAATTAATATTTTGTTCACTGCATTCAATTATGAAGCATTGTTCAGCTCAAGATTTCATCACATCCTAAATACGTAGAAATCATAGTGCTTGTTTCCTCTGACTCTTTCTGACTTATGTTTTCCTTTTTATTTGTAGCCACATCAAGTTTCTCACCAGTGACAATTCTTACTCATTCCTTTACTTGCCTGTGGGTAACATGATCCACTTACCACATTACATTTTCAAGAATAATTTTTTATCTTCTATCCTGACGGCCTTTAAATCTCCAAGCCTTAGAATTAGAATGGAAGCTCTAATTCCATCACTAGGCTAATTATGAATATACAGGCAATTAATGGAAGTTTGTGTGCTTTATATATATTTTTTAAATCTTAACTGCACGAAAAGAAGAAATTAAAAGCTTCTCTCAAACAAACAAAATATAAATAACTCTGGGATCTGGAGTTGCAGGCATAGTGCTAGGCCTGCCATATTTCCTAATTCCTGTGAGTATTAAGTCTGCAGGCCTAAAATGAAAACATGAAAACTGTTCTTAAATCACACTGCAAGTTTCAGTGTTGCAGAGGTCTAGTGGAAGCCTGCTATCTTTCTCAACTCCAAGGAGATGTAGAGTTGCGAGGCTAAGATGAAAATATGTTCTCAAATCTCTGTGGGAACTCAGCACCATAGAAGAACAACTAGCAACTGCTTCTGAGGGGATTTCCATCCCTCCTTGAATTTCAGAGTGGTAGATTTATGTTGAAAGAAATCAAATCTACTCCTACAAAAAAGTGCTACTAATAAAACTCAGGAAATCACAGGCAGGGGAAGCTCGATAACATCTAGATTCTTGAAGGTTATTTGTCAATAAAGTATGAAAATGAGGACAGAATTAAGAGGGCAGATTTCCCCTTTACTTTCTCCAGTATAAATTGAGAATAGTGAAATTGATGAGCAGTGCAACTGAAAACAAATTTGACCCAAGGAAAACTAATTAGAAACTCATGCCAAAACATTCTTTTTCAATCTGTCCATGGATGCAAATTGTTCCTCTGCAGTGCAGAATGCAATTGCACATTCAGCACTGAGAACTTCACCCGAAACCACTTCAGTAGGGAAAATGGTCCAATAACTTTAAGAATTTTGGCTTGACCTTTTTTTTTTTTCTTTGGATTTACTGTTGATTTCCACTATGAAAATGTAGGGGATATGGAAATATAATATAATTAGTGAATAGGGGTTTGTTTGTTTGCTTCAAGTTACTATTAGAATAAAAACTACTTTTCAGTGTCCATAGTCCTCATAAAAACACTTTTTATCACAGATACATTATAGATTAGTGCATATCTAAATACATAGTGAAGTATACAGTAAGCACCTACCTTATAAAGGCAAGCACTTCTAAGCCTCTTCAATCATGTTAACCACACTGGATTAAATGGAGGAATATAACAAAATATCCAATCTGTACCTGCAGCAGTAAAACCTGGAGACTGCTGA
The DNA here is from genome assembly GCF_039878825.1 of Excalfactoria chinensis. NCBI lineage: Eukaryota > Metazoa > Chordata > Aves > Galliformes > Phasianidae > Excalfactoria > Excalfactoria chinensis. Next base: position 178,677,229 of record NC_092825.1, read on the forward strand.
AAATCACCTCCATCCCAAACTGATAATATGTTTCAATTTCTTGATAGAAATTTAACATTTTCAGCCCTGTGCTGGTGTACTGAGAGACTCTGACAGCAAAAAGAGACCATAGGAGGTTATTCTGAATTAAAGTACTCATTCAAAAGGGAAGCACATAAAACACATTTGGCAAAATGAAAATGTACTATAGTGGCAATAAATAGTGAAAAGAAAAAATTGTGATGCATCTAGAACCTGACCAAGAAACCATTTCAATCAACATAGACCCATTCAATCAATCTACTGACCCAATCCATGTTAGATAAGTCTTGTGGTTCACTAAGTCCATATTAGTATAACAATGAGTTATGCACACATCTAAATCTGTCTAGTTTTTATGAAGGCTTAGGTATATTCTTAAGATCAAGGAGAGCCCTAAGTAGTTTCAACACAGGCATGCTGAATTGTCCTGTCAAGAGAGAATCTTGTAGGAACAAAATTTGTGATTAGGGAGTTAGTTCTCTGGTGCTATGGAAAGCTAAATTGTGATGGAAAACAAATCTCGGTTTGGAAGGTTATTTTAACATACACTACTCCTGTGCCTCTTGGAGAGGTTTCCAGATTCCCAGTGATTCTCAGGGCCTTGCAGTTCTGGGCTCTTCCTGATAGCTTTCTGCTTTCTCTTCAGTATTACGAAGTTTTAATTTTCTTCTTTTAGACTGACTGTCTCTTACTGCTTGGTAAACAGAATCATCTACAGTGATGTCAATACACTCTGTTTTCATCTAAGTCATATGTATACATAAATCAAATTTGATGTAATAGCTCCAGTTTTATCATCATAGAATCACCACAGAATCATCAGAGAATCATCACAGAATGTCTTGGGTTGAAAAGGACCACAGTGATCATCCAGTTTCAACCCCCCTGCTATGTGCAGGGTTGCCAACTACCAGACCAGGCTGCCCAGAGCTACATCCAGCCTGGCCTTGAATGCCTCCAGGGATGGGGCATCCACAGCCTCCTTGGGCAACCTGTTCCTGTGCTTCACTACAATCTGGGGGAAAAACTTCCTCTTTTCTTCAGTTTACCAGTGGGATGATTGTTTTTAAATCCTTTTTTAGAAAGAAGACAACTCTTTTTACTTTTTTTGTAAAACAGTCACTTTTTAATTTCACCTTCTATGACATGTTAGGAAAAATGTCCACAAATCCTTTTTATATTGCTACTTTTCATGCATTTTTTCATCTTTAGTGTCTTCCCTTGCAGTTAACACTATAAAGTACTTCATCTGAGATGAGAAGCAGGACTAACAAGACTTCTCTGTGCAAGAATCATACAATCATAGAATCACCAAGGTTGCAAAAGACCTATAAGGCCAACTGGTCCTATTGTCTACCTATCACAAATTTCCCCACTAAACCGTGTCTCTTAGTACAACATCTAAATGTTTCATGAATGCAACAAGAATGTTGAATCCAGATAAACAGATTCTCTCTATATGGGTAAAAAACAAAAGCAAACAAAAAACAAACAAAAAACCAAAAACAAACAAAAAAAGCCACTTTGGTTAAAGTGAAGTATCGTTCATACTTCAAAAAATACATCTTTGTGATTATTTAACTTTCAACATCTTAGAGTACTCCTCTGCAACAAACACATAAAGAAATATTACAAAAGAAGCCTACTATACACTGGAAAATAAAAGGTTTAATAACTATATTTCAAATGCTGTAAGAGGTTTGAGTCTTTGATGTCGACCGGAACACATTTATATACACATAAGACATAAAACGTACTGATATCTAACAAGGATATGCTTTCGTTTACTAGTTTATATATGGCTGAAATATGTTTTAACTACCTGCACCATGTCTTGGTAGTACTACAAAAATAGAATGCAAGCAAGTTAGACCATAGAGATGATTTAAATTAATTTACTATTTAACTCTTAATAGAATTATTTGAGTCATTTTTACTAAAAGACAAGGACATTTACAAAAATGAATGTTTACAATTCAGAGACTTGGACAATATGAATATGAGTTTACTAGGGTTCTATTTCTGTTGTTACTGTACTCCAGACTTCCCACAAGTACCCTCTCATAATATTCAGGGCAGCTTTTGTTGAATAAAAAATAAATTCTTATACTTCTTATAAAAACATATTGAAAGCTGGGTGATCTTTTCTTAAAATGTTTTATTTTTCAAAAGAATTCAAAAACAGCTATGAGCTCTACCTTAAAATGTTTTTTTTTGTTTGTTTGTTTTTTATAGAAAATTTATACCATTTCATCTAGACACTATAAGTAACATGCTGATCTCAAAGTTCATATTGCTTATTGAATTTCAGTTACCTATATCACAGTGAAACCATCTGAAATATGCATCTGAACATCATTTGGAGTAAAACAGACTATTTACCTGATGCAATGACACATCTATATTTCAGTAGGAGATCCAGCAGCAAATGCCCCCTGGTTAATTTTCTGTCAGTAGTGCATGGCACTTCTACACAACTCTGTGTTGTTATTGTTTGGAAGGAAGGATATAGAAGATGGAAGCTTAGAATAAATCTGCTTAGCTTTACAGCTAAGGCTTGGCTTCACAGTTGAGGCTCAAAAATGTGGTGTAGAGTTGAGGTGTGAGCATTGCATGTCATTATGTTTGCCTCAGTGTCATCTAATTTAAATATACTTTTGACTGATGTATTAGTGAAAGAAGAGTAACACCTAAGAAGAACACTGGAGAAACACATCTAGTTTGGTGTAACAGTATCAGCATCTAATGCTGATGAGTGCTTACAGACAGGACCAGATCATCTAGTGGTAATTCACTGTCTAAGGAGAGAAACACAGATATGATCCTAGATGTTCTAGTGTGAGCAACATGGAGGCCAAATTTTAACACAAATCAGAGAGAATGGGTCCCCAAAACTCATGTTTTATCTTGTGTGCTCAGAACATGCATAATACCACTGGAGAAGCACTGACGTTGTCATTTTCATTCAAAAATGCATCATGAGGGAAAGGGGTGTTAAAAGTGACCTTGATTTGCATAACTTCTACTTGCTAGAGAGGACCTGTCAATATGGTCAGGTCCAGAAGCAACAGGATTCCCCTGTTCCAAGTTCAGCAGCCATTTGTTAGTAAATCTGGTCGTATGCTGCCCAGAACATTCCTATTGGCAGCTCTGGGTTACAGTTCCTAGGAAAAACAAAAGTGAGAAATGGGCTCAGATGCCCATTGGGCATGAGACCAATTGGCATTAAAGCCATATTTCTTCAGGAGAATGTCCTAGTCACTAGACTAGCAGATTGCAAAGGAAGAGAAAGACAAAAGGAAGATTTTGATGTTTTCAGTGTAAGCTGGGTGGCTGCTGTGTAAAGAATGCAAAGATCACAAGACAAAGATCAAGTAAGATTGATTGGAAAATTATGAAAATCCTGTATTTGGCTTTTATTTATTTGTGTACTTTGCATTTAATTGAGATTAGATAAAATGGCCAGTATTAGGAATAGAAATCAAACCATTTGCTCCTTCCTTTCTAGGAAAAGCAGTTGCAAATTTGAAGATTTAAATGGCTCTTTGGAAAGGCCTGGTTGCCTTTATTGACCTTATCTGCTTTTTAGGCACTAGACTATTGCAATGGTTACAACAGAAGAGGCAACCTTCTCTTTGCGAACCAGCTCTCTATCTAGGAAATGGAGTTTTAAAAAGTTTTTACAATCTACCTTGTTACTGTTTGAATTCTTTTTTACTTTTACTCTGATTTAAGTTTCTGTAGCTGAAACACATTATCATCATTTGTCCCAGATGCCCTACACATACAGCACATCCTTCATGTATTTGAAGATTACTGATGTATACTCCACACTCTCCTCTGAGTTAAGTAACTCAGCTGCTCCCACTACTTTCTCACAGGACATATTTTTACAGACTTCTTACTACTGCATGTGCTCTTAGAACTGAGGTGGGTGATGTGTTTCCTAGTAGGCTGCAGCTTCCTGACGGATGTGACAACATCTGGTATTAGATAAAGCTCCTATCTTATTTCCTATTTTTTATTATGCTCACAATGCTCACTGGTGGTAAATCAGAAATTTCTACTTGTGCTATCACACCACTGACAACAGCACTGAATTTTCAGCTGTTAGGATTTTCTTGCTTGCAATGAACTCACTTGAGAAGTAATATTGTACATCTTTAGGAATTAGCAAATAGAGATCTGGATGCATTTTTCATACTCCCTCTGGTATTTTCTTTGCACTGAACTGGTATGTGTTGGTACACATTGACATGTGCCAGTTCAGATCCTTATTTCTTGGAGCTGATGAGGCTATCCTTTCATTGATCATTCCCTACCATCAGCAGGTCCTTTTATCTTTTCAAGGAAGTCTTGCCTTCCCCTGATTTCTGCCTGTGAGTAGTGTCAGTATATAAAGATAAACTGATGCTGTGCCACTGTTTTTGTTCTTCCTTCAAGCTGAGCTATTTCACCACCCTGTGTTCTGTCCTTTTTCGTTCATGAAATATATCTCTAAGTTTCGCAGAAGAATGTGAGTTTCTTCCAACTTTATTTTTGCTGTTCCTAGTTGTGTTTAGATACCATCCTCATGGGAACTAGTATAAAAATTGAAGCAGACAAAGATCTCCTGTATAAAAAGAAATTGAAGCAGACAAAGATCTCCTGTATAAAAAGAAATTCTCTAATTCTACTGACTATATTTTTATTCAAGATAGATTTTTTTTTTCTTTAATCCTGACTGGATAATTTTAAAAGATCTCCAGTGTGCCCCTTTTCTTATTCTTCCATAGTTCACTTTCTCTCCTTAACTTCTATTTTCTTTTATGAGTTATCTGGCAGAAAGATCAAGTCTAAAGTCACTGGTAGCTCTATATCAGGAGACTACTTCTGTAACTCTGCCCATCCTATTTACAGTGAATGGCACAGTGTAGCTGCCTGAGTCTCCAACTGATGGATTAATGCAGGGTCATAAGCCCAGGTAGTAAATTCAACAGAATACAACAGAAAAAAAATTACTATCAGTACATTTTTCTCAGATTTTTCATTCCTTTGTTTCCTCTTGTCTCCACTGAAAGTTGAAAAATGAAGTCAAAGGAATTTTCCAAATGACATCATTTTATCTTATTGAATAAATGATTTTGACCATGCTATTTTTATCCAGTTTGTCCAGTAAGATCTGCTGAGATCCAGTCTTACATTTTTGATCACATTCAAATAAAATGCCTAAAGAGTTATATTCAGTAAGACAATGTGAGTATATGCATTTTGTCCAAAAAGAAGAAAAAAAGAAAAGAAAAAAAAAAGAAAAAGAAATTATATCATTGTTAATGACATAAATGTCTTGCAAAAACAGTGGCTGAATATCAGCATGAAAGATGTACCTTGTACTTTTTGAACGAAACTGTAATGTGTATTTATGAATTCCTTGGGATCATCCCATGTATACTTCCTTAACTTGAGAATTCTGTCCATCAGTTTGTAGAACCTACAAAGATTGATAGATTTCTGTGCAATTTTTACTTTTGTTGAGCTTTATAGTTAGCTCCAGAAGTGATGTATCCTCTCCTATTTATTTCCATGGAAACTGCAATCACTACGAGGAGCACAGTAACACTATTTGCTAGAGCAAATTCTCACTTACAAAGCACTACTTTTCAACACAGTCATAGAATCATAGAATTACCCAGGTTGGAAAAGACCTTGAAGATCATCAAGTCCAACCATAGTCATCACTATTAGCTACGCATTTTTGCCAGTGATGAACAAGAGCATTGATTCTGTGCTCATAAATATCTGCATGGCTGTCCAGAATATTTCTTGTCTTTCACATCGCTGTTGCCACTAAGGAAACACATCACCCACTGCTTAACTGTGCTGACAGCCACTGTTTGGTCTCCATAAACATTCAACATTCAATATAAACAGGTGCCTTTTTTTTTTTTTTTTTTTTTTTTTTTTTAATTTTTAATTTTAATTTTAATTTTAATTAATTTATTTATTTATTTATTTATTTTTAATAGAGGAATTCAGTGACACATCTTTGCTTCATAACATACTCCCATGTCAGAATCCACTTGTCAGACTGCTCCTCTGCTGCTATCTGTCACATGGGAACAAAATGTAATGGAATATTGCTAGGAAGGTTCAAACTCTACCTGCATACCACCAACATCTGCGTCTGATATCATGGGCCAACATCATAAAATAGAAGGCATTACTTTCGGAGAAGCCCTTTTATTGATGGGCTTTTAATACATATCAACAGACTATCACTGTGTAGTCATTTCAGTGGTCACGCTAATGACACAGCACATGGTCTCTACTCCTGTGGGTAGAATGAAACAAAAATGTGCATTCTGCATCTGTAGAGTCAGAATCAAAGCCAAGCAATTACATGATTATCAGACACTCAGTTACAAGGTGCTTCTTGCTTTCTCAAGGAGAAAAAAAAGCACCCCTTCTTTCATACAGAGTAATAATGCTATACTTAATAACCTATAAATCCTCTGAGTGTCTTCATCTCGGTACAGTTATCACCTCATATATAGGAAGTTCCTTTCTGTGGTAATAAGACTTTGCTTTTTCCAAGTTCAGACCTGAGTGGTTTTAATTAAAAACAAACAGAAAGATCAGGCAGCATTTCAGTATTTGAGATATAGACATGGTAATGGCTTTTTGACATATATCTGGATTAAAATAAATAAATTCACTTGTGGTTTTAAGGAATGTCTGTTATAAAGGTATATTTTACTGTTATTTGTAAATTAAAAAGCTGTTTTAAGATATTAATGGCCAAATTTGTTTTCTGCTGATTGAACATACATGAAGTATTGTGCACTTTATTTTTTGGAAACTACTTTACTGACTGTAATTTTTGAATGTAGTTATATTGTGAAAAACCATTATCTAACTAACATCTCTTCTTCACTCAGGAACACCATAAAATATAGGGCTATTAAGGAAACTTTTAATAACTACTTTTTTTTTGTAATCCCTGACTCAGTGTTCCCAAGACTTCTAAAATGACTCCATAAACTTCTTTCTTTGCTGAATCGCTGTTTCACGCTGGTCATTTCTGTGTTGGAATCCACACAGGAAAAGAAGAAGAAGGGTCTATTTATTCTCCTGAGACCTTTTATATGTTTTATCTTTTCTTTAAGAAAACATCTGTCCATTAGCATACTAATAGCATCTGTGCCGATACTTAATGGGAATTCTTTTTATCTTTATGATCCCATCTGGTTTCAAGTTACTTTCACAGAAAGAGTGAAAAAGAAGTTAAAAATTCTGAAGCTCCTCTTCTTTCCTCAGCATATAGGTGGACATGTAATTCTTTGACTCCCTCATGCAGGAGAAAGGGCAAGAGACTCAGGGATGGTGTAATACCGAGAGTATGTCTACAGGACCAGACCACAAGTCCGCCTTGCTCATTCATCTATCTCCAAAAGTGACTGAATGCATAGTAAATAATATTAGTTATTTAGTGACACTCTTCCCCACAAAGCTTTTTGCTTCTCATTTGATGGAGGTATTTGGGTAGAAATGATGCATAGACACGAGTGCAAGGGTGAAATAATAATAAAATATTATGCTTATTGCATATGAAAGAAAAGGTTAGGGTACACACAATATTCGTCCTCCATATATGCTCCCTTCGTTGGGTGAACTGAACAGAATCAAACCTAGATAAGGTGAACAGTGCGTTACAGTCTTGCTCTTTGGTATTCCTCAGGACAGACAAGGGACTCATAGGTACATGTCTATTTATATGAACATTTGTGTAAAGAGTAGATGAAGCTTTCAGACTCTTATGTCACTGTTCCTGTTCTTCAGAGGCTGGTCTCAAGTATTTGCTTTAGAGCTTTGTTTTATTTAGAGAGTAAGTCTTACCTTTCATATGGATTTAGCATTTTCCAGTGGATAGAGGTAGATGTTCATTTTCATCTACATTTTGGTTTTTATCATAACTAGTTAATTTATGTGCTCTGAATTGTCCTCCACAGGAATGTATCTGTCAGCGCTGATTGTTCATGGAGCTAAAAATATCAGCAGGATAACTCTGATTTTTGTATTGTGGTGATTTGAATACTTACATAGGTATCAAATATAGATGAGTTTTTATCATCTTAATGACCACGTGGATTGTTCTACAAAGAAAAGACTGTGATTTTAAACTGCTATTCATAAAGGGAATGCTAGTGAGCAACAACATTGCAGTTTGTAATGGTGGTATCAAACTGTAATGTGCAAAAATATCTCAATGGTTACTGCTCCTCTTGTTCTTATGACTCCTCATGTTTATCTTTAGAAAGGAGTCAATTCTGGAACTACCTGGAGTTTCTCATCTTACTTCTCAGTCACCCTTTGAGAAATATATAGCAATAGCACAGACTTGTAATTTCATCTAACCTACATACTTTATTTGATGTGTCTGTGTTGGTGTTATCAGTTCCCATGGTTTATGTAACAGAAGTCAGGCACTATATTAAATAGAACAGTAATCATGAGATAAAAAGAAGAAATCGTCAATGGATATGACTTTACAGATGGATGTAGCTGCAGTTCCTGTCATTTTTTTTCTTCAGTGTAAATCATGTGGTGGATATCTTGCAGCATTTGGAAAGATGTTTGTGATGCAAGACTGATCCACTAAGATTATACACACTAAGTACATAACCAATACCAGAGTCAACCAGAATATGGATTTTGGGAAAACATTCATGTATGACAGGAACTCTAGACAGTAAGAGACAGTGGAGATTTGGACACAAAGAGAAGGCTTATTGTCAGTGATAAAACATTATAAAGCTTCCTTCATTGCATGATTTCAGTAGAAATTATGAGTTTATGCTATGATGGAGTTGTGAGGTTTTTAAGAACCAAAACTTAAAAAAGCTAATGTTAATATATGTATAGCAGCAGCTGTACTCTTCTGCAAAAGCAGATCATCCTTGAGTTCAACAAGAGCAGAAAATAAAAACCAAAATTGCTATAGAAAGAATTTTGAATTCCTTGAATTTTGAATTCTTTACAGTGGAAGACAGAAAGATCTTCAATGAAGTAGGCAGTTTTGTGTGATTACAAAGAGTGTAGATTAATATATTAGAGCCAACTACAAAAGAAGAGAATTACTTTAGTACCTGTGTGTGCTTTCAGCAGCCATATATTCAAAGAAATTGTGGTAATCTCTGCTGACTAGTATAACTTACTTTGTGGCTGGATGTGAGTTTTCGGTGTCCGTATTCCAGGCCCACCAAGAACTCATTGATCTCTCCAGTCTACTTTGAAATAAGTGCTGTCTAAAGTAAATGAGAATTTGGCCCCTTACTGTTTTTTAAAAAAATGTTATTATTTTCTCTTCTGTGTTGCTGTAGTCTTGTTAAGTTTTGTGTTTGGGCCAGCTGTTTCCTCATGGTGCTATCATGGAAATCTTTGTATTTCATCTGTTGTGGCAGTGTTCTTTCACTTGTTGTATTCTTTTATACCTAAGGTAAAATTCTTATATTTGAATATTTGTCTCTACCTCTCTGGCATTCCTAAGTCCTCAGAAGATTTTTGCTGCAATGGTCACATTGATGTATCTGGTCTGATCTACATATTTCACCTCTCCTGTTGGCAGCATGCTCACTGAACCTTCCAAAATGTGAAATACGATTTTCCTGTTTGTGACAAGCCAATGTTTTTAAATACTTCATATTTTTCTGCCTGAGCAAATAGAGGCTGGCTTCTGTTTTCATATAACACCACTACTGAATAAAAATGAATTAAGATTGCCCTATATAATATCACAGCTGTGACTGTATCACAGTATCACAATATCACAGTATCACACTATCACACTATCATGCGAGTTGGAAGGGACCTTAGAGATCATCGAGTCCAACTCCCAGGATTTGAGCCTTTCTGTGTAGCAGAGCAGCACTTGACTGTAGAAGTAATGTCAGGTGAATCAAAATAAAGGTCCAAAATTTCATTATTGATCAGAATGAATGTTCAAGGACATCATAAACCTCAAACAACTTTCAATGGCTTTTGCTAATGAACAACACATGAATACACATTTCAGTAAGCATCTTCCAAGAAAAAATCCTTAGAGATACATAGACAACTCTTTTATATTGTTGGATACAATGCTATACCATTCTAAGCTGTATAATCAACCCATCAATCACGTTTCAGTTAATTCAGATATTTTTGCCTGTATTTCTATGCAATATCTTCACTGAAAACAAATGTGTGTTGTACAGAAGTTGTTAAGATGTGAAATTCAAAGACATCTCAAGATAATCTAGTACTATTCATGGCTTTGCTGGTGCAGATATGCATAGTACCAGGAGCTTTCTTCAGGGTCCTGAGTATCAAGGCACCAGTGGCTTGGCAGATATCACCAGGTGGTGCTGGTATACATATTTTTCATAATGTTCTGCAAATAGCAGTGTGCAAATAACTGCTCACTCTTGGGAACTCACTCCCACTCTATCTCAAAGAGTGGTCGGGCACTGGATAGCTGCCCATGGAGGTGGTGGAGTCGCCATCCCTGGCAGAGCTCAAGAGGTGTCTGGATGATCTGGTTTAGTAGTATGTCTACAAGATCTGGTTTAGTAGTTTGTTTGTCTATGGTGGTGGGAGGATGGTTGGACTAGATGATCTTGTAGGTCCTTTCCAGCCTTGCGATTCTGTGATTCTATGACTCTATGATTCTAAATAATATTATTGTTTAGCAATGCAAAGTTTTGCATGTAAATTTAAAACTGTAAGTTAGGGAGACTGTAGTCCTTTATCTCCTTGTTTTTTCTACCACTCAGTGCAGTGAAGTATGCTGCTCTGCTGTGTTGTCAGGTGACACTGAGAAGCTCAGCACCCCCTTACTGAAATGGCAGATGCTCCTGCCTTTCTTTTGCATTGAAGTACATTTTCCCAGATAAAGGGGACAGTACAAGGATCCTTTACTCTGCAACTAAAATTGACAAAGTGCTTTTCAGCTGCATCAGATCCAACAACCTAAGTAAATGTCTGCTTTGGAAGTTACATGACATATTTCCCAACCTTGACTTAGTCAAAATTTGTAGTTGGCATATAACATGTTCTTCAACTCCACTTCTGAGTAGAAAATGCCATTGTTCCGTGTAATTTTGTCAGGACAGCTCCACTCCAAACGTGGTTACATTTCAGTGCCATATATTTCAACATACTACAAGCATCTGGGGAAATATACTGTAGGCATTTAATATTGATGGGAATCACATTACCAAATATTTGAATATGCTTCTTTGAAGAAAATGAAAATGATGACATTGTCTCTCTACCTTCAATCATTCAGTTTCCATGGGTTTCATTATACAGTTTTATTTCTGCATCATCTGCAAGTTAGTTAGATTTAGTCCCTGTCCTCCCCAAACAATTTCACTTAAAACATATCATATGCAAGTTCAGATCATTTAGGGCCTTTCTTGCATGCTTTAGTGGACCAAAGTCAGTGGTTAAGTTTCCGTCTGGTATTTGAAGGAACAAGATCTGACCTGTACAGTAACCCAATGATAATACATTTATAAAACTTTCTCATGAGTGCAGTTCTGTGAGGTTAGCTCTGTAGATGGCAGTAATTGATTAGCTGCTTATGATAGTAGTATTAGTATCTTATCTCAGACTATCAAATTTTCCACTTTCCAAAGTTGGCACATTTTTCTATAAAAAGAGCAAATTTTTCTCTATACTTCATAACTTATGTTAATTAAGCTCCTTGATCTTGCTCAGTATCATCCTTCTTTGGTATTTTTGACCATGGATTTGAAAAGCATTGAAATACTTTTCCAACTGAAAGATAGCTGGTTTCTCATCTGCTTGTCTAAATACATGTTTTCCTTCCAGAACTACTGTGAGTACAGCGCATTTTTTACAATTACTTGCTCAATGACCTCCTGAAGATATGTTAGGTTTTCATTATACTTCATTTTCCTTACTATATTGCAATGGCAATTGATTTTATTTTTCATTAGCCTTAGAAGAAGACCAAGTATATTTTATTTAATGTCACCAAGCTTTAAAAAAGCTCATAATTAACTGATACTAATTAAAGGCATTTATTTATTTGTTTATTTATTAATATGTCTCCTGTTTCATAGATAGAACAAAGACTACAATTTCTAACTTCTTTTCAGTTTTCTAGTCATTGCTTTGATTTTAGAATAAGTCACAGTTATGAAATGTCAGTGTATTCAGAGAAACTTTTTATTCTAGTCAGCCATTTTATTTAAATGAAGATATAAAAGACAAAACCGGATAAAACTCTCAGCAGTAACTTGAGAAGAATTTCAGTGGGCTCTTCTTCAAATTCTCTAAAGTAACATTGTTTACAGATATTGCTATTTCATTACCTTGTGTTGCCACGTGACAGATTCTAATATCTCTTCTGCATATTGTATGAATAACTCTACAAATTAATGTGAATGATTTCAGTGGTGTCCTGAAGTCCTGGAATTTGACCCTAATGTGAACAATCTCAGACTTCAGTTCTGTAGAGCACATATAGTCTGAAAAATGGGAAGTACTTTAAAATGAAGTCAGTGTCATTGGCAGTTCTTTGCAGATAGAGGAAACTGTTGGCTAACTTGAATTCCAATTCACTGTCTATTCCAATTCAATTATTTTAGCTCATAATAATCTTATTTGTCTGAGTTGGATGACATATTTTCATATCAGTGGGGAAAGAGTTTATTATTTCTAGAATGCTTTGTGAAAATGTTTTTGATTTTACATATTTTTACGTCTGTTTTTTTTTTTTTTTTTTTCATTTTTATTTTATGGCATTTTAAAATTAATAAAATAAAGCCGATATCAAAATATTACCTAAATAATATTTTTAAAGTAAATGAATTTATTTTAGCATTGAAAAACAGTAATATTATTATATATTAAAAAAAAATAATCAGTAACTTAGTAATATTTTATTTTGACAGCACCTTGTAAAAGTAAAAAAACAAAAAACAAACAAACAAAAAAAACAAAACAAAAAACGTTTATCTAAAAGTCACAGAATAGAATCACTGAATCTTTAGAGTTGGAAGGGATGCTTACAGGTCATCTGATCCATCTCCGCCACAATAACAGGGACATCCACCAACAGACTGAGTGCTGAGCCCCATCGAGCCTGGACTTGAAGGTTTCCAGGGATGAGGCATCCACCACCTCTGGGCAACCTGTTGAAAGCAGAGGGACAGAATCACCTCCCTTGCCCTGCTGTCCCAGCTTCTTCTGATGCAGCCCAGGATTCAGTTTGATTTCTGGGCTGTGAGGGCACATTGTAAACAAGTTTTTGTTTTCCAGAATGTTTTTCCAACAGGTAGTCATATTTTCTTCAATAAATTGATGAACAAAATGTGACCAATTACAAGAAAAACAGTTTTCATACTGCACTGTAAGAACATGAAAACTAAGTACAGTGTTTTCTCTTTTGCTACAAGTATTTACAAATCAAAGCTTTTGTTCTCTTTCTAAATAACTGGGAAAACAAGTTTCCAATGTACAAACTCAGTACAAGTCAGTAAAGTGTAGCACAGTGCTTTCTTCTTCAAAATCTTGGTAGAGACATGGTGTTTTTGCAGTGTAAGTTCATTATTCTAACATTACACAGATTGCTTCTTAAAATACCTGAAATAAGACACATACAGTGTTGAATCAAAGAATCCATTAAGTGCATCATTTGGTAAAAACACAGCACATACATCACGTCATAAGCACTAGAGGATATAACCTGAGATCTTTGTTGTTTGGTTGGTTTTGCTTTTTAATTTAGTTCTTTGCCTGCAGAATTTCCCTTGACTTCTAAGGGAATTTGCTTTGATGAAAAATATCAGCATTCCTAATCAAATCTTTCTTCTAAAATGGGGACTGCTTCATTGAATAGGTCAGATGATTATTTCTTCCTTCTGGGGGATGCCATCTTCACTGGAACACGTTGTCCAAGGAGGCTGTGGATACCCCATGCCTGGAGGCATTCAAGGTCAGGCTGGATGTGACTCTTGGCAGCCTGGTCTGGTGGTAACCCTGCACACAGAAGGGGAGTTGAAACTAGCTGATAATTATGGTCCTTTTCAACCCAGACCAAACTATGATTCTATGATTCTATGATTCTATGATCTTCACATTTCAGTGCATGCTTCCAAACTGCAGACCCCAAAATAAGGTATATGCTGAGATTTTTTTGGAAGGTGTCAAAATGCTCTACAACCAAGGTTAAAATTTAGGGGGGTGAATGTATAGGAAAAACACCACAGCCTTACTGTGATGCTCTGTTTGACTCCTGTAGTCTCATAGCTTATATTCTTCTGCAATTTACGTCTTGAGCTTAGGGAGGCAATTAGGAAAGTCTGTGTACTATGGATGCAACTTCATATAAATGTGAGTTATGTACCACTGTGCTTGATAACCTAGACACCGCGTGTTTTTGATGGTGCTGAAAATTTTGTAAAAAGTTTTGTACCCAGTTTAATACAGAAAATTTATCATACTTTCTGCCTTTTGGATAATAAAGAAAACATTTATTGTATGGCTCTCTGGACAAGATCATAATCTGATCCTTTGCAAATGTACCACTTCAGACCTTGTGAAACGTATAGCACTTCATTCATCACAGAATTCTTTCTGTCACACAGCTTCATACCAAACTTGCGTTTCTGTTTACATCACAATATATTCTGAAAATGTATTACACTGCTTTAATAGTCAAGTATGAAGACTATATCTATGAGAGTTTTGTAGAACATTATGATACCAAGGAACCTAAACTGGAAGCTGTACTTCAGCTGTCAGGAAATTGCAGACTTGTATTTCTTAATTCCTAAGTCAGACAGTTGCTCCAGATTCAAGCTGATAAACAGTCATAATCTGTAAATACTTAGACAGCTAGAGTCTTTGAGCAACCTGGTGAGAGGGAGGTGTTCCTGTCTATAGCAGAGGGGTTGGAACTGGATGATCCTGAAGGTCCCTTCCAACCAAAACCATTCTGTGATTCTATTATTCTATTTTCATGTTAATAGAAATGAAGGATACTTGACTAGCTCTGCATGTAGTAAACCTTGACATTCAAACAGTCACTTTCAGACATTCAAACATTCAAACATCAGCCAAGAATTTGCCTTAATGTGTTTTCATAAAGAAATGACATTGATCTCCATGAGTTTTCGATGATACCACCTGGAAAAGCTATTTAAATCTGCACAGTATAAACAGTTTTCATGCATTCATCTTTACAAAGCAAAGTGACATTAAAAGAGTGAGTGGTCTTAAAAGGTTTCCATACATTTTAGAGGAAATGAAGAAGATTCTCTGAGGTAAAATGAGGTCTAAGGTTAATGTGCGAGGCTGTAAATTCAGACATGGGGATCAGTTGCTCAGAGGCAATATCATGAGCAGCGGCAAGAATTAGTTGGTTTAAATGGTATGCTAGGTGACAATGGAAGCAGTGTCTCCCTCTTGTAAAACACTGACCCGATTTTAATTTACTGCTTTTAATGGCTAAGAACATGGGTGGATAAAAGATTTCAGTTTGTGTTGTCCAAAGGGGATAGGCTTGCCTCCATGATTGTAGCGTTTGAAAATGAAAAGAAATTATCTTAAATTAAAAGTAGAATTCCATAAAACCTGTAAATATTTCATCCTATTTCCACAGAAATCAGACTTGTGCAAATAATTATTTTCCTACTTAAGATATATGTAAATGTAGGAATCTTTATAAAGAGCTGAAAATGCCTGACATCTCATATGCTTCCATTCCTTCAAGAGTATAGAAATACTTAAAAAAAAATAAAAAATCAATACTGCCTTTGAAAATGAAGTGTGCCTCGTAGCACAATAAGAACTAGAATGAGTAGTCAAATACCTTCATCAGAGATGGCAAGCACTACTTACTTGGGAAATCAGCTGTCTTGTTACAAAGTCATCCAAAGTTTTTACTCTTTTCAGTTATGATTCTGAAATTAGTAAGTTAAATAGAAATTCTATCATTAATTAAAAAATGGTCTGTAGCTCTAAAAAAGGTAAGAGGAGGGAAGCTAGAATGTTAGAAATAAGTAGGATAAGGAAACACAATATACAATTATACAACTTCCCTCTGAGTCACTGGTTGCAGAAGCAGCTGTGACTGCTGCTTTCCTGCTCAAGTCTCTTAGTTTCATTTGTTATGTTCTCTTGGTGTACCTTGCCAGCCTGCAGCTATCTGTGGCATCTCTGACTGTTTTGTTACTTTATCTGCATTATTCATAGCATCAGACAGTAACAGGATTCTCAGTGATGTTCTTGCTTGCTACCACATCACAAATAGATACAACATTCATATTAAGATCACTTCTAACAGTCAACTGGGAGACACTTCTGTCCACATCTTCAATTTCTTCAGTTTTCAAAAATTATTTCAAAAAAGACAATGTGTTCCTGTATCTGAGTATTCAGTATCCCCTTCTCTTGGCCTTCTTCTTCTTACATTATCCTTTTTATTCATTTTATTTATTTATCAATTACAAAGTTAAGGTCTTCTGTTCATTTCCTTCCTCTTGTCTGGCAGTGGATCCCTGTTGGAGCAACTGCAGCTGCTCTGATTTGATGTGGGGCAGTCCTGGACATTGCTCACATTGCTCACATTGCTCACAGAGGGCACAAATATAACGCCCTGTGCTACCCTCCACCTCCAAAACTTTGCCATGTAAGTCCAATTCAAGAAATTAGACGGCACACCCACATTTCATAAAATGTATATCTTAGAATCAGAGAATCATTAAGGTTGGAAATGATCACTAGTCCAAACATCAACCCATCCCCACCATGCTCACTAAACCATGTCCCGCGGTGACACATCTACACATTTATTGAACACCTCCAGGGATGGTGACTCTACCACCTCCCTGGGTATCCTGTTCCAATGCATTACCAATCTTCCTGTGCTGAAATTTCTCCTAATATCCAAAGTGAACCTCTTCTACTCTACCTCTCCATTACCTCTTATGCTATGGCTGTAAGATGGGAGAAGAAGCCAACCCTCAAGACGTTCCAACCTCCTTTCAGGGAATTGTAAAGAGCAAAAAGTCTCCCCTGAGCCTCCTCTTCTCCAGACTGAACAATCCTAGGTTCCATGGCCAGTCCCCATAAGACTTGTGCTCCAGACCCCTCATAGATTCATTGCTCTTCTCTGGACATACTCCACACCTCAATTTTTTGCTTCTTGTAGTGAAGGGCCACAAACTGAATACAGTATTCGTGCTGCAGGTTCACCAGTGAAGACAGTTTTCAGCACCCATGAATGCTCTGGCGTCTGAGAAGCCCTTCTCCCTGCAGCCTATATCGAACACATGTGAAGTTGGGTCTTACACACAAGGAGTGGTATTTCCCAGTAGGCTTGAGAAATATGACAACATGACAAAAGAAGTATTTTGGCTACTGAAAGCAAAATAGTGTGTAGAATATGCATCTACATATGTTGGATCTTTCTTGGTAATGACAACAGAAACATTTCAGCTTGGAAGAATATGAAGGCTGACACGGGGTGAACTCATGCAGCCAACCTTTGTCAGCATTTCTAGAGAGCAATGTAATAGGAGTGGGGGAAAAAAACCCACAACATCTACAAATCACAAAACGGAGAACAGTCTTCAGGAAGCATCTTCACTGAAGGACAGTTAAAATTTGTTACTTAGGCATTTAGGCTCAGGGTTTTCTGATCTTATGTGTTAGAACAAAGCCAGATGCAAAGCGATACCATGAAATCATCGGCAGTGAGGGAGGCACAACTCTTAGACAGCAAAGTTTCAAGTGAATTCAAGACAAGGAGAAAAATAAATTTATGTTGTTGGTGCTTCAAATTTGTGTGGTGGGGAAGAAAGAAATGTCATCTTCAGAAGTAATGCATTGAACTGTTGGTAAATGGAAGGTAAAATGAAAAGAAGAGAAAAATGATAAAAATAAAACAGTAAAGATTAAAGCTTTCCAGACACATTTTATTGTCTTTTCACAAAAAGCATGTCTTTTACTCTGTCTTTTGTGATCTCGTGGAAATATGAAACAAATGTGTATACTTTATTGTGAAAAATAATGGGGAAAAATATTTAAAAACCTGCAAAAACGTTATGGATGCTTCATGACAATATAATGTATCTAAGCCAACATTAATGTAGATATGTTGCATTGTAGTGTTTCAGAAAGCTTTTAATGAGTAAAGAAGAAATAACTCTCACACAGTTTTATATATATTGACAATATTGCCATGTAGCCATGTCTAATGCCTGAAAAATGGAATAAAAAATGAAAGTTTAATAATGTGGCAAAGCAGATGAAACAGGCACATTTAAAGTGATGATATGCTGAAATTATTAGAGGCCAGAGGAGATCTGCTCTAATTTGTATTAGCTTGGGATCTAGCCCTTAGATTTTGTGTGTTATTTAGGAAAAGCCTGAAGAAGTTTGGATAATAAATTATGCACTTCTAGCTCTCCCTTGCAAAAACACATATTGCAAGGTTACTAGATGAAAGACACATATCCACACACATGAAAGAGCACAGAGAGCATGTAGGAAAACCTGAATAAACCTTTCATAGGTATGACCCCACCAGGGCTCTCTCATGGGAGCTGTGGGCCAGAGGTGACATTCAGCTCTGTGGGTCAATGGAAGGGCACTTTATAAAGTGGGTAGGGATGTGACTGTAGTGAGATGCACTGTTGGGTGCTGGGAAGAGCATTTTAGGATTACACAATTTGTTGTGTGGCACTTCGAGAATGAATCATACTGAGGGTTTTAGGCAGTATCATAGAATCATAGAACTGAATACAGTGATAGAATCTTACAATGGCTTGACCTGAAAAAGACCTTGAAGATAATCCAGCCCTTCTGTAGGGTAGAACTAGATGATTTTTGATATCCCTTTCAACCCAAGCCATACATTACTGAACATACAACCTTGACCTCGCTTAGTTTTTACAACTTCTAACCCCATGAATGTTCACTTATTCTTCTTGCAAATATAGGTCACTAAGATCTGAGAATTAACATGACCTTTTGCTCTGAGCTTGTACTATATACTGAATTTCTCAGGCTTGACTGAAGGCAGGAATAGAAACAATCTCTACCTCCAGGTTAAGGAGTTCCATTCCATTTTCTCCTTGGCTTCAAATACGTCCTCAAGATCAGCATTTGCTATCAGGCTTGCAAAAGATGAATCAGCTAAACACTTCACTTGATGAAAACATTTGATGAGAAGAGTATAGTTGATCAGCTAGTGAAAATATTTTCACTAAGTTAATGTCATTCTCCACTTTTGTACACTCTCTCTAAGGACTATATTCCATTTTGAATTAATGAAAATTTTCCAAAAGTACCTAGTTTTGTGGTGTCTTTTGTTTTTGTTTTTTTTTTTTTTTTTTTTTTGACTCCTGTTGATGTCAAGAGTGTTCAGAATGCTCTATTCTATTATTATTCTTATTATTTTTATTATTACTATTATTAATGTTATTGTGCATAAGACCTTAGATAACTTTGATATAAAGCTCAGAATAAAATATATGGAAAATATTAGGCTATGGTGTCCTGCCTCTGTGTTTCATTAGGGAGTGAGAAGGGGGAAATCATATTTCTAAACTCTAAAGATCACGTCTGTTCACTCTAGAAGCTCAGTTAATTTGCTTTTTCCCAGATGCTTTCAGCTTTTAATTGCCTCCAGTGCTTGTTTCTATTATCAGAGATCATTCTTTGCAGAACTTTTGCATTTAAGATACTTCCTTTCAGTGGTCTGTCTTTGTTGTGCAATTGCTTCAAAGCTGTTTATTGTCGACTGATGGAAGAATTGCAAATTTGGTGTTCCAGAGAGAAGCAAAATTAAAACAAAAACTTCAGCGTGCAAAAATCAAAGTCAATGACAATGAATTCATTGAAAAGTTATGGCTTGATGGGGAACATTAGGAGCTAAATGGAAAAATGACTTAATACAGAGAAACATATTTCTTTTGAGTACCTGGTATCTGTTACAAAAGCCAGGAACTGATAATACTGACCTTGTTCTGCTTCCATTACATATTGAGAAAGATTCCTTATTTTTTGCATACTTAGCCTATCTGAGACTTACATCTACTCCGAATTCTTACTTTACATCTGCTGTATCTTTTATTCATTATATTTATTTTCATATTTAATGGAAAGTGCCTCAAATATCCAGTATAATTATTTAACTATGATAAGGTACACAAGGATTTTGAATTTGTCTTCCCAGTGTTCCTTTCCCACTTCCAATGACATTGCTGGAAATCTAAAATATGTAATATGTGTTTCTGTTGTAGTAATACTTTTTTTCCTTTCTTTGATTTGAAGCACATATGTCCATAAACTCTTTGCTTGGAGTTGTCTGCTGAGAATATCCTAACTCATTTCTGCAAATTATAAGTCTACCATTGAGAATGTGAGATATGAATTTATGCAAATAGTACTGCAAAACTGCTCTACTATCAAACAAACACTATATGAGAATGCAAAAGAGATGCTTCTGCTCTTTTATATCCCATAGGACAAAGCAGGCTTCTGTTGTTAGATGTTTATTCAGCTTGCAAGAACTAAAATTTATAGAACTACTTTATAGTCAATGGGGAAAAAATAAGCAATTCTAGGAAGTGTTTTCACTTACCAAAACAAAAATGTGTAAAATGGTTCAAGTGAATCATGTTTTTATAGCATTTTGATTCTCTCCTGGAGAATCCCAGAGCGACTATCTCCAGTGGACATATCTACATCACCAGTTGCTAAAGGTACTGAGTTAAATCTCACTGATGAAATATGATCTTGAGAAGCAGATAGCTAATTCAGTAACACAAATGTAGAAACATTTTAAAACTTGAGTTTTAAAATTCAGCTTAATTCACTGCTGTCTGAGTGGGATGTTCCTGTACAACGCAGAGCTAATAATGATTTTGGGTGAGATCCTGTAAAGGACTTTGACAAGCTAATCAGAAATCATCTGAGTTGGAAGGGATCTTAAAAGACATCTAGTCCAAATTTCCTGCAATGAACAGGGAAAATGGTTATACTTTTATGTTAGGAATTCATTAGACAAACAAGAAAATTTCTAAACAATAATTCAGAAATATTCTTTCTTCCAGAGTTTAGAGAAGCTGCCTCTGTATAAGCAATACTAGGGGTTTTGCTTCTACATTCAGTATGAAACTCTGCCAGTCAAAACTAGCTTTATTGAAATTTATTGTAAATTTTCTTAGTGATGAGATTTTGTTTACTGTACTGTACACTTTCTGTAAAGGCACCCTTTCTACATGTCAATCTTTTACTGAAATAACTGCTCTGAAATACTAATGAATCAATCTGCTAATGTTTACCTAAGAACTTCGTATTTCTGAGTTATAGAAAAAGATACTTTCTTTAAGCCAAGGAAAGCTGTGGTCATTGAACATGGTTAGATCACATGCAATATTTATCATATCATCTACAATACTGTGCTTCCCCTGATAAAGGACACTCTAACCCTTTCTTAATGAAGGACATTCTTTACGTCAAAAGTTTGGAGAAGCCATTTAATAAACCTAATGATACTCCTAATAAAAAATGGGGTGCCCTTAAAGAGATAGCTAGAGAGCATTTGATTTCCCTGACTGCTAATATTTTTTTTAAAATATCAGTCTAGTTAGTGATGCCATACTGATTGATGTATCTTCTCTAGATAAGATTCATAAAAGCACTAAGATCCTCAAGGATTTATAATAAATTAAATTGTGCTACGGGTAAATTAAACACTTTACTCTCTGGAAAATAAAATCTCTCAGATGGGATGCTAAAATAATCCAATTATGAAAGGCAGGCAGAATTACCTGCTTTTTTAAATTAAAAACAAGGAAAAGTGTATGATCTCAGAATAAATTCCATAAAAGATAAATTTGGAAATGAGAAATTGAAGACATGCTGATGACGAGCTGAAGACTGCCAGTAATATCTTTTGTACCTCCTAGTGAAAAAAAAAGGTCTAAGTAAGACATTTTAAGCAAATACACAAGCGAATGAAGTAACTGTGACGAATAATTTTGTATTGACAAGACAGCTCCTAAATGTACCTATTGACAAACTTACTCACTGCCTTTGTTAAATATGGAAAATTTAATTCTACTTTGAATTTCAAGTTTGATCATATAAACTAAGGTGATTGAAGACAGGGCTGAATGGGAAGTAAAATTTGCTGAGATGTTATCTGGTTTGTCTGACTTAATTCTCCTGTGTTTCTTAGAGAGGGGAAGAAAACCAATAGCTGATCTGAACCCTCACTTTTCAGATTCAGTGTTGACCCTTTCTGATAGCATCAACAAAGCAAGACTCAGTTCATTACTGAGGGCTTGTGGTGACTCCAAGAATTTTCATGTGGATTGCAATAATGCAATGTAAGTTCTATTAAAGACCAGGTAAACAGAAATAAATAGATATCAAGGCTTGTTTCCTGCTACCTCAAATCTCCTGTACAAGTGTTATCTAAGAGTCTTTTGGGCTAAATGTTTTCTTTCCTGGAATGTAAACACCATTTATATAAACTAAACCAATGCAGACAAAAAGCCCAGTAGAACTACCAAAGAACTTAATCTTCTCCATTGTATTAAACAACAAATGCTATAGTGGAAATAACATGGCGAAAGAAAAGTACTGGGATAGATGTGTATACAACTATTGAATAGTAGCAGTTGAAATATCTCCTTCCAGACATCCAGCTATTCTTGGACCTGCTCCTGCTATAGTGAAATGTAGCAGTGAAATCACCAAGTCTACTTTTGGCTAACATTCTTTCTTGTCTAATTAAAAAATAAGTTTCCTGTGGTCTGGTCAATCTCCTGTTAGTAGAAGACTGTGCAGTGTTTCACATTGTTGAGACCTCTCAAAGAATATTATCTTTGAATTTGAAACGTTACATAGATATGTATATATATATGTGTGTGTGTGTATGTGTGTAGACCCATCTGATCTAGCAACCCTGCAGTGGTAGTGTGTTTGAAATTGATTATTTTTAAGGTTGCTTCCAACATAAAACATTCTATGAATCTATAATTCTATGATATACATATAGCCATACATATACATATACATATACATATATATATATAATATTATTCACATAGAATAAGTATGGACATAGATGATGTGTGTATTTTATTAGTTCTGGTGAGGTGCAAACACTTTTAAATATAGTTTCTTGTCTTTCTTTTTACCATAGACTATATAACATAGGTCCTTTGAACCACAATTTCACCCTCTGTGGACAGCTTTCCTAATTCCTGATTCATCTCTTCCTTAGAATGATGAGAAGTAATCTCCCAGTCCATGTATTCTTCACTCTTTTCAAAAATACAGCAAATAGGGTTTAAAACGTACCCTTGAGCAATCTTTAAAAAGGATAGAAACATTCTTGTCCAGAAATATATAAAGGTTCCAGTGCTTCCATTTTTTTCCTTTCCAATATTCTACTTACAGTTTTATTATAGCTGCCATGTTTATCAGTATGCGTATGCTTCAGATTTTCATGGTAATGCTTGGATTCCTCAACATTAAGCATTTTGCTTTAAATTCAGAGGATTTATGCACACTCATGAATGAACTGGTGGGTTCTGTGTATCAGCTCTATGCTTCTTACTATCATCCCAGTTCACAAGGAAAACTTGCAGAGGTCTAAGAGAAGCCAAGTGCACTCATGCATATAAACAGTGCAAATTTCTTATGCTCTTACAAGCTATGAAACCTTCAGACTTGCCCTTGGATTTAATGCACTGTCAATATAATAACACTTGTGGGTTTTTTTAATACTGCTGAAGAGGTCACTCAGCAATAACCAGGTCCAGTACTGGAAAGGTGAATACAAAATTTGTTTGCAGAGTCATTTACTATATATATACCTAATAATAACAAATAAAAACAATGCCTTTAGAAGTAGAAATTCCTCTAAAGTAATCACTTGAAACTTAGAAAAGTGCTTATAAACATGGCCTAACCACTTGTAATATATGTTAGTTAAAATGGATGTGCTTTTCATTATGTCTATCTAACATTTTTATGGACATTTACAGACGTAAATTCAGTATCACAACAGAGTGTGTATCATGAAAAACTGTTGAATTTCATTATTACTGCTTATATTACAATAATGTGCTTTGTGAGAGTGTAGATCAGCGCCCAGTTGTATCACATGCTTTGAAAATGATGATTTGGGTAATATCTTGATAGACAGATGGTTCAGTTGTTCACTGTGTGAATCCACTCACTGCTCATCTCTGTCTTTTCTGTTGTTTTCCTTTCTGCCTCAGAACTGATATAAGAGAACTAGGAGAAGTTCAGATCAAGACTGTGCGTATGTTGGATGCAGTTGTGGATTGGCTTTCACTGGTGGAAGACCTAAGCTGGTCAGGCCAGGAAAAGAGTTTTCTCAGCAGTTCTCCTCATATCTTTGACCTCTACACCACAGAAATTTAAATTCTTCACACAGAAAGTGGTCATGAATTGGAATTCTGTACTGTGAGACATTTTGGATGTTAAAAGTTAATGTGGGTTTGCTGACATATTGGATGTAGTCCTGGAAGAGAAACCCATGCAGGATGCAAATATGAGGACATCAGTCACTGAGACAGAAATCATTGGGAGAATATTCTGAGGAAATGTTACCACAAGTTTCCTCTGTCCATATTATTCTGTTGTGAGCAGTGGAAAAAATAAGATATTAAAAGAGATGGTCTTTTGTTGTGATAGTATAATAGGTATCACCTACATGATGCAAGGACTGGTTTAGAGTGGATGCCTCACCTGCACGTGAATAAAATTAGATGTGACAGTTTTTCTTGTAGTCATACATTCAGCACAATGGATATTAAGGCCTAAGCACTGTTCAGCTTTATTCAACTAAATGCTTGCAATAAAGGTAATATAGGGAAAAGGATAAAAATTGTATTCACAGTTTCTGCTTGTCCACTTGACATATAGCAACCCAAACAAGCTGCCATGAATAAAATCAGGTGATCTACTTCACATTAAAGACTCTGAGCTATCTCACACTTTCTTTGTGCAGAGAGCCACATGGCTTGTTCCAGGATAAAAGAGTGATTTCAGAAAGCTGTTATATGTATAAATCCACACCTTGGCTCATTTCATAATTTATGCATACCATCCTAGCTAAGAGAGAGCTTTCCCATTCATAGCAAGAAAAATGATACATTTAAGTTATTCTGAAGACTTCCGAGGGAACTTTTTGAATTTGCTTCCTAACCTGCAGTTTGAAATATTACATATTCAATTATGTACTGGAATCTATAATACATATTTCCCAACTTGAAATGGAAAGGAAGCAATCTGAAATTATATCCTGATCAGGCACACATATTAGGGAAAGCACTCTGAATAAATCATGAGAGTTTTCCAGATTGCATTTTATGCTGGCCCTGTTACTGTGTTTGTAATGTTTGTTACTGTAATCAAAATTCTGTTAATATTCCTAATAAGGTAAAAAATGAACCGTAAATTTCCTTGGACCAGAATAATTCTTTTCCCACTCTGAGAGAAAACCTTTAAAGCAATGATTGAACCAGTTAATGTACAAATCTCTTGTAATAGGACAATTGTTAAAACTAACATACAAAGCGGAATTTCTTGTTTTAAAGTGTTTTAAAGTTTAAATGCTACATGAGCTGCATGTCCCATATAGGATCTTAGTTGATAAATGTTAATTAATTTGACTGTAGGCAAACTAATTGTCTATTATTTTAGTTTGGGGCTGTTTTGCTTTAAAAGCAACAACAGCAACAACAACAAAACCAACAAATAATGATTTGGAAGAAATACAGCAACTCATTTTCACCGAGAACACAAAGTTCCCTTTGACAGCGGCTATTAAAAAGATTTAATGAAATCACCAGGACTTGTTTGAAGCTGGTCTAGGTACATTTTTATACTCAATCTGCACATCAATATTAATTTCTTAACACAGATGGAGGTTTTATTGGTACCCAAGGAAGTAGAAAAACAGATTACTGAAATTTCAAGTTACAGACAGAGCACAAAGCCAGTGGAGTCAAGTGTGAAATTAGAGCTATGAAACATCAGGAATATGAAAATGCAGTAAATAAATATATAAAATAAGGAGGCTGCTGGAAGCCAATTGTAAGCATCTTGCTTTCCACCTCAGCAAAAATTTATTTCAGTGACACCCATCTGCTTTGCCACATTAAGGGTCCGCCAGTCATATCATTACAGATCTGCAATGTGTTGATTAAAACCTATTTCAACATTGCGCAATTCCCAGGATTTTTGATAACTTTTGTTTAACATAAAATCTGAAGTCTGATCCATCAAGCTTTGCAATGGATTGCCCAGAATAGTGTTATAATACACATCTTGGGTGCAATTGGTAATAGATGAATGGTTGGACTGGATGATCTTTTAGGTCTTTTCCAACCTTGGTGATTCTTTGATCCTTCTGGGTTTAGAAGAGATGTCTAGATGGCACATGATTTAATGAAATATACTGAAAGTGGTAAGAAAGACTCTGCTCTGTTGTAAGTAGCAATAATGTCATTAAGTAGTTTACAACAACCTGAAAAAAATTTAAAGAGGAAAAAGAGGACAAATACCAAGTTTCTTCAAAATTTATCTGCATCAACCAACCAACCAACCAATCAATCAATAGAAGGGAAACAATTTAGGTTGAAATAAATCAGAAATTCTGTGTTGTTTTTACATGAAATGTTGTGGAGAAGTATTGCTTGATTAAAACCTGTTTTCATAAAAAATTTTATACTAAGTGTCCTCTTGTAGCAGATGGACCAAAATGCCCAAGAGGTTTGTGAAGTATTCCTGAAAGGCAAGGATGGTAAAAACTCTCACCTACAACAGCTACTCTACTCAAGGTGTTAGACATAGTAAAGGTTGCGGACAAGCAAACGTGATGATGTTGCATGTGATGATGTTTACTAATGCATGAAGTCTAGGATATCACCACTTGTAGCCAAAAAATCTTGTGTAGGAAAACTATACAAGGCAGCAAATATTATTATTATGTATTAGTGGGAAGGATCTTGTGATCGAACAAGCTTCCAGTTAGAACTATTTATGCAAGGCAAAATAGGGAAATGTAAAAACAACAACAATAATAAGAGAAAGTTCTAAATGCAGTTGTTGTAGAGAGGAACATGCAGTAGCAGTTGTGTTGGCATTGCCTGTGGCAAGTGAACAGTCCTGATCCTGAAACCTAACTTTTTGAAGGTCAGATTGATGGACATGAAGGAGTTTGGTGGTAGTTCCTTTTTCCATGTTTCCCATTCTCCCTCTGCTCCAATTTTGTGTATATTCTTTGAGATACAGTGGCCCTGTTTATAATTATATCTGCTGAGTGAATCTGTTTTTTTGAGAATGTTTTTCCTAGAGTTTCATTGTGTCAGTAAGATCTGAGAATCAGCTGCAAAATGAAAATATCTATCATTTGAGGTATGACTCTTTGTGTCTTCTCTCACGAGGACTCTCTAATTAATATTGTCTTTAAAAACAAATTACTTTTAAAGATTTAATTAACATGAAGTACTGACATTTTTAGGTTTAAGCTAAGCCTGTTTCATCATTAAATACTTTCATCCTTCTTTGTTCTTTCTTTCTTTTTGCAATTTTTACTTGACAATAGAAATGGTTTGCTTCTTCAGTTTAAAAAAGGCAATCTATAGCAGAAGAAGTTTCATGTGCCCCTCTAAGTACGTTTTATGTCTAAAGAAAGCACATTGAATGTTGTAATCACATTTGATTTTATTTTTTACTTGTAATTATTTTTTTTCCAATCTTCTGTGCTAACACTTCTTTTTCTTTTCTTTTTCTTTTCTTTTTTTCTTTCTTTTTTTTTTTTTTTTTAATTCTTTTTCTTCTGCTAAGCCTCCTCCTAAATTCTCCCTCCTCTTTGAACTTATTCTAACACTTCTTTCCTAGCTTTCTAGAGAAAAAGTTTTTGGTCTAGCACTTTTCTCACAAATTCAGCAAATTTCGATGGTCGTTAAGATTTCAAAGTCTATCAGATCAGGCTCAATATGTCAAAATCAGCTACAAAGGGCTAAAAGGATGGTGAGGGGTCTGGAGGGCAGTATGAGGAGCAGATGAATTCCTCTGGTGCGCTCAGCCCAGAGAAGAGGAGCTGAAGGGAGGCTTCATGGATGCTGCAGCTCCTCACAGGGAGTGGAGAGGCAGCACTGAGCTCTGCTCTCTGTGGCAGCAACAGAGCCAAGGGAAGGGCATAGAGCTGTCAGGGGAGAGGCGGATGGGGGTGAGGAAAAGGTTCTGCACCAGAGGGCGGTGGGCACGGAACAGCCTGCCCAGGGCAGTGGGCACCGCCCCGAGCTTCCAGTGTTAAAGAAGCATCAGGACAATGCTCTCAGAAATAGGGTTAAGAGTTTGGTTGGTCTTGTATGGAGCCTGTGGTTGGATGTGATGATCCTTAGGCCTTGAATGCCTCCAGGGATGAGGCATCCACAACCTCCATGAGCAACCTGTTCCAGTGCATCACCACCATCTGTGTGAAAAACTTCCTCCTAATTTCTAACCTAAACCTCCCCTGCTTCAGTTTAAAACCATCATCCCTCTTGCCCTACCACTATCCACCCCTGTAAACAGCCATTCCCTCTCCTGTTTATATGCTCCCTTCAAGTACTGGGAGACCACAATGAGGTCTCCCCAGAGCCTTCTCTTCTCCAAGCTAAACAAGCCCAGTTCCCTCAGCCTTTCCTCATAGGAGAGGTGCTCCAGTCCTCTGATCATCTTAGTGGCCCTCCTCTGGACCTGCTCCAAGAGGTCCATGTCTTTCTGGGGCTGGGGGTCCCAGGTCTGGATGCAGTACTTCAGAAGGTGCCTCACAAGAGCTGAATAGAAATGGACTTTTTCCCCTAAAGTTTTCATTAGATAATTAAAAACTATTTCCCAACTATTAAAAACTATTTTCCAAGTGCTATTTCTCCCAAGTGATATTTCTGTACTTCTATCTCTGAAGTTGCTCACATTTTTATTCTTAGTCTGAGTAAACTTGCCGCTCATCTCATACACCATAGCACCCTATCACACACTGACACCATCCTTCTCTTCCACAGGTATTTTTTCATTTTGAACTGTGACATATTCTGCTTCCTTTGGCCAGGTTGCTGTGGTCTGTTCCCTCTACATGGCTCCCTTCCAACCAGGCATTTTTGCTCTGTCTCTGCATTGCATTCCATTAGAAATAAGCCGGGCATTAGTTTCTGTCCTTTGACAGGCTTCTTCTGCTTATTACTTTGTCTCCGACCTTTTGCTTGACTGTATTTGTTCTGAACTAGTGATTGACATCATTTGGAGCCTTTCCCCAAGCATCTTTGCTGTCCTTACTCCTGAGATGCATTTCTCCAGGGTGAAATCTTTCTCTCAGCTGTCTCTCCAGTCATGTAAGGTCAGACATCCTACAGCCCAACCTGTCAATTAATGGAGCTTCTCTAATGCTTCCAAATTTAAATCTAGAAGTTGGAATTTCAATTTCCTTCATTTACTTTTGGTCTTGGAATGAAACTACGTAGTCATATCTCTTTAAAATCTTACATCGTCAGCTATAAGAGGCATTGGATGCTCCTCATTTTTGCTGTTCACCAACCCATTCATTCCTGTTGCTTTGTACCCATGATTATTGAGGGTATATATATTTTCATATTTGAAAACAGAAGTAGGTAGTGCTTCTTGGAATCTACCTATCTGAGCAGTTTTAGTTTATTGCTGCATTTGTCAGTTCTCATTTTTCTTCCATTCAGCCTCATTAAGTGGACATTGCCACCACATTTATAAATGGTGTGGCTGTAAAATGAAAAGGCACCACATTTTTAAACACATTACTTACGTGTTAAAACAATTTTTTAAGACATGCATACTCACCATGGTGCATACCAGCTATGTTCACACTACCAAACACTTATTTTCTGCAACTTCTGTTCTTGCCCCAGCTTCCACTTGGGTGATTACATGGAAATAGTTCAAAAAGTGAAGCATTTCATGTGAAGGATTTGCTCTGCATTCAAATAGTCTTACTGTTATCAGAAAATCATTCAATTCAGAATTTCATTTTAGTCAGTGTCATTTCATTACAGTTAATCACATCCCACATTGCTACTAAATTATTCTGTCACTCTTAATTTCCAGCACATTTCATTGTTGTTATTTAGGATATGTGCTGCGTAGCGGCAGTGCCATGCAGTTTTCACAAGGCAGGTCAGGTACTGGGGAGCAAACCTAATGTCTTAATAAAACACTCTGATGCAAGTATCATCCTTAAAAAATTCATTCAGGCTCTTATGGAAATGGAGCAACACCTACTTTATAGCCCATATTACGGAAATGAAGATATGAGATGAGGAATAATGGCCTAAAAGTTGAACACTGGAAGCTCCATACAAACAGGTGGAAGATCTTCTTTATGATAATGCTGAGAGAGCACTGAAACTGGTGGCCCAGAGAGATTGTGGAGTCTCCCTCTATGGAGATATTCAAGACCTGTCTGTTCACCTACCTGTGCAGCCTACTATAGAGTGCCAGCTTTGGCAAGAGAGTTGGACTTTATGATCTTTCCAACCTCTGCAACTCTATAATTCTGCAATTCTGTGACTCCTTTCTGTATATTTGTCTCAAAGAAAGATGCTGATGTGGGCTTACATGTAGGGCATAACATACAAATAACAGCAGACTAATTCTGGGGTGTGTAAGATTTTCATTTGAATTTGGAGTGAAGGGAGGATGTTATTGTATGTTGCTGTACAGAACTAAAAATAACTGGAAGAAGCAGGACTTATAGGCTCTGTCAGTGCCTTTCTTCAAGCAAATCATCATTTGAGTTCTATTTCTGGCTTAACCACTCACCTTACACATCACTTTTCACAACATATTTCACCTTTCTGTGACAGTTATTCTCCTATCCTTGGTCTGTCCTGTCCACATAGACTGTAAACTATGCAGGACATTATAAATTTACACTGTAAATAATGAAATTCAGTGTTCAGCTTGCCTGCCAGTTGTAGTCTTTTCATCCAGTGCATGCAGAAGTAAAGCATACTGTCTTCTTTGCTGTGTTTCAATGCAGTAGTATTAAAAATAAGTCACAGTTGCATGTAACATTAATTGTGAATGTTTTAATTAGAAATTACATGTTCTGTTTGTACTAAAAGTCGTGAATGTTGTGATAAGATAGGTAGTGTTCATGTGTTTGTGCAAATGTTTTTGAACACAGGTATATTAATTTTCTAAATAGGTCAAATCTGTACATATTTTTGAAGTGATTTTGATAAGAATTCCACCCTGCTCAGTGTGTTGCACCTAAGCAGAAAGAAGCAGTGCCTCATGGTGCTGAAAACCATATGCAAACAAGAAGCAGCTACTCCAGGTAGACCTGTCCTACACTAGAGGATGCAAAACTTTGAACTGGCAATACAGCACAAAAAGCACAACTTAGATTGTGTCACAAGATAAAGGCAGGATCAAAAACACCATTCTTTTCAATCCCTGCAGTAATAAAATGGTACTAAGGAGGGATTCATGTTTCCATCAGATTTGCTCTGAAAAATCATTTTTTTTCTTCCTTAAGTATTATGAAATTTGAGTCCTGAAAAAAATAAGAACAAGAAATGGTGTATGATTAAAGGAAGAGAAGTTTGTTACCTTTTTGTTACCTTTGCAATAACAACTAATAATATAACCTATGACAGAGAGGGTCACTACTTAATGAAAAAAAGTACATGATTATTGATCAAAAGCATCTTCCAACTTCAGTGTATCACATTTACAACCTGGGCAACACTGCTCACAGCAGGACTTGGAGCTCAATGACCTTTTAGGTCCCTTCCAACCTAAGCCATACTATGATTTTATGATTCTATGTACAGTGGAGTGTTTCTTAAGACAAAATGAGAGCTAGGCTGAAGGAATCTGAGTTGACAGTGTTCTTACACCTGGAAATGTTTTTTTCTACATCACAGTCATCTCATCTTTATGACTCTCTGCCCTCTTTCTTTCCCACAATATCATAAAATTCACGGACCACACATATAATTCTCACAGCTGCAAGGAGTGACTGAAAGTGTCCGTGCCTCTGTCATTTACTGGCACTTGGCACAATATTGCAGCAACAAGCTTCATGACTAGCACTTTCAACACTCTTTCTCATTGGTAGATAAGTGATGCATTCAGCCACCTTCCTTGTCTGTCTTGAGGAAATGGAATTTCCTTTGCTTCCATGTGTAAAAAAGACTCAGGAAGGAGGTGATAGAGAGAAACCAGCATCCTGGGTGACCTAAAGATGTAATTGCCCCAGTGTTGAATGTTTTGTGACTGTGACAGTGTGCTGTCCCACAAATCTCTTGGTTCCTCTTCTTGCAGTGGAAGGGGAACTGCCAATGGTTGTCTTAACTATGAGATATTAAAAACATATATTTTTGAGGTACATTACTGATATTCAGTTTCTGGATACCAAAGCCATTAAAAATTTCCATCCCAGCAAAATGTTTCCAAAAATATTGCATGATCTCAGAGAAGCTGTGGATGCCCCATGGCTGGCTGCTCAAGGACAGGCTGTATGGAGTCCTGGGCAGTCTGATCTGATGGGTGACAACCAGCCCACAGAAGGGAAATTGGAACAGGATGGGCTTTAAAGTCTCTTCCAACCCAAACCATTCTGTGATTCTAGGATTCTACAATCTCTCTAGAGTCGACAGTATTGTCCTCCAGAGCATGGATCAAAAGACACGGAGGACTGTGACTACTGAAATCTGAAGTTGGACAGTGATAATACTCCTTGTGTCTGCCTTCTGCTTAGAATTATAGTTTTGAGCAGACTTTGCAGACTCAGGGACATTTGTCTTAGCTACAATTGCATTATAGCACAAATATGGTTTTCCTTGCTGTCACAGTGTCTTAGTATGTCCTGCCCAAGTGATGCTCTGGGGGTTTGTCATTTGACACTGGTGACCTCTGTGAGGACAGAACCTATTCCAGAATTGCTCCATGAGCTATTTTTTTGATGGACTTTCTCACTGTCAATCTTGTGACTTTGTTTCAATCCAGCCTGAAAGTTCAGGTTATTACAAACACTGCAAGTAAGCCAGAGCATGCAGCATGAAAAATACATGTGCATGCCCCAGCATAGTACAACAGTAAATGTATGATGTGCTCAGCAGTCTTACAGCAAAATATTTGTTGCCTAAAAGCAAATAATGCTGAGCACTCCACTTCTCCTAGATAAACCTTGCAATTTCTCTTATGCTAAATCTTTTGCTCTTACTCTGTCATTGACACTGGGTGGCCTAATCAGCTCAGGGCACATTTTAACTCCATTGCAGACAATTCAATCAGGCCAATGGCAGCTCTTTTCAAGTCCACATTTCTTGCATAACAAAGACACTAAAAAATGCACTGCAGAGCCACCTTGTCAAGGAGGAAAAGCCTGGACTTGATTTCCATCAAAAGGATTCTGCCCAAGTAAATAAACAAACAAATCAAGCACTCCATATTCACAAGATGCAACCTGTGATGGAAGATTTCATATGCTGCACAGTTTCATTCTGGTGAAGAAAACAGAAAACAACGGCAGAAGCAAAGACAAGAAGGGAGCTAAAAAGGGAAACTATTCTGCTAACAGTAATTTGCATATCTCTGCCACTTTTTATCTAAGTATTTTAATGCTTTCTGTCTGCTTTAGAAGTGTCAACATCCCCCTGTGAAGAAAATGATTTAGTGCTATTTTTACAGATTAAAACTGAGGTGAAAATCTAAAAAAAAGAGGTTGAAACTGCTGAAGAGTTACATGAGAAACTAGAAGCATACTAGGAAATGTAGTGAGGTGTCTTTTCTTCCATTTTTTTTTTCTGTTTATTATTATTATTGTTGTTGTTGTTGTTCTTTGTTTGATTGTTTGTTTTAAATCTGCTAAATTGCACCTGAACCTATATGTGTAAAGATTCAGAAAGATTCCTTTTTTATGTCTTCTCACTGCTCTGCTGAGAGATGTTGGACAGAATCCAGTCTTCTGCATTTCATAGGTATAAGTGCTTAATCTCCCAGAGAGCCATATTTGATAACAATATAGACACCTGATTAACATTACACATCTTACATCATTCCGATTGAATCTCCTAGCTTAAGTCAAATGACCTTGCATTTGCTTTGGTCAAAGTGTTTTTGTAGGATGTATTGAACATAGAATCACAGAATCATGGAATCACAGAATCATAGAATCAGAATTTCTTGGGTTGGAATGGACTTCAAGGATCATGAATTTCCAACCCCCCCATGCCTCCCTGCCACAGGCAGGGCCACCAACCTCCACATTTAATAAGAGACCAGACTGCCCAGGGCCCCATCCAAACTGGCCTTGAACACCTCCAGGAATGGGGCATCCACAACCTCTCTGGGCAGCCTGTTCCACCACCTCACCACTCTCATGGTAAAGAACTTCCCCCTGACATCCAACCTAAATCTTCCTCCCTTCAATTTCAAAACACAGTTTAGTTCACAGGTGAGTTAAAGGGTAGTTTTCTAGAGCTATCAAAAAATGGTGGGTATAGATTAGGAGTGAACAGGGTAGCATGTTGGTAACCTATGTGTTATATCTGTTAGTAGTACTGTCCTAGAAACAGAAGTAGGAAGGTAAGCTGGTTCACATTCATCTAGGAGGGAAGAGGGACATACATTAAGTGATATTAATCACTGAGCAATTGATTTAGGATTTGGATTGTTACCAGAGCTATGTTTCTATTGACTCTAAGCTGGCTGATTTCACAAGTGGTCTAACATAACATACTCTCAAGATCCACTTTACGTTATGAAACTCACTTGTGAGCAGCCATTTTGTAGAGATAATTGGCAGTTTCCTTTCTGGTTCAGGAGGGTTATTGTATGTTGTGATGGAGACAGTTTACATGATTGGTGGGATGATGCCATTTTTGTAACTATGGTTGGTTCTTCCTGTTGGTAAGTTTTACATTTTATGCAAACTCCATTCAGCAAACTCCATTTATTTTAAATCAGATTGATTTGCTGTCTTGTTTTTCAGAAGAATTCACCAAAAGAAACAAACAAACTCAGCTTTATTATAAATGCTGTTCTCAAATGACCATAAATATTCTGCTGTAATCTCATAGGGAATGAGCTGTGTATTTTAGAAGCCTTTGTGGAAAATCTGGTATGATCTTATGATACACCTGTCAAAGTAGGTTACTTTTCACAAGTATGCACTACTAATAAGTTGTTTTTATTAGCACAATCCTGATAACATCATCGTTTCAAATCAACTGGATGAGAAAATTGACATTAATAACATGCATGTTTTACATTAAAAAATAAATAAATCACAAAAGAAGTGTGGTAAAAACAGTCAGACATGTACTTGATTTCATGGCTTGATCTCCCTTAACACAGTGGATAATTTCCTGTTCAGACTGATCGAGTGCTATGCCACTTCTTAGATAGAGATAATTGTAAAACATATCACAAAGGAGTCCTTGGCATTTCTTCTGTAGAAAATCCCAACTTTAAGGTAAAAGATTTTCCCAGTACTTTATGCCTATTGACATATATTTTTTTCTATTGCCTGTTAACCACTACAACTGAATAATTATTTCTAGTTCCAGTAACTGTGTTCCTCTTTGGAAGGAAGACTTTTTGATTTTTTTTATTGTTATGTTGAATTTTATTATTGTTATTACTTTTAAATAGCATATCAGAGGGCTTCTATGGGATCTGATTAGCCCATACAGCTAGTATAAATGTCTCGCAGATTTTCAGCTCATCCTGTATCAAATTTTTGCTCTGCCATAATTTGCTGCAGAGTGCTAACCAAATCCTGTCCTGTCAGCAAATATTCTTGCATGTTCTAAGAACTCAAAATGAAATGGGGGACAGATATTTTTTATGTCATGCTCTGACATTAGGGAGCACTGGAATTACCAGTGTTAATCATTCCACTCTCCAGGAAACACACCAAGCATATAGTGAAGATTAAATGGGCTTCTTTCAGATATGAGTGACCAGGTCATGAGTGGTCTGCATAGATGAAAGGTTTGATCCATCTCCTATATTTATCACTGGGGAATTCCCATTGATATTGTACATAAGTTTTCACTGTTTTGGTACCAATTTTTCAGTGTTGTCTTAATGTCCTTCTGTTAGAAGAGGGCTTTGTGATGATATGTAAAGCTTATCCTACTATTCATAAATAAACTTCATTTTAGACCTACTAGTTGCTTTTTGCAAAGACATTGTACAAAAATTCTCATAGGTCGTAGGAAATGATTATTTTGAAGCTTAAGACCCTCTGCACAAGATGTGTGTGACTGAGTACCAAAAGTTCCTATTAAAGTTTCTTAAAAGTCAAGATATTTCTTTTGAATAGAAAAAGGTATTTCATCTAGCAAGTTTTTCATTAATGAAGAATTATTTACATTACAAAATATAAACCTAAATAATCTTGGTATCTTTTCTGACTTGCCAAATTTAAGCTGCAGTATTTTTGTACACAGATATTGACTGTAGTCAGAAATGAGGACTATGACAGTTATTATTACTGTACAAATCTCCCTAGACAAGCGCATAGAGGATAATATGGTTCTTTTAGTACAAACTAAGATCATAACCAATGTTAGTACTCTGCATGTCAAAGCAACAAATAATGTTTGGCATCTAATATAGCAATACCAATATCTTTGACACAAGCTGAATGGAGGTATGTAATAGCTTTCTTCCTCCATGCTGAATGACAAAAGGTAAAAATGATGCCTTGCCTGGATAGCTTGGGATGTTATTTATTATACTTTTCTTGGGTGAAATAAACAAACAAATTTTTGTCTTGGAAAAGAAAGATTTAAAAACTATTTGCTTGCCAACCAGTGACAGCTTTTGCAAAGCAATAGGGCTGTGAAGAAATGCTCGTATTAGGAGTGAAATATTCCTAAAGCAGGGAAAGAAAATGACTCAGATGAAGCAAAGCACTCTATCATACAGTAACCAAAACTGCTGACTGCTATGGAAGCAGAAATTAGTCCTTTTGTTTTGAAAATAGAATAGAGCTCCCTAATAGCTCCAAATATTATGACTAGTTACTAGAATGCTTTATAGTTAATATTGTAATATGGTAGTGTGTCCTAGCTGTTTTTCGGGACCCTGCTGATGTCACTAGTGGTTAAAGAAAAAGATCAAGAAATTTCACAGTGTGAAGCAGGAGAAAACACGTGGGTGCACAGAGATGGAGCAACATGCATAAAAACAGTGCAAATGTTTTTATACCACATGGAGTTAAATATCATTATTTTTTGAAAGATTTTTTGGGCATCAGGGGGAAGTTGCAGCAAAGATGTAGAAAAATGTAAGAGGGTAAAAGGACAAAGACACACAAAGCAAATGATAGGGACAGACTTCACCTGCTGGTCTGTGCTGGAAACTAACTGCAATATCACCTCAAGAACAAGAGTAAATGGACTAAAAGATGAGAAGCTTAGAAGAGAATGAAAATAACTTGTGTTTTCTATGGTAGGAAACAGGAACTGATAGTCAAGCAAAGGAGCTCTCTTCATCAAAGAAACTGGGTGAGAAAAATAATCTTTCTTCCAGCCTACTTAAAAGGCATGACTAGAGCAAATCTATGTCAGGGCAGAGAAAGGGGGTTGCACTGATCACAGCAATCACAGTGATCACTTGCAGAATGTTTTATGTGTGATTAGGATGTGAAAGGTCAAAGTCCATAAATCACAGAACATACATAGAATCATAGAAGCATTAAAGCTGGAGAAGACCTCTAAGATAATCTAGTCTAACAGTCCACCTATTGTTGATATTGCCCCCTAAACCAAATTGCTAAGTACTATATCTACCCCTTACTTAAACATTTCCAAGAATACTAACTACATCACCTCCCTGGACAGCTTGTTGCAATGCCTAGCCACTATTTCTGAGAATAAATTCTTCCTAATATCTGACCTGAGATGTTGCAGGAAAACACAGTTGTCTCTGGATAGATGTCTGTAACCAGCCTTGCAACTTAGTGTGTATATATGAGATGGAAAATATGACTGACAGTGTACCAAGCCCCATACCAGGAGGAATGAGTCTGCGAGAATTACATACTGATTGGATAAAAGCACCAACACATTGAATGTAGAATAAATTGCACTGTATTTAAAACTAGAATGACCTGTAAAAGAGCAGTACTTCCATTGTAGTATTATGTGCTGTTCATCATTAAGGTAAAATATTTTTAATTTTGATTTTTATTTTCAAGCATTTATCCAAATGTATTTAAAGCCTGCTGCAAATGAGTGATTTTTAAAAACCTTTGAGGCCTGACTGAGGAATAGAAACAATATGTTGTTGGTGTGTGACTATATACAACATAAGTGTTAAACATTTTAAATGAAGTATTTATGGATAAAAATAAACGGTTGCTTCTTTGGACTACTTAGCCAGTACAGAAGATAGGTTAACTGAAGATTGTTCTTGAACTTCTTATTAAACTGAAATTTGAAGCTAATCTCTGATCTTATATTTGCACTCAGTAATATCAAATCTTGATTTATATGAAAATACTCTTTAGTATCTTAACATGCATCTATAAAACTGCTTAAGATCATCCCATAAAATAAGAAATTACAGAAAGGGTTATGGCAGCTTTAGAATAGAATGTTATTTTCTCTGAAATTAGTACCTTTTACATCCTCGGGTTTTCTTGGTGGGATACTCCTGATGATACAAGTCAGTAAATTCAGACCCCCACTCGTAGCAGAGATTTTGGTAAGCTCTACTAAAAATCTGTGTTTTTCTACTTGCAGAACAGAATGTAATTATTCTATTTAATAGCCTTAAACCTCCACAGTTCACATACAATGCTTCATCTTGAACTCTTCTGCAGAGCAGAAGTGCCTTTGACGACTTGAATGTAAGTTGTTTGTTTGTATTTTTTAATTGACAATTAAAAATGATTTTAATTGCAACTCATGTTTGTTCCTTGCGATAAAATTCAAAAGGTTAAATCATGTCTTTGATGTCAAGGTTGAGCTCTGTCTTTGATCTGTAAATAGGGGCAGTAAAACTCAAAGAGCTTCACCTGTGTTTGTGTGTAATTACTGTACATTAATCTGAATTCAAGTCTGAAATTTACATTGCTGTATTAGCATATCAAAGGCTTTCATAGCAGGATATATTTGACTAGGAATTAAATATTTGAGATGAGCCTTCAGTATGCCAGCAAATTCATATTACGATGTAAGCAAAAAGAAACCTTAACTAGTATGCCTTCCCAAACTGTACAGTAAAAAGAGAACACTTTGTTTTAGAAAGATAAATACTGGAAATTTTCTGAATTTGTTTTTTATGACACTGGAACTCATAAAAGATATGAATTTGGGTCTTGACAGACAATCAATAATAGTATCATATTTACAGGGCATTGGATCCAATTCAGAATATATATGTTCAAATTCAAGACATATATACTTGGATATATGAAAATAAATTACCTTAATTGGCTACACTCTTTTTCTGTTTGTTTGTTTCCTTGCATACAAATGAAAACAAAGAATGATGGATCTACTTCCAGCAACTGGTCTTTTACTGGAAGTTAATCAGTGAATGTTTTATTACTGATCTCTAATTTGATCAAATTTCTTGAGTGCTCTTGATGATGTTTTTGGAATGTCAAGAAGGATGTACTGTCCCAGTATGATCTTACTATATTTGACTACGCTCATGTAGGAAGAGAGGTTGAAATCTATGGTGAAAACTAGATCTTTGCTATTATCTCCAGAATACAATTCTAATCAGTAGCCTATTACAGGAAGAGGAGGTGACAGACTTGATTATGATCTGAGACAGTCATCTGTGCAAAAAACATCCTATGGAATGATGGTTCTCATCTGAGTCCTCAATATGAGAATAGTACTGACTTCCAGGCAAAGTCTTCCTTTCAATGTTGACTGTTGGTAGCTGATTCACTGCATAATTGATTATGAACCTAAGCAGTGAACACTTCTGTATATAAGGAGCTGAGGTCTCCACTGGAGATTAGGAGTCCCATTTCCAGCGATGAATATCTAAAATTTATTTGTTTGTCACAGTGTGAGAGAATCCCCTGAAAAACTGGACCTAAGCTGATACTGTGATCAATTGAAAATGAATTCTGTGGATCTCAGAAAATAAATGCTTCTGGTGACTGAAAGCACATTTCTATTCAAAGTCAATGCTTTGAATAAGAGAGACAAAGTGTAAAGAAAATGTTGACTTGAAATGCTGGATTAAAGCTCAGCTTGAAATAGAGTAGGCTTCACTTCCTTTCTGCAACTTGGCTTGTCATCTTTAGAAGACAAATGGTCCCCACTACAGAACATTATGAAGAAACACTAATGAACATGCAACATTCTGCTGGAGACCATGACAATTTTTTAGACCAGATCAAAATTTCTACAAAAATTAGTAAAATAAAATAAAATAAACAAATCAATTTGTGCGATGTTTTGAAATTCTGTAAACCCAACAAACTGAAATAAAAGTGTTTTTGTGTGTGTGTGTGTGTTGTTGTGTTTTTTTTGTTTGTTTGTTTTTTTTTTTTGTTTGTTTGTTTTTTTTGTTAAAGACCCTGTTTCATTACTTAACGTGTGGACCATTTTCCTTTTCCTCTGTGAGTTATGGCTTCTTGTGCAGCTTATTTACAGTTCTTGTAAGTATATAGATTAGATACTCCAAGTTGTTTTTATCAGCTGTCCTGGGAGATTTTACTATGAAGACAAAGAAAAAAAGTGAAACCTTCTGGGTGAACAATCAACTTTTCACTTAAACAAACTTTAACTCCTATATACATTTTCCAAATGCTTGTTGAATACAATTAATTATGTACTTCTGCTGGGTAAAGCTTTATGTAGTAATATATAGAAAATGCATTTGAAAATCCTATCCAAACATAATAATCAGAAATTACATGCTTACA
This sequence comes from Excalfactoria chinensis, assembly GCF_039878825.1. Taxonomy (NCBI): domain Eukaryota; kingdom Metazoa; phylum Chordata; class Aves; order Galliformes; family Phasianidae; genus Excalfactoria; species Excalfactoria chinensis. The sequence goes on from NC_092825.1 coordinate 178,718,231, forward strand.
ATGTACAATAAAGTATCTTCCAGGGAAAATGAATGATTTTGCATTTCTGCTTTATACAAGTACAGGCTGGAAAAAATGTTTGTAATTATTATTCAGTCAGTTTTCTGTGAGTGGATTTTAATTCTCTAATCTTCCACAGCAGTTTTATACTCGCATTTCCTTACTAAAATCAACAAATGAAACCAAACCAAACAAAACAAAACCCCACTATAAATAAAGGAGAAATTACCTAGAAGAATGTTAAATGAGAGAGGTTAACATTGCAGAGTGGACAAACAGTGTTGGAGCCAACAATAGTTCCAGAATGGTCAACCAGATTTCAAAATAAAAAATCCTGCCATTTCAAAGAGGTTAAAGAATCACTTCAAGGTCACTTTCAGGGATGTTAAAGGACAATATTGGATTGGTACTTGAAGTGTATGGTCATACAACAAAGGGAAGCAACAGATGGAGATCTACACATCAGAGATGGAGGAGTAGTGGCTTTCCATCTGTGGTCATCAAAATTGTAAGAAAATGGCTGTATTAACTCAGTCTCTATATGTCCATGGGGCCAGATGGGATTTACACCAGAGTACTGAAGCTGAAATCCTTTTGACAATTTGCTGGAGTTTTTGGAAATTTGGGGAAGTCCCTGCTGACTAGGAGGTAATCAACAGTACAACCATAAACAAACAAGAGCATAACAGAAAACCCAAGGAAAATACAGAGCTGTTAGTTTAACCTCAGTGCCTGGAGAAAACATGGATAAGACTGTCCTTGGGAATACTAAAAGGCATGTTAAAAACAAAGTTATTATCAGGAATAGTCAACATGACTTTATTGAAGGAAATTCCTCTGTTGGCAATTTTATCTCCTCCTTTGTTAAGGTCACCCAGTTGGTGGATGAGGAGAAGGAGGGAGACATAGTCTTTCTGGATTTTACTAAAGCCTTTGATACTATCCCTCATGGTGTTAATATTTTTATCATTGACCTGGATATAAGAGTGGGATATATCTTTAGCAAGGAATACTGATATACATTAAACACAGGATACCCAGGTGGCTAAGAGAGGTGATTCTCTCACCATATTTAGCACTGTCTTACCTTCAAAGCTTTGTTCAGTTCTGGGCTCCACAATCTGAAAGGGTTGTTAAGACACCAGAAATCATCCAGAAGAGGGCAACAAAGCTGATAAGGGGTCTAGAAGGAATGTCCTAAAAGGAGAGTCTGAAGACTTTTGAGGTGTCTAGACTGAGAGAAGGCTGAGAGGTGACCTCGTTGCTCTCTGCAGCTTCTTGAAGAGTGGAAGTGAAGAGGAAGGTACCAGGATGAGTGGAAATGAAACAAAGCTGTGCCAAGGAAAGTTCAGACTAGATGTAAGGAAGAATGTCTTTAATATAAGGGAGCTCAAACCTAGGTTGATGCTTCATGCCTGTTGGTATTTAAGTGGTATTTGGATGATACTCTCAGTATTTGCAGTATTTGCTTTAACTTCTTGTTAACCCTGAAATGGTCAGACAGTTGGATTTTATGATCTTTGAAGGTCGCTTCCAATTGAACTATTCTAGTATAGTCTGGTCTAAAGTCCATTAGTTTTTCTGCTTTATTACACAAGTCTCCAAACTATAATTTCCTCTATGGAACTACAACGATACAAACATATAAAGACTAGATTAATAGTCTTTTTGCTCATATATTTTTGCTTCTGTTATAGGCATGTGCCTGAAATCATATGGAAATGTAAACTTAAAGAGCTTTGGTGACATGCTACTTTATCCCCCAGTAGATGAATTACTATAATTACCTTTATATTTAATGAAATTCAATTACGAAGTAAAATGTATGAACTAAAACTTGTCTAACTCAGCACTGGAAAAGGCCACGAGAGCACATGCAAAGAGCAGCAGAAGCTCAGGTGTCAAGTGTAAACTTAATATGCCACCAATTCTCTATCATTTTCTCCATAGCCTGATGCCATTAAATTAAAATATGCAAGACATTTTTTTTCTCGCCTTAGACAACACATCCCATCTCACACCAGAAAAATAACCCAACCTCATTAAATACAGAAAGCCAATGCTTCAGCAGTGGTTCATGGGACTATCTCATAAAATATTTCTGAAGTCTTATAATTAAGATGATTTTCCTGCATTTTATATCTTATATTCACTTCCAATATTAATATTTAAAGTGGGTAATGTAACACATATGAGAGATGTGAATAAGTACTTTGAAACTTTGAAAGCATTTTACATATATTCACTTCTATAAGTTTTTACCAGAATGGGTGAGTGACCCAGAAAGGGTGAGCAATTGTATCCTCCTGGTTAGATCAGTGTATCTGAATGCAAAATATGGGCCAGAATTTTGACTGTCTGAGCTCTGATAATCTGTTTCTTATTTGCAAGAATACTATTAGCTCACACAGTTTCTCTTTGATCATAAGTAACAGCATTCTGTTTTTGAGATGGTTCTTTCACACCTTGAAGCACATTTCAGATCCATGTTTCTGTAACTTCGCACCAGTGTTATTCATAGTGTCATGGGGTATTGAAAAAGAATTAAAATCTCCTTCTTTATGTCTGTTTTTCACCTTTCTAATAAAAAACTTCCTTATCTTACTGCTACTGCACTGTGATCTACTTTTGTACAAATGCATCATCTCCTGGAATTTGTTCTTTTCAGTGTCTTCTCTCTCAGAACTCATAACAAGGGCATGCTCTTGTTACTGTTACCATACTCATATTCATTCTGTCTTTTGTCTTTACATTTAAAGTCTTTCATAATTTACACCATTATTATTTTTTATACCATATATCTATCTTCAGCCTTTCTTTCTTTTGTAATCTAATAGAATGTTTCTCCTGGTAGAGCTTCTGCATTTTTTACTGTGTTCAAAGGGCTATGGGAACATCTTTCAGCTGAAATCAATGAAATTCACTCCTTCACTTTCATCTAATCCTTTCTTCCTCTATTTTTCTATATCTAATGCTACAGTTCCAAAAGTTACCATAAGATTTCCAAAGCTCATTTAAACAAGCTCTATTTTACAATTCCTTTTCTTCTCAGAGGAGGATGTGGCAAGAATCTAGACTTCCTGTTTGCCAAATAAATATATTTTGGTATGGTTCAGTTTCAGAATTGATCTGATTTTTTAAAAATTACTTTTAATTTGTAAGTTTCTGGTGAATTAGAAATTACCCAGATCTTCCAGCACTTCAGGAATACTGTTTGTTTGTTTGTTTGTTTGTTTTTTCATCACAAGTTTCAAAACTTCAGCAATTAACAAATTTATCATTGTTACCAAGTTTTCAAGGTCTTAAGTGCTGACTCTGTTTCACCGGGAAGGCAAAAAACAAGTCCCTCCACATCCTACTTGGAAGTAAGTGAAAGTCTGTCAAAATGTAGACATGTCAAATGAAATGAAATGTATCAAGTTTGGCAAATGGATACTATATATATATATATACAGACTTTTTAATTGAAAAATGTCTGGAAAGCTTTACTCCTTCATTTCAATGACACAAGTTCTTTTTTTCTTTTTTCTTGGTGTGATTTGTCATCATTTGACATGGGTCTTGATTCTGATATTCTTGAATGATCAGTAAGATAATGAGTATGCTCTGTGAGTTCTGAGGAAATAGGAGAGATAAGTGTATATATACATTGCTAGCATAGAAAGAGACCAATAAGAATATCTATCTGCAATAAAGATTAAAATAACTTCTCATTTGTGATTGAATAAATACTTTGAAAGATTCTCTGAGAATTATGGATGAAAATATAAAATAAAATAAAAAGAAAATAGACAAGAAAGAACACTTCATGCTTAAGATATTTATAGTGTGAGAAAAGAAGTCTGAACAGAAATACCTATAGATAACACATATCAGATTTGAGATCTTGATGGGGCCTAGGTCTAACACCTGGAAAATAAATTATATGTAAAATATAGTGGTAGAAGAAACATCACAATTGTCCAGTTTTGATTGGCAAAAATAAATAAATAAATAAATGAAAATAAAAATAAACTGTTTGTAGAAAAAGTGTGACTTTGTTGTGTTGTGTCTTGAGTGCATACCCAAGTAGATATTTGGACTGATATCTATGTGGGATTTTTATTTAGTCACTGTTCATACTACTTTAATTTTAACAATTCCAGAGGAGCCAGAAGAGACAAAACTCCATTGAGTCTGACATGTTCTCCATGGCCAGACAGGAACCTTCCAGAAGCAATCCACTTTCTCAGACTTTTGAGAAGATTCAGTATCAGCTTGTATAAAATATATCTAAGGCTTGTTTTGATGGCGTGCTCCCCCCTGCCATCCCCCTCCTCCTTCAGGCAGGCCATCATGCCTGAAGCCTTGCTCTCACCTGATAACACTTCTAAGTATTATGACTATGAGCCAATCATCTTATCCTCATAAATAGCAGTCTGAGAGCCTTTTTGAAGTCTAATCCTTAAAATAAATGGCAGGTTATCTTGCCAGCTCCAAAATATTGTGAAACTTCAGTGACTATAGTCCCAGGGTGGATTATGTGGAATAATTATTATGCATGACTTGCTGAGATGCTTCTCCTTTAAGAGAAGGTACAGAATTCAGATTAGAAGGACTAGGTGCTAGTGGGGGCCTTCAAGCTGCTGTCCTGTGATGTGATGGCAACACTGAAGCACACTTGAAATCTTACAACAATGAACCAGGGGCTACAGAGACAACAGAAGAAGGCAAGTGTGAAATTCAAGGGGAGACTTTAATAAGAATTAAGGAGTTTTTCTCCAAGAAAGTTCCAAGGCCAACTGCCCAGCTGAAGTGCCTCTACACCAAAGCATACAGCTTGAGCAACAAACAGGAGGAGATGGAAAAACAAACTGGAGATAAAGAGAAGTGATGAAGGAGGGGAGGAAGCACTGCTTTCTACATCAAGGAAGGAATGGAGTGTGAAGAGCTGAAGAATGGATGAAAGCAAGTCAAAAGTCTGTGGGTGATAGAAACCAAGGTAATAATGGAAACCTTGTGGGTGGTGTCTAAAGCAAGCCACCTTATCAAGCTGAGCCTGTAAATGAAGCCTCCCCTCTTGATGGGGGAGTGTAATGGAACAATGAATAACACTTGATCTGCGATATGGAATTGTCTCAAACACATACAAGATAAGACCACTGTCATGACAAAAGGCTAAAGGCTGAAGTTGGAGTTAGAGGAGGGAATTTTGTGGAGAAAGGACAGACTAAAATCCCTGCTCAAATAAGATTGTTTTACTGCAGAACTTTGACTGTGGGATTGAGGACAGACCTGAGGGGTGCAGGGCACCCCTCATGTCCAAAAGTATTTCAGGATGCTCTGAATTAATGAGACCTTATTTAGAGTAATGTGTTCATGTGTGAAGTCCTCAGTACATGAGAGACATAGACCTGTTGGAGTGTGTCCACTAGAGGGTCACAGTAAATGATCCAAGGGGTGGAACACCCCCCTATGAGGACAGGCTGAGAAAGCTGGGGCTGTTCAGCCTGGAGAAGGCTGAAGGGTTACTTGATAACAGCCTGTCAGTATCTAAAGGGGACTTCTGGGAAAGAAAGAGAGACTCTTTAGAAAGGTCTGTTGTGATAGGACAAGGGAAGTGGTTTCATAGTAAAAGTAGAAATTGAGAAGGGATATTAGAAATAAGGGGGTGTTGAGGCACTGGAGCAGGTTGTTTGGAGATCAAGTGGGTGCCCCACCACTGAAAACACTCAAGGTCAGGCTGGACCAGGCTCTGAGCAACTTGATCTAGATGTACGTGTCCCTGTTTATTGCAGTGGGGTTGGACTGTGTAAATCTGGCCAAATTATTTATGTTTCACATGGCTTTGTACCAGAGTCCTAAATATAATTCTGACATATCTTTCTTTTTCCTAAGTTTCTGTCACCTGCCTAAGTTCTTTAGGTGATTCCATCATAACTTTGTACACCATCTAGTATGATCATTTTATCAAGGCTGCATGACTAGCAGAACATTGGCAACACAGTTATTCTTACACATGGTCTCAGTCTGTGAACAGAACAACAATATTTTATTCCTCTCATCACTTACAGTATAATGGTATCTCTCCACTAGAATGAATTAGGGGGAAAGAAAGAAAAATAGAAGCAACAAAGTGTAACGATCCTACACATGTAGATGCAAATGTGTAGATCTTTCTTACTTTTAAGTTTAGGTGGAGTGCAGAACTATCCGAAATTCTCTGTATGCCAATAAGAATCAAGATAATCAGCTTTGTTTATTGTAATTATTCATCAATTTGTCTTTATGAGCAAAGTTTTGCATAGGTCATGGTACAGACTATATATCTTAGCTTATGCTCATAGGAAATAATGGAAATGCTTTGATGGGATAGTCAAGTTACAGCTAGAAGCTTGGGGCCAGTTATTTATTTGTGAAGGGTATTATTTCTTCCTCTCTCTGCTAGTCAGACATGTTTGGCCAGGTCCTTGGTACTTAAGGCCTTTTCCAATTCACTTCTGTCTAGCTTGTGAGAGAAAAACTGTCTTAGGTACTTAACAATGTGGTCCAGCAATCTCTTCATGTATTTTCACACAGAGCTCAGGAGATCATTGTAGCAATTAGGGCAAAATGGAAAACCTATTATCCACTTTCCTAACGTTGTCAAACTTTACCTAAATATGTTTGTTTTTTTTTTTTTTTTTTTTTTTTTTTTTTTTTTGTGTGTGTGTGTGTGTGTGTGTAGCGTAGGCTATAGAAATTCACCTTTCGTACAACCCCTATGTCTCCATCATGTCAGCTAACATAGTAGCTTTTGTATTTATGCTCAGTCAAACTATGTTCTTTTTTGCTGGTTTAGCAGAGTTGTGTGTAACCTATGACACCTTATCTACTTTAAAATATCATATTGGTCAGTGATGACTTCAGAAGTCAAGAGGAATAAGATCTCACCTGCAGAGGGAGAAACAAGTTTGTAAGAGGATGCTACTTCTTTAGAATAGTCTCTTTATCTGCACTAACAATAGCATTTCAGATGTGGAGTCCCGGTTCAGGATGAGAAAAAATAATGAGTTCATACTCTCCTGCATGATGTTCTATAAAAAGTCATATCACAAAGCCTGCTATAAATAATCTACTCTTGTTATCAATCAGCTTTCAGCAGGACAGGTACGCTGCCAGTCTTTGCTTCACTGGCTTGCCCAACAGCCTGTTGAGAATACACTTCTTGTTCGTGGGATCCCTGCCTGTATTCCATCATTCAGCACATCACATTGTCCTTGTAATGATGGGCTGATGATTTAATGATGTGAAGTGCTAAGGAGAAAATATGACTTTTACTTGATGAAAAACTACAGAGAATTATTTTCATCCATAAACCCGTGGAAACTTTGTAGAGTTGATTTCCTAAGAAATCAATGAAAATAAAATTTCATAAGTAAAATATTTATTGTTTTCCTTATTCCAGACTTGCTGTTACAAAGAACTAGCAGTTGCTGGTTGAGGACAAAAGTATCTATTGCTGCCAATCACAGTGAGAAACAACATTTCTGGCTTCTGTGTGAGAGCTCTCCCCCTGTCTTAGTTTTTGCTTTCTTTCTCCTTCCATCCTGATATCATGTTCTTCCATTCCATACTTTTCCCACAAATTCCCGTTTTATTTCCTTTGGCAAGTGAACTTTGTAAGTACAAAGAAGACCTTAGACTGTTTTGGAGGCTCATTGGGATCAATTAGAAAGGCAGTGATTGAAGGCTGACATTGCAGGATCTATGTGTTATTTCAATTCTCACAATTGATATTTTTCACAGGCTCCTTGCTATGTCTGGACTATTCTCTTATTTGCTTACTTCTAGGAATGTTTCTGGCATTGAAAGAACCTATACTCTAATGATGTAAATATGGGAATTGCTGTAGCTAATGAGATATTATTGTATCTCATTATAATGCATAAAATTTGTTTAAATGGTATCTTGTATAACTACTGGTACAACAATTAATGACAAATTGAAGATCTATAATAAACAATAAAATATACAATAAACAATAAGATGAAGAACAACCAGAAAGGGGTTAATTTCTCTGAACGTGACTTCAGAATTTATTGTATTGCTTCCTGTAATATAATTTCCCATGAAAAACAGAAGGAATCAAAAGAACTTTCTTGATTTACAGACAAATCCTGAATAAAATACCCAATGAATACAAATTTTTCAGTATCTGGGGCCTGCTGAAATTATTCTAGGTGCATGGTATGGTACATAGGTATGACATCTGTATAACCAAGTTTAATCATGGTAAAATTTTATTTTCTCAGGGTTATAAACTTTTAAATGGAATGTCTAACGTGGTCTTGGAAGTAGCTTTGTGACCTCCACTGATACATGCTTTGTCTTTTATGAGTACCCCATAAAACAGTAGACACAGCTGCTTACTACCAGCCCCTTCAAAGTCAACAGCCATATTTAAGCCAAAAATCACCCTTTGCAATGTGTCTCTCTCATGTTCTCTCACATACACACAGTGTCAAACAAGTTCCAACACAAAAGATGACTGTGTTCCTTCCAGCTGTGCTTCTGAGAAAACTGTATATTATTCTTAACAAAATGTCCATACCAGCACTGGTCAACACAGCTTTATGGAATAAATAACTTGTCCTTTCAAAATTATTTGATTTTGTTTTTAATGCTGAGAGCCTTTAAGAAACTTAAATTTTCCTTACAGTTCAAGCACTTCTATTTAGACCTATACATCTGTCTGACACCTTCCAGAGCTGATAGGTGGAAGGTATCAGACATAATGCACATCTGGCTGCCATGTTCAAGCCTCTACTACTCTAAATAAAAGACAATAAAAAAGTTTGCACAGGACAGTGCAAATATCCAGTTCAAGCAGGCAAAGTCACATTAGACTGCTCCAGTTGTATCTGTCTAATTCATATTATGCTGATTTACAACTCCAGAGCATCTGAACATCTGGCTTTCTTTTCTTTCTTCTCTGTCCTCTTGACAAATGTTGACCTGCAGATATTGTTAAAAAATATAGAAAAATAAGGGTTCATGAAATTTGTGAAAAGCAGATAAAGAAGGTTAAAGGAAAACCTTTTACTTTGGGTTATTTTCAAATTTATTATTCAAAGCCTACAGCTAGATTCACATTTGTTGTTATTATCCAAGTGAATTTCCAGAGCTTTGCGATAATGGATTTGCATTTTAATATCCAGGTCAATTTGGTATGAAGATATCTTGCATCTTTCTTGAGCTTCTATTTCTGTGATGAGATGACTGATTGTCCCTGCTGACTAACAGGGAGGTAGGGTGTGGGTAGCAGTGCTGTAAACCTATGGTCACACTTACTGACTAGCTATCACTTTGCCAATTACTCCTTTATGAACTGCAGTAGCAAATAATCTATGCTTACATTCAGTAGAAATATTAAATTTCAGACTTGAGAAAGGTTAAAGGAGTAAAAAAAAATAAATAAATGATTGAGAAACAGTTTTGTAAATAAGATGGGTAGGATTTTCAGTCTCTTTCCACTCATTTTTTTTTCCTCTGTCCCCACTCCTCCTCACACTCCCTGTTGGTGATATGGTACTGAGTTACATTTGTTTAATCAACAGCCCAATGTGGTAACTCTCCCCAAGGCTGATTCTTCACATCTCAGACTGTCTGGAGCCTACTTCCATCAAGTGGTGTCTTTGTACTTAACACCTTAATGGTCCTGAGGCGAGAGAGAAATAGCAGTTCTTTGAAAGGAGAATAATTATACCCAGACACACAAATGCATTTGGTGCCAGATTTTGTTACCTCAAATAAGCAAAATTAAAACAAATGTCTTCCCTTCTACAGTTACAGTTCTTGTCTCTCTCGAGGTTTAGGACAAATGGATTAGGAGACACTAATGACCTAATCCTGTGCCCTTTAAATCTAAGATAATTTTGACACTGACTTCAATGGGTAAAAAAATCATGTATGATGAAAAAAGCTCTTGAAAGTAGTAATTTTGTTTACTTGGTGTTGTTGAATTTTTATCAGTCAGCAGTGGAAGAACAAAGCATTTAGAAGCTAATGGGTCATCAAATAATTATCTGTAATATTTAGTCCAAATATTGCCCAGCTTCCAAAAGTGACTGGTAATTTCAGTGACCCAGCTCAAACCCTTCCCATGAGCACTACTCTTCAGAAAGTGTTTAAACATTAGTGCAGTCCTGATGCACATCCAGAAACCAACCCCAATCCCTAGTCATAAAAGTTTGCCACTTAATACGAGATGAATTAGTACTTGTGACTAAGACCAGAGTATTTTCTCCTAACTATAGTCATGCTTCTTTCAGAGCAGAAAAGTTGTATCAGATGTGATTTTGAAGGTGCATAAGCACAGACTATGTGTATATTTCACCTGTCTCAAAAGAAATTTTGCTGCAACTAAGCTGTTCTGTTTAAATACTGTGTAAATACCTCACCGCTGGAAATGTGGGGTTTAACCTTTCTTACTGGCATCTCACTTCTGCATCTATATCTCCTCAGCTGGTAAACCAATTGCATTTGCAGTCAGTCCTGTGCTCCTTGGGCAGGATTCACTGCTTTTATTATTCTGGCATCAGTCATGGTACTAACACAGTACCTTTTACTAACACCTATATTAATTAGCAAAAGATGAGCCGGAAAGCAGTGTGAGCAGTGATCTCCTGTTGTCCATACAGCATGCTCTTACTGGTATGGTTGTAGGCAGTGCCTTCATCAAGTATAATCCAGGAGTATCAGCTTTTACCATACTGAAGGATTGAGGTAGTCTTGTTTTAATATAAGTGTACAAAACATATACCATACAAAGAAGCCTCAGAACAAAGGACCTAGTTTGAAGGACTGTCTGCAATTTTGTTTTCTGGACTCAAGTTGAGCCAAGTTAAATTTAGGTTGGATGTTAGGAAACACTTCTTTACATAAAGGGCAGATAACACTGGAATAGGCACCCCAGAGAGGTGGTTGAGTCACCATCCCTGGATGTGTTTAAGAGCTATTTGGATGTGGTGCTCAGAGATATGAGTTAACAGAGTTGTTAGAGTTAGGGTACCATGGTTAGGCTGCAGTTGAACTTGATGATCTTTAAGGTCTTTTACAACCTGAGTAATTCTATGATTCTATGATTTATAGTCTACATATTGCTCCTGCGTTTCTGACATGCACCACACCAGGGGGCATTTTCATATCAAGAATTGTAAATAAATAATAAAAAAAAGAGATGAAAATAAAGAATTCAGCAGAATTTCAGTGTTTATGACCTTAAAGTAAACAGCGTTTCACTCTTGTTGGATCTATTGCAGTGGACATCACCTGTGATATAGCAAAACATCTCTTGAGCACCACGGTCTTTCTGTTCATTTTATATGCTTCAGGGTGCCAAGATGCTGTCATGGAAAAAATAAAGCAAGATATTTACTAATAGATGAGGTCTTCACCCAGTTTAAAGGAGAATTTCTACAGGGCATGTTCTTCTTAAACTTCCAGTAAATTTAAGCAGAAATAAACAACTTTATGTACAATTTACCCAAACAGATTTTTATTTGCAATAAAAGAGAAAATGACCAACAAAAGAAAAATGGAATTGTCACACACAAAAACAAGAATATAAAAGTAATCTTAAAGGGATAAAAAGATGATTACATTTTTGAAATGCTTTTATATACTGTCCATTTGAAAGAAATAAATACCTCCAAAAAACTTATGCATTGATGTGAGAAAAAATACATTTTTCCTAAGTTAAGTTTCATTACTTAAAATGAATAATTTGTGTCTCAGACACAGCTATTAATAATGGAGTCATATAAATCATACAAAGGAATGGAGGTTATATCCAAGCCGTTTTTGTTACTTTATGTCCATGGATATAACAGAGATGTGTTGGGAAGAAAAATTTGTGATACTACTCAAGTACCATGTTAACATAGACGAACAACACCTACACTGTGAGCTTTTAATTGTGAGTGAAAAATACTCAGCATTGCATATGGATCATTTTATTAACATAATCAAGACAATCAAGACAATATTGGACAATTAAGTAGTGAACTGTGAGGCTCTATCTTTCCTTTTTCCCTTTTTTTTTTTTTTTTACAGCACAATGGCCAGAGTTAACAGAGATTCTTTTCACCGCCTTATAATGGCCTCACCTGCCAGATGATCTTATCGTAGTACTTACTTTTCCCCGATTTTATACAAAAGCAAAATGTTTTAACAGGTACAATTCTTGGGTTTGCAGACTCAGCAAGAGAAGGGTTATTACTGCTGCAACTGTGTAGTTTTCTCATTAAAAGATATATGAAGACAGCAGATAGGTTAGTGGCAACTTCGGCCTTTTCAGCTAAATTTTCTGTTTCAAAATGTTATTATGAATAAAAATCTTAATCCAAAGTTGCTGTTTCCCCCTCGGAGAGTGATACCAATCATTTTTCTCCTAGCTGTCCAGTTGCATCATGCATGAATCAGATGCATGTCTGGAAACTCCACCTGATTAATCTGCTTTTGTTTCAGGATTTATACCATTGAGTTTGTAAGATGATTTAGGTATTGTGCAGATAGTATTCAATTAAAATGTTGAACTGACGGACAGCCAGTAAATACTTAAAGATTTCTGGGAAGAGATATCTGCTCCTCCAATGTCTAGTGAATTAAAGCTTATCTGCTGTTTGTGATTTATGCTTGATGATGTGTTGCTTGCTAGGGGAATGGTGTTGATAGTGGATCCACGTGGAAAACTTTCCTATAAAAAATGACTACAACTACATTTTGCTGCACGTTTTATTTGTCTCTTCTTTAGGTCCATGCTTGAAAATATTGGATGAAATACTTGATCAACACAATGTACACTGGAACAAGATCCCCCATCTAGAAATGGACACACAGAAATAACAATCATCAATTACAACAGAATTCTACAGAAAAAAAAAGTCAGTTCTTTTACTCTAAAGGACGCCCTTATTCAGAAGAGCAGTTATGCACATACCAACATTCTGTTGGTGAGAATTAATTAAAAATAAATACATTTACTAACAAATTAATCATGCAATATTTATGATGTGAAAAGAGCAGTATAGGGCAATTAGCGTCAGGTGAGCATGGAACCTGTCCTTTTGCAGGGCAGTAAGATAGGACTGCAGTTTGACAGAATTGTGGGTTTAATTCTGCTCCTCCTTTTCTGACCCAGGCTGAATTGAGTGCATATTCAGACATGAGTGAATTGAAAATGGGATGAATAAATACTCAGAAAATGACTCATGACTTCGCCCTCCATGGGTAAACAGAGATTTTGCTTTTCTTCAAAGAATGATGAAGCACGATTACACTGCGTGTCATAGTGACTCTGTTTGAATCTATATAATTATTAAAAAGATCAGTTTGGCCAGTATTTGGACAGATGGTGTTCACATACCCAATCCATGGTGTATTTGCAGGAGAGCTAAAGTTAAACTGCTTTTTTGCATTTGCAATCACATTCTGCACTTTACTGACAGCAGCTTTAATTGGAAAAGCTTCAGCTTTTATCCTAGCTGATATTACTTTTCTTATAAGATGGATACAATTTGCAATTAATTTTTCTCTGTGGACAATATTATAGTGTAAGTAATAATTAAACAAACCTTAACAGCTCCTGCCCAGATGTAAAGGCAGAAATCACCAGTGAAAGACTCAGAACCGAGCAGTTTCATTTGTGGAGCCCTATACAGAGTATTTGAAATTCTGCTTTTGAATTCTTTGGTGAGGAAAATATTTGTTATTTATTTTGGCACTAGAAGCAGAGTAGCTGTGAATGCGATTTTTCGCAACAGTTCTGCATAAGAACTTTTCTGCACAGATTTTAGAAAGCTGCTACAATAATGCGGCATACATGGACAAATACATTTGAGTTTATTTGTTTTAAATTCATCCTAAAACTAATTCTGTTGAAGACAATGGGCGAATACCATTTCTCTATCTTTATGCACCAGCAGGGAAAGATTTATCTGCTTATACCATGTTTGAATTCCAAACTCCTATGCAAAGATACTTCAATTTATCTGAGGGTAGTAGTGAGATGGGGAAAAATGGGATGAGACAATTGCCTATGCAAGTTTAATTACATCCATCCCACAACAAGAAATGGGCCCTTGCACACTGAGGAGCTTGTGTTATTCCAATTACAACCCATTTGAGTGAGTTCTTTCTATTTGAGGTGAGATCGCCTTGAAGTTAAGTACATAAATACATCCTGGAAAACTGAGAGTTTGGAGCATTGCCCACCCTAGAATATTCTGTTATCTGCATGTGTGTTTGATCCTGGTGGAGAACTGAAGAATGTGACATATATTCAGCAAGCTATTTCTATCTATTATGTTTTGCTGAAAAATGTTGATTGAAGGTGTCTTTGTGATAAGCATTTTCACAGGAACTCATTGAACATGAAGACATGTATTCTGGCTGTCTGATATTGGGATGTTGGGCATGTAAAAATAGAAGAATGTTTTATATATATATATATATATATTATTACATAACATTTGTCTTACAGATACATATAACATATATATAGGACTAGAAATGGCCACAAGTTGTGACAGAAATTTAGATTAGGCATATGGAATTTTTTTTTTTTTTCTCAGAGAGTGATCAGGCACTGGAATGGCTGCCCAGGTAGGTGATGGAGTCACCATCCCCGGCAGTGTTCATAGGCATCTGGATGAGGAGTTATGATATATCATTTAGTACTTATGGTAGCAATGGTAATGGTAGCCAGGTTGGACTAGATGATCTTGTAGGTCCTTCCCAACCTTGTGATTCTGTGATTACCATAATTCTATGATCTATTATATATAAATGTTTCAAGTATTAAAGCAAAAACATTACATATGCTGTTGGGCTTTGGGGGGCTTTTTGAAATTGCTTCACAGCTGCAGAGACCTATAATCAAGACAGTGCAAACTTACATTCATGTGATCCTAAATAACTTCTCTTAAAAACCCCAATCATGCAATAAATAATAAGATAATGGAAAATTGTGAAATGTTTTGAATAGTTCCTCTGCACTTTACAAGGTTAATACTCCATGCTGTGCCAGTAATCTGCAGTGTCATGGATACACAAGCTGTATTTACTTAGGAAAGAAACAGAAAGACTTCTTTTGTCTTTTCTGCCTCTTTATGTTGGTTGATGCAACATTAGACTGAGACTATGAAGACTTGACTGTGCAACTGTAGACTTTCTCATATTTTGTTTCTATTTTTAATCATGTAGGAAAAAAAGAAGGAATTCTGTTGTTTTTAAATCTCGGCTTTGCTGTGGGTAACTTTCAATTTAATAGTGAAACGTATCTCTTGGACATGGATACTAAACTTGGAAGTATCATAGCTATTTGTCTTCTGTTATCTGGTTCATTTTATTCTGGTGCAGAGAGGCAACGATTATTAACTCCCTACTTTTATGATACATTTCAAGTGTTGTATGTATGTATTGATTTTTATTTTGCAATACCCTTCTTACTACTGTTGTGTTGACACATATAATTTCATACTCCGTAAAACAGTCGACAATATAGCATTTTTTTGCAGTATGAAAAATTCATTCTGATAGACTCATTGATATACACAGAACCAGTGATGCATAAAGTTTCTCGGGATGGAAATACTCTTGACACAGGTTATGTTCCTCAACTATTGAGTTTGGAAAAATTATTTTTGAGATGAGTTTTAGCAAACTATATTTACCAATTGTGTATGAAGGAATGCATTCCCTTTTCTCAGGTTGTGGTGGCTTTAACATGTTTTGACACAAAACTGAATGAAAGTCCAAGTAAAATAGGGAAGGCACTGAAGAGTAAATTAAGATCATACAAGTGCTCCATGATGGGTGGGAGAAAACTGACAGGCAACATCCTCAGATTCAAACATCATTCAGATTCTCAATCTTAAGCACTATGTATCTTGCTGACATTGCACTGGCCAACTACTGTGAAAAAAAAAAAAAAGATCAGAAAGCTTCATCTAATTTCATCATTAATCCCACACTGAAATTTCGATAAAATAGTTTTCAAAAGTATTTACTGGCTAAAACTACTATCATTACAACACAGGGAGTGGAAAAGATAGGCAGAGTAAACTCTATTTCTGGATGAACACTTTTTTATTTTATTTTATTTTATTTTATTTTATTTTATTTTATTTTATTTTATTTTATTTTATTTTATTTTATTTTATTTTATTTTATTTTATTTTATTTTATTTTATTTTATTTTATTTTATTTTATTTTATTTTATTTTTTCCCCTTTCTTTTCCATGAGTTAGGACTTAAACTTTTTCAACTCTGCCAAAAAAATAAATAAACTTAAGAAAATCCAATAATACAACTATAAATTTTGAGCAAATGAATTAACATGATTTGAGCAAATACCTCTGAAGACAACGGATTTTTGTTTTTCAGTGGAACACTCGGAACAATAATTGTCTGCTTTACTACCCAAGAGCCTCAGCAGCCTGCAGATTTATATTTTATTACCACCCCATTACCTTCAATTGTAAATTTCTTCTTAAAAAAAATGATGTGCTCTGACTACTAAGTGAATTCAAATAACTACCATAGAAAGAAATATAATTATGGAGCAGGATTTGCAGTAGTCAACAAATCGCACAGCTCATTCCCACTCCTTTCTAACTTGTCTTGCTTTCTCCCTTGATTAAAGTGGAGATAGCGCAATTCTATTTTCAATAACTATCAGAATTGTAAGGTTGCTAGAGTCAGCATATCAACTACTTAGGCTTACTTCCACGAGGGTTTAGGATGCTGATTTCAACACCAAAGTGGGCAGTGAGGTCCAATAATGACATTAAAATCAGGGACCTGGTCGATCTGGGATCTAGATAAAAACTGAATTTTAGAAAAACATTTCCAGTCTTCAGGGAATGTACTTAACTGAGATAAATTTCTGAGTATAATTAAAGCTGTTTGCACACCAACATACAGAGCTGAACAAAGATTAGATCATTAATACCCATGTAGTTAGTGACTGACCATTGATTGTGAGCTCTATGTGAAATGTAATTTTACATAAGTTGATTAATATTTTGAAAAAGAATCTGATTTTTGGGTTTATTCACAGTCTCCTAAATTCACTAAGCATTTTTAATCTTGCTTAGATGGTTTCAGGCAAGGTAGAAAGTGATTAGAGGAAAAAAAGTCTCATTTATTCTCATTATCTCATTGTCTTTTTCTCAGGACAAAATCATTTACTGACCAAAGATTGTAAGAGCTGAATTAAATTCCATTGTTTTATAGTAATAATTGTTCAAATCTACAGATTACTTAAAAATAGCACAGAAGTATGAGTTCAATGAATATCATGCAATCTAGTCAAGGTACTTCTCACTGGGGAGAAGAGAGTAAGATAAGAACAATCCAAAGGAAAAGCTGAATTTTCCTTTTTTGGATACATAATATTCTTTGGTTGTTAATGTCAAATTATGTCAAATTTTCAAAAGTTTTGAAAATGCAGACAGTTTTTTCTCTTTTTTTTTTTTTTTTTTTTTTTTCCTTTTGTGTTTCCTTTCTGACAACTTTCTGTGGAGACACAGAGAAACTCATGCAGGAAATCAGAGAAAATCCAACAAAAAGAGAAAAGAAAAATCTGGATTTGGAAATTGCAATTTGTCATTAAATCAATTTCAAGTAATTGTAGTTTGCTCCTTTTCCTAGAAGGTTACCAGAGCATAAATTCACAGTGGTGATGAATGACTTTGTACATCCAAAGATATAATTCATTTTTGTTTCATGTTTGAAGGTAGTATTCCCCATTTTCTTAAAATATTCACAGGTTCGCAGTGTCATTCTCTGTTCCCCAGTTCCTGTTATGTAAAGGAGCAACCTGGGTGATACATGATAGGTATGACAACTGGATATTCATTTCATAGATTATGGTTCTCTAGGAGAACCTTTATATCTTTCAGTTTGACAACCTACCACTGAGCTACTTTTATCAAATCTCTGTAGGAAATTGAATATATGGTTTTTCTTAAATGTAAAAGCAACAAAAAACCAACCAAACATAAGAACAAAACTCTTTAGAACTCCTGGAGAGTTAGGATAGTCCTGAAGACAAATGAATTCCGCCTGACTTGCTGTCTTCTTCTTGATGAGGTCCTCACCAGTCTTTCACTGAGCCTGGTCTTTGGAATCCCACTGTAGCAAAAGGCATTGTTTCCACTCTTTATTCAGCACAGTCTTTAAGATGTATGAAATCTCACCAGGAAGCATAAATATGATGCCAAATGCTTTGGATTTAGGGCTTCTGTGTTAAATAGTCTATTTATTTTTACGTGCACGTGGTAGTTGAGGTCTCTAGAGATGTGGTTTCCACATCTGGCATTGGGTTGTCTGAATATTTGCGCATCTATGTCCAGTCTGGAGAGGAATGAACACTGCTTTAGTTTACGTATCCACTGGAGACAAAAACATGTGTGTGCCAGTCCAACTACTCTGTCCCAGCTAAGTTTTACTTATTCTTAACTGAGGCAAGAGAATATATGGAATAGTCTGAGTGTACATACATTGGACAAAGATAGAACACTTTTTTATCAGTAAGATTAGACATTTTAGCATGAAACATAGATATCTTATCTAAACAAAGGTTTTGTTTATGCACTAACATGTCCAGATATTTTACAACTTATTCCAAGGCTTCATAATAGTTTTAATATACCAAGTATCTATACGGATACACTCTCAGTACACACTCATACATACTCAATGTAGACTTGAGTGCTTCCATTGGATTTTTATGAATTATTTCTGTATGAATTGCCAGCATACTGAATTCAAGACTAAAGTTCATTTCTTTCTGTTTACTATAAGCATATTCTGTAAGTAAAAGAAAATATATATATATATTTTTAAAGTCATGATTTTCTCATTTCTGTTAGCCACAACTTTGTTGGGTCAAAGACAGTCTTGGATGTATTTTCACCACTAACAATTGTGCTTTAGCACCAGAAGACGTGGAATTTACTGAATTTATAGTGCAACATTCGCACTGTCTGTCTCTCAACCTAGGCTCTTGTAACTTAAAGGAAAGTCATTTATTCTCCAGTGAGTCCTCTGCCAGAGCATTGTGAAAGCTTTCAAAGGCATCATTTAAACAGAGCATCCATCACACTCCGTCAGGCTCCTTAGCCTGGTGAGGATTTTCACACTGTTGTGCCTAGGATGTAAACAAAGATAATGCATTTGATTTTTTTCTATTGATCCTCTTTGCTGTGAGAGCATGGCTAGACAATGAGGGTTTTCCAAATCTGAACAGCCTGCCAGAGCACTTACTACTACTTCTGTAAAGCAATGGTGCCTCTTTCTTTCCAGACCTTTCTATCCAATTGCTAATTTTTTTTCTTTCCTTTTTTTTTTTTCCTGTGGCTGGCTCTGCGGTGATTAATGATAGGTCAGGATTAGAGGTAACTTGATATTGCTCAACTCAAATACAGGAGAAATGTTCTCTGGCTGGTGTGATTGTCACAGAGTCATACTAGTCTCCCTGAAAGGTCATTTACACTGTTCATCCAAGAGCGGATGGAATAATATGAAAACTGTAAGCTTCACAAATCCTGTTTGACTTCGATACAGAATTCTAGCAACAAAGATTGCTCATTACAATCGCTTATAAGCTTCTTCAGCTTTACCAGACAGCTCACATAAGAATAGTTTATTCAGCAGTAAAGATATTTTTGTTTCCTTCTGACATAAGCTCTGTTGATTTTTCTGTCTTTTCCCTTGCAGTGGTGTTGGAAATAGAAAACCTAAACAGAATCATCAATTATTTCTAATGAAAATGTACTGCATGTACTTTCAAATGCATCAAGTAATAACGTCTGATGAAATATTGTGAGTTGGTTTGATTGTTGTGCAGTCAAGAAAAACTGCAATATATATGCATATGCTGGAAGACCAGAACTGTTGTTGTACAAGGCATGTATTGTATTAGCCTCATAAGCATGAAATTTGTGTCATGATTGGACTTATTGGTCCAGTTCTTTAGTTGATATAAACCGGCACAGCTGTGCTGCCAGTGTACTTCTGCACCCAATAAAGTATGCTCACCTGCTTAATGAAGAGATGATGACGTCCATTATATGAAGAATAAAATCAAAACTTTGGGGAGAAATGGTGTAAATGTCTTAGGCAAATATAGCATACATCTTCCACTTCAGCTATCTTTATTATAATAATTTGGTGAAAGTAAAAACAGAGAAACTTTGGACAAATTAAAGAATTCACTAGGGGAAATGCAAAAGTCCTCAGGACACCTCAGATGTTTGATTTGCTGGTAAGAGAGGCTACCAGGAGTGGTGCCCTGCAAGACCAGCTCTACACTAACAGAGAAGGACTGGTGGGAGATGTGAAGGTTGAGGAATGTCTTGAACAAAGAGATCACGAAACTGTAGAATTCTCTGCTCTTGGAGATGTCAGAAGGGTGACTAAAAAACTGCTATCTTGAACTTCAAGAGGGTGGGATTTGACCTGTTCAGGACACTTGTTGCGGGGATCCATTGGCACACACTCCTTGAGGGTAAAGGGGTCCAGGAAGCCTGGGTGCTCCTCAAGATGGAAATCTTAAAGGCACAAGGACAGGTTGTTCATGAATTCTGTAAGGCAAGCTGTAGGGGAAGAAGACCAGTGCGAATGAACCAGGAACTGTTGAGACTCCGGAAGAAAAATGAGAGAATGTGACCTCTGGAAGAAGGGACAGGCTATTTGGGGAGATTACAAGGAAGTTGTTAAAGTATGCAGAGAGGAAGTTAGGAAGGCAAAAGCCCAAATCAAACTCAGATTGGTCACTGCAGTAAAAGAGAATGAGCAATCCTTTTACAAATACAGTGGTAAGAGAAGAACCAAGGAGAATTTCCATCATTTACTTGATGCAGCAGGGAATATGACCACTGAGGATAAGGATAAGGCTGAGGTCCCCAGTGCCTTCTTTACATCTGCCTTTAATGGGCAGATCAGTGATCCTCAGAAAACTTTACACCCTGATCTGGAAGTCTGGGATGCTACTCAGAATACACTCCTGGTTACTCAGGTGGAGACAGTTAGAGAGATCCTCCTCCACCTGGACTGCCACAAGACCATGGGACTGGATGGGATCCACCCTCGGGTGCTGAAGGAGCTGGTGGGGGTGAATGCCGAGCTGCTCTCTGCCATCTACCAGCACTCCTGGTTAACTGGAGAGATCCCAGAAGATTGGAGGCTTGCTGATGTGACTCCCTTCTACAAGAAGGGCCATAAGGAGGATCCAGGGAACTACAGGCCTGTCAGCCTGCCAGGGAAAGTAATGGAGCAGATTGTCTTGGGTGAGTTCACACAGCACATGCATGGCATCAAGCAAACCAGCATGGGTTCATGAAATGCAGGTCGTGCTTGACCAACCTCATCTCCTTCTATGAATGGGTGACCAGACTAATAGAAAAGGGAAAGGCTGTTGATGTAGTCTACCTAGACTTCATCAAAGCCTTTGACACTGTCTCTCACTGTATTCTTCTGGGGAAACTGGCTGCACGTGGCCTGGACAGGTACACCCTCCTTTGGATAAGGAACTGGCTAGAGGGCCATGTCCAGTGGGTAGTGATTAACAAAGTTAAGCGCAGTTGGTGACCAGTTACAAGTGGTGCTCCCCAGGGGTTGGTACTGGAGCTAATCTTTTTTAATTTCTTCACTGATGACCTAGATGAGGGCAGGTGACACCAAGTTGGGAGGTGGTGTTGATGTGCCTGAGGGTAGGGATGCCCTTCAGAGGGATCTGGATGGGCTGGATCACTAGGCTGAGGTTAATTGGATGAGGTATAACAAGGCCAAGTGCTGGGTCCTGCACTTTGGCCACAATAACCCCATGCAGTGCTATTGGCTTGGGGTTGAGAGGCTGGATGACTGTGAAGAGGAAAGGGACCTGAGGGTGTTGGTTGGCGCTCAGCTGAACATGAGCCAACAGTGTGCAAGGTGGCCAAGAGGGCCAACAGCATGCTGGCCTGTATTAGAAATAGTGTGGCCAGCAGGAGCAGGGAAGTAATCATCCCCCCTGTATCCAGCACTGGTGAGGCCGTATCTCAAGTATTGTGTTCAGTTTTAGGCCTCTCAGTACAAGAAAGATATTGAGGCCCTGGAGTGTGTCCAGAGAAGGGCAGCAAAACTGGTGAGGGGTCTGGAGAACAAGTCTTATGAGGAGAGGCTGAGGGAGCTGGGATTGTTTAGCATGGAGAAGAGGAGGCTCAGGGGAGACCTCATTGCACTCTACAGATTCCTGAAGGGAGGATGTAGTGAGGAGGGGTTTGGCCACTTCTCCCAGGGCAATAAACAAGACCCAAGGAAATGGCTTCACATTGTACCAGAAGAGGTTTAGATTAGACATAAGGAAAAACTGTTTCTCTCAGACAGTGATCAGGCACTGCAATAGCCTGCCCAGGAAGGTGATGGAGTCGACATCCCTGGTAGTGTTCAAGAGGTGTCTGGATGAGGAGCTATGAGATCTGATTTAGTGGCTTGTAGCAGCAATGGTAATGGCAGGACTGTTGGACTAGATGATCACATAGATCCTTTCCAACTTTGTGATAATATGATTCTATAATTCTATGTTATCCAGGACAGTGATAACATGTACAGGGAGAGGATTTTTGGCCCATAGATTAGCTTACCTGTGGCAGGCATGAGACTGTATGTTCAGATGCACAGAGCATGGTGACTTCAGAAACCTTTAGTGAATGCAGGATGTCATGAGAAATAACATGGGAGAACCTCTTCAGTTTTTCCTCACTCCAACTTTTCTGGCTTTATGGTACTGTATCTTGTGAGAAAAGAAAATAAGATGCAGATTTTGCCATCTGTACTGAACTGGTATATATATATATTATGTTATGGATTCCAAATTGCACAGCTGAGGCTTACATAAAGAGCATATGCATGTATTCTTACTCTGATATACTTGGTCTTGAATTTCCTATGAGTAATTTGCAATATTACAACATTACAAACATCACAATTCTAGATGTGACTAAGGAACACAGCTAAAAATGAAGTTCACAAAACTGTTTCTCCTTACTCCCTGGCCTTGAATTGCCCATCTTTCAGTATACAGCTATCCATAATTTTCTTAGATTTTTGACAGTGTTGGAATGGGATTTTAATGTGGAAACAGACAGAACAGAGGCCTTACATCTTTGCTCCCAGCAGAGATGAAAGCATAACATCAGTCTGGGACATATCTTGTTGAGAACTGGTGAAAAACGCTAAGAATATATTAGGATATCAGTGTAGAAATATTTTGCGGCTGTTGGAGAGCTAGAAGCAGTGTACCATAAATGCATTTTTATAAGAAGAATGGCATTATGCATACATAGAAATCCATTTTCTTACTCTTGTTAATGCCCCGAGTGGGAGTCAGGAACAACAAAAATGTTTCTTTGGATACAGAAATCCTTTTGACCAAATTGATATGAGGATTCTCTCAGCAGATGCATACAGCTATTCAGCTCCCGGCAAGAGAGAAAATAAAATGAAACAATGGCAGAACATTTCAAATTTGAAAGATATCTCATAAAAAAAGAAAAAGAAAAAGAAACCAAAAACCAAAAAACAAAAAAACAACAAAGAAAACATATCACAATTGAACAAAACAATCAGTGTTAGATTGTCCTACTGATCTCACTATGAATTGTAGGCATGGAATCCTGTCTTCCTCTTCTCTACAGGATTCATTCTCAAACAATATGGGTGTTACAATGCTACACTTCATCTTTCATTATTGACAGTTCAGTTTACAATATAGGAGACCAAGGCAGAAAGAATTAAGTCAGGAACACTTTTATTTGTTTATTTATTTTTCTCCAGGCTGTTGTTGGGCTCTTTCAGAGCAAAAGCAGCCTGAATGTGACTAATGTCCACTGATTGATGTCTTGGTTTTGGGGCTCATGTGGTAGCTCTCAAAGTCAACTCTTTATCCTTTCCAGCTGAAAGGAGTCAAAATTTAGATTTCTTTTTTAGAATGAAACAGGAAGAGTTTGTACTGGTAGAGATGAATTTCACCTTTGTGTCCATTTTCACAGAATTAAACAGAGGATCTGAGGGGACTCAGTATAAGTAAATGCAGTGAAATTCTTAGAGCTTTGATTAAGATGTCATCAAAACTGAGGGACACTGAATTTGGACTTCAAAGAGCTTTGCATTCAGATGTTTTGGCTACACTGGAACGTTATAATTGACTTGGTATGGAATTTGCTGTGCTTCACTGCACTTCCTGATAGCCAGGCCAGAAAATGAATTCTGATCACAGATGGCTACTCAGACAAGTGCAAACAGATAAGCGCTCTTTTGCCCACTCCTGTGCAAGAGCTGTATATTAGAACATTTCTGCTCCTGTTTTAATAAGCTTTGCTTACCAAGAAAACTCTTAGCTGCATTAAGACCTCTCCTCATGTATAGTCTAAGAGCTAAGACTAAGTGTGAAGCTTATGGAACTGGCAGTGATATGGGATCTTAATTCTGGAGCACCAGAATCAACCTTTGGCAAGGGTATGTTTAACCAGAGTGAGAAGAACTTGATTTATTTAAAATTTTATAGCAAGCACTCATATAAAATATTTTGTTTACAGTTCCACCCTGTGAGAAGCAAGGTGATGAGACATATGTTATCTCCAAACATTCATAAAAAGTTATTACTACACAGCAATAAAATGCTCAAACATGACCAGCATCGAAATACGGCTGCTTAACAGTCATATATTCTTCTTACTCTTTTGCTCCTCCTTTGCTATAGGCAAATAAATAAATCTTAGAAATTAGAGGTGAAAAAGATCTATTAGGTGGTCAGGGGAGGCTTAATCTGATGTGATGTGAAAGAGTCTGAACAAATAAATTCTGTTCCTATAAAGTGTTTTGACAGAAAAGGAGATATAAGAACACCTCCTTCCTTCCCCTGTAACAGTTAATTATATATACAACGGGAGAAAACACCTGCACAATCTCTATAATTGCCAGCTCTAATTTGTAGGCAATATCACTGATTCAGCTATAATGATCAGTGAAGAAGTCTTTTACTGCAAGACTTAGACAAAAGATTACCGGAACTATTTTGGTGAAGGCTTGGGGACCAAAAGCATAGAATCACAGAATCATAACATCCTTAGGGTTGGAAAGGCCCTTTAAAGGTCAAGGGACATCAGCTGCTAGATTAGGTGGCTCAGAACCCCATCCAGCCTGGCCTGGTCTCCAGGGATGGGGCATTCACCACATCTCTGGACAACCTGTTCCGGTGTCTCAACATCAATAGCTCTTCCCTTGTTAACTGATGCAGTGACATCATCACAGTAGGCTGCAATGTTGATCAAGGAGGAGTTGCCATTTATGAAGCCATAACTGCTCCATGCCTTCCATGTGCCTTAATATAGCATCCAGGAGGCTCTGCTCCATGTTCTTTCCCAGCACAGGGGTGAGTCTTACAGGTAGGCTGTTCTCAGCATCATCCTTTTTACCGTACCTAACAATGGGCATGATGTTACCTTTTTTTTGCGGTCACCATGGAATTAACCTGATTACCATGGCTTTTCAAATATCATTGAGAGTGTCTTGGAGACAACATCAGCCATTTCCCTCAGGACTCTGAGGCGCATCTCATCAGGACACATAGATGTGGATTTTCAGGCTCCTCAGGTGGTTACTAACTTGATCTTTGCTTACAGCAGACAGAGGGATCATTCCCCAATCTCCTCCTTCCAAACCAATCATTTGAAGTCTGTGTGATAAGCAGTTACCAAAGAAGACCGAGGCAAAAAATTGTTGAGTACCTCAGACTTCTCCTTCAAGGCACAAATAATGTAGACATCTAAGCCTGTTACAGGCTACTTACTTCTCAGTGCTCAATGTGTCAAAGACAAGGTCAGAGTCCACCTCTCTATCCACTGACCCTTCCAACCAGCCTTATCCTCTTTTGTGTTTCTGTTAGTTATTTCAAAATAGAAAGGAAAAAAGAAGTTTCCTAATTAATTTTAGACTGATGGCTATGTAAGGGAAAGATCACTAAACTTTTTTCATTTGCATTTTCATCAATTATTGGATTTTTTTCTTTCAGATTGGAAAATAAATTTTCTATCCAATAAAACCACATATATATTGCTGGGTTTTGCTACAAAAAGAAATTGATATCTAAACAATCGTGCTTGTTTTCATGTAACTCTTATCAGCCTGGAAAGAAATCTAGAAGAGAATTAATTTTTCTCCATAGATGAGCAAAGAATCTGTCCACCACTTCAAGTCATTTCAGGATCAGTTTTTTAAATGCTAAATAAAAAGCTTATTTACTGCTTATAGAATGTAGAAAAAATTTTCCTGGCACTTCATTTCAATTTGGATCTGCCCTGTGGGTCCAACCCATCTTCTGTTAAACTAATTGAAAGGACTCCTTCTGAATGAGAATTGGATCAGATACAGAAGAATAAAAATTGCTAGCTATGCCAATCTGTGCAACATTCTTCTGCCACAACTTATGCTGGTTCAGTTAAACTCATTCTAATGAAACAAATATGTCTTACAGTCAGAATGTTTAGCCATTCTGGAAGATTCTAGTACACTTAATTCTTTCAGTTTGGGAGCCAGAATCACAGCCCTCGCACTCTCTATATTGGGAAGTCTATGAACCTGAATAAATGAAGCAAAATTCTGATAACAGTGGAGAGCACAATGAGGTAAGTTTCAAAAACATTCTGTATATTTGTTTTTCTTTTATCCCAAATTTATTAGAGAGTAACAAATTAATTGCCAGGAACTTAGCAAAAGTTCCTGGAGGAACTTCAAGATCCTAATTAGAAACAGTAGCTCTATTAATATCTGTAGCTATTAATTGTTTGCTGACAGTGGAGCCCTGAAATACTCACAAGAGAGGGAACTAATGGTGATATAGTTGCAACACAGAGGAGGTGAATATTTGAGGTGTTTTTTCCTTCCTTTATTTTGGTAATGTCCCAAATAAGAAGAGAGAGAAAATTGTATAGTATCATAGAATCACAGAATCATATGATAACATAGGATGGAAGGGACCATAAAGATCATCTGGTTACAATCACCCTGCAATGGACTGGTTGCCACCACCCACATAATGAATAATTTCTTCCTTATATTAAATGAAAATCTATTATTTTTCAGTTTAAATATATTACTCCTTCTGGTATTACTGTTGTCCCTGCTAAAGAGTCCCTTCCCATCTTTTCTGCCAGGCAGGATGGTTGGAGCTTCATGATCCTTAAGGCCCCTTCCAACCTGGGTCATTCTGGGTTCACTTTGAATACTTGAAAGGTCTTCCTGAAGCCTTCTGTTCTTTTTCTGTTCTCATCCTATTGCTGTTACCTGGGAGAAGAAGCTGACCCCCACCTCACCACAATCTCCTTTTAGGGAGCTGTAGAAGTGATAAGGTCTCTCCTGAGCCTTCTCTTCTCCAAACTTAACAGTCCCAGTTTCCTCAGACACTACTTGTAAGATTTGTGTTTCAGACCCCTCACAGCTGTTTCCCTTCTCTGGACACACTCCAGGGCCTCGATGTCCTTCTTGTAGTGAGAGGCCCAAAAGTGAACATAGCACTTGAGATGTGGCCTCACAAGGGCTGAGTACAGGGGACAATCACATCCCTGCTCTTGCTAGCTACATTACTGCTGATACAAGCCAGGATGCCACTGGCCTTTATGGCCACCTGGGCACACCCCCAGCTCACGTTCAGCTCAGCATTAATCAATACCCCCAAGTCCATTTCCTATACACTGTTTTCCAGCGTCTCTTCCCCAAGCCTGTAGCATTGCCTGCAGTTGTTGTGGTCACAGTGCAGGTCCCAAATAATTAATTCATAAAAACATGTAAAACTTTTGTTAATGAAAATCCTGCAAAGAGCACTGATAGTCTATATGTGTGAGGAATGGAACAGCTACACTACCACATCAATCATATAATCTTGGAACCATTAAGTTTGGTAAGACCTCTAGGATCATGTAGTCTAACCATCAACATATCCCCACAGTGCCCACTAACCATGTCATTCAGTGTCACATCTTCATGGCTCCTGAACACTTCCAGGTACTACACCACCACCCTGGGCAGACCTGTTCCAATGCCTCACCATTCTTTCTGAGAAGATTTTTTTCCTAAAATCAAGACTGGGTTGCCTATTGAAGCTAACTGATGGACTTAAGTATTGCTAGAGAGAGTAACTCTTGACCTTGACTTGTTCCCTGTATGCCTTCAGCAATGTCATTAGAGGTCCCAGGAGGAGGACTGAGATTCAAATGTGCTCCAAAACATTTTGAGGGCAAAACTTGAGTGCTGAGAACCACTGAGCACTGACACATAGCACCAGATCCAGCCTACGTGCCAAGTTTCAAACAATTGCAATCTCTTACATTTTCTTTTAGTTTCTCTGAAGAAAAATGGGAGACTGTACCTAACTCAAGCAGGTTCTGTAAGTGTAATTGAAAGTGTCACAGCAGGACAGATATCCAGCTGTAGTTATACGATGGGACAATGAAGATCAAGGAAATGTTGGTGCTCCATCAATTCTAACAAGATGCAGCTGTTGGAAAGGCCTTTTTAGGTTTGTAATTCAGACCCCAGCTGGATTCACACTACTTAGATTTATTGGCACTCTGAGCATATTTTGAAGGCAATATTTTCTCCTCTCTTTTGTTGTTGAGGAAGGAGGGAAGCAGAGATGAGTGTATTTATTGTAAGATCTTATCATAATTTTCATTTATGAAATATTTGGATCCTTATTGTTGATAGCTGTCTTTTGGAGGTTTGGAATATTCTGTGTTATTCTGAGGATATCAGAAATTAATGGATCTATGACTATCACTAAAGTAAGCTATTTTAGTGACAGCTATTATTCAAATACATACTGAGAATTAATCTGCACTTTCAGGAGCGTGCTCTGAACAGGGAGAGGGGAAACCAAGACAAAAAGAAATAATGTACCCATCCTGATATGAGTAGATCTAAGAGCTGAACCTGGTGTTCCTACAATCAGCCTAGGACAGTGTTTATTATAGTACAATGAAATCATACTATGACAGAAATAATACTATGCATAAAATATGGGCAGATGTGAGTAAAATTTGTCAATAAGATGCAGAGGGCATCCAATTTATCACTTGTTTGTTTAAAACTAACTCAATTTAGAAATGAAGTATTGCCTCAACTTGAAAAATCGGAATATTTAATTTAGGAAGTGTAAAAATGGCACTTTTCCAGCAGCTAACTTTTTTTTTTTTTTTTTTTTTTTTTTTTTTTCCCCCCTTTTTTTTTTTTTTTTTTTTCCCATCATCAGCAGATGAGAGTGCACAGTTAACAGTTTTCATGTAAATGTAAGTATACGACTGATCAGAGTCATGACGCGCATTTATGTAGTGCTTTTTATAATGTGTGCATGTATCTATGTATAGAACATATATGCTTAATGCTTACTTAAAGCATTATAAAGCAGTCTTGATTTGGGATTCTAAATATTTGTTGAGTCTCTTCTGAGGTCAGGTAGGAAGACCTGCTTAGATTTTCAAAGATAGTAAAGGGATTGTCTGTCTTTCTTCTGCCTCTATTTTCCCCAGGATCTTCTATTACTTCAGTAAAGCAGGTGAAAATAGACTGAATAAAGCTTTAATAAAAATTCTTAGTGAGTTCCTTTGAGGAGTAAACAGTTAATTAGGTTAAATGTTTCACGAGTATATATATATTATAAAATTCTGTGACAGTTTTTTTTTTTTTTTTTCTTTGTCATTTCCAAAATGCAGAGGGCCTGAAACTCAACCTTATGTTATTCTTAACACTGCCATCCTCACTAGCTTTCATGCTTTCATGTTTTCCCTTAATGAAAAGACCTCTCTCATCCTTTCAACCAGGATCTGTCAGCACAGTGTCGTTCTACCTCTGTCACTTTTAAGAAATTTCTAGTGTTAACTGCTTTTTAACTAATGCAGTTACATAATGTAATTGTACAGCAGCAGCAATGAAGTGCTTGAAGGAGGATGGAGTGGACAGACCATTTTTCCTGATATCTAGCCTAGACTGAATTGAGATATTGCTTAGTTGCTGTTTGCATTCGAAAAGCTGTGGTGGTATGTGAGGGAAGTCAAGAAAAGCAGCAAAAGGGACAAATCTTGAAGAAGAGGAAGAATTAGTGTAGTGTTAAACTCACTTTACTTTTCTGTTTGTTTGGGAACAATGTGGGGAAAACATTAAAGAATTTAATTTCCAGTTGACCACAAATGATTTTTGCCTTCAGTTTAACTGATCAAAGCACAAATAAATTCTTTTTTTCCTCTTTGCATTGTGTGTAGTCAATCAATTCAGTTTAAAAGTGACTTTTACTCTTCAGAAATACTACACATTTGCCATTTGTAAATGAAAATTAAAACTAAAATTTGGGACTTGGAACAAATTCTATTCAGTCTTCACGTGCTTTTTTTTTTTTTTTTTTTTTTTTTTTTTTTTTTTTTTTTTTTTTCTTCTTCTTCTTTTTCTTCTTTAAAAGCTCAATTTTAATCCCTGTTCAGGGATTTATAAGATGTTCTTTCTTTAGGTATCAAAGATCAAGGGAGAATGTGGTTTTCAAAAGGCTACTGCTTCCTCAGCAGTGAAGTGTGCACCACGAAATGCCTGATACTTTGATAACATTCTCCAATGCAGTGACTGCTAAATCTGAATTGGAGCTCAGGAAGGAGGATGAAATAATGTCACTACTGTGGGTCATTAAAAGACCACTTATCCTTCATGTATATGTGTTTTGATACATTCTAAGAACTCCTTTCCATGAATTGACTTAGAAGTGGGCTGCTGAGAGCTTGCTCAAAGACTGGTCCAGTAAGTCAATTCTTTCTTCAATGCCTTGTGCTTCTCTACAGAAACATTAGCTAAATGCTATTGGCTGTGCTTGGATTCTTCAGATGTTTTTATGAAACTAATGCACCAATGCCTGGTTTAGTGAAAGTGGTTACAATTTTTAGTGCATTCTCAAGTTGATTGTTAGAGATTTTGATGAAGTTATGCTCTTCCTGTTCTTCATCCTTGAAAAGACAGAAACAATGACATGAATAAGGTATGACTGTGAAGAGAGCTATACATATATTTTTTTTCTTGGTAAAACAGGTCTTATGATGCCTTATAGAGTCTAATAAAGGGACACTATGATTTTTTTCTTAGACATAATGAATTTATGTCAGCTGGAAATGGAATCACAAATATAGAAAAAAAAACTGATCTTTTTTTTCAGAAGTCTTGAAACCTGTTCTCAAACAGCTTTATCAAAAATGGAAAGGAAAGCTGTGTGGTTTTTATTGTTCAAAAGACTGTGTTTAGCCAACATATTAAAATGAATAAAATTATTTCCCATAACGTGAGCTTTCCAGAATTTAAATTTCGTTTGAACAGTGCTATGGTTTCAAACATAACACAGATAAGTATATTTTCACCTTGACGGCATGCATTTAATGCATTTAAATGGGAATTCAAATCCACAAAAAATGCTGAATCTGTGAGTCATTTTCCATCTTCATACAAATTTTTCATCTTCTGTCACAAATTTTCCTTTTGATTCCATAAGTGACTTGATTTTTATTTCATAAACAAAAAATTCTTTTTAGCACTTTAACCACGACTAAGCCACTTAATTTAGGAAAGCAAATTAAGTGCCCATAACCAGGATCCATACTTTCTAGGAACTCCTGGAATGGACAACCCCTTGGATTTAAGGAATTCACAGGTTTTATGATGGTGTAAAGTGCAATACAGGTGGGTTCCATTTTGACTCAGTGTATGTGGTGAACACAAGTAGTGGAACTAGCACTGTGCTGTATCTTTCCCTCCATAGCATTTCCTTGTTGCCTACACAGTCAGTGCTCAAGATCCTTACAATCAAGACATGAAAGATATCCCTAGAAATCACATAATGATACTGAAAGTTTATAATCCTTTGAGACTGTATTACTAGCTGTCCAGGACTGTATACAGACTATGGGATGTGGATTGGAGATGCTTGTCTTAAAACACTAAAAATTCATATAAAAAATAAAATTGAATTTGACATGAATGATCACATGGTAACATTAGTTATATGAGTTAAGAAGGCAATAAAAGAGTGTATTTGCACTTAGTATGCTGCCCAGTGGTGTGTTCCCCTCTTCCTGGAAAAATGCAGATAATCCTTCTGAAGTGCCTCAACCAGTGATGTGAGCTAGAGATGCAACAGGGATATCATTTTTAGAATATAGTCATACAAACTCTTTGCATTTTGTTTGTTTCACTGCAGTTCTTTCCTAAACTTCTGTTTCCGTATATAGAGTGATATCCACAACAGAAGCTGTAGGCAAGACAGTGATGGCAATAGATTTTTGAAAATCTATTGTGGGTATGAATGCAAACTGCTTAAGAATGCTAAAGACTTGAAGCATTAGAGAATAGTAGGAGACAATACAATAACAAGTCCTGTTCCAGTTCCATCTTGATGACTTAAATGACTAACATTTAGCACCAGAATAGCATATGAAAAGTGTATTTCTAAATCAATCTGATTTTATATATTACTTTACTTTTGTTATGATCTAGCTCAGTTCCACTCTGGTTTTATTTTAAATAATAGTTTGATTAGCTGCTGTGATAGAGACTGGAGTTAACTGAGCCCTACCAGTGAGACTGAGATTGTCATTTTCTTGACTTTGGCACAATGTGTTCTCCATAGACTTTAATCAAAGTTATTATAGGAGCATTCCAAGTTAGGCTGCTGTATTAAACATATATCATATGTTTAAACACCATAACCTAAAGGTGCTGGGAAAGACACCTGAAAGGTTCTTACAGTACCTGAAAGGTTCTTACAGTGAAAGTGGTGCAGGTCTCTTCTCACTAGTGACATGTGACAGGATGAGGGGAAATGGCCTCAAGTTGCACCAGGGTAAGTTTAGGTTGGATATTAGGAAGAACTTCTTTACAGAAAGGGTAGTTAGGTATTGGGATAGGCTCCCCAGGGAGGTGGTTGAATCGCCATCCCTGGATGTGTTTAAAAGCCATTTGGATGTGGTAATCAGGGATATGATTTAGTGGAGGGTTTTTAGAGTTAGGCTACTGGTTAGGCTGCGGTTGGACTTGATGATCTTCAAGGTCTTTTCCAACTTTAGTAATTCTATGATTCTATGATTCTATGAAGGAAGCATTTACCGTGCATTGAGAAAGAAATGGCCATGATAAGCAAATAGTATGAGCCTTCATGCCATTCCTGATGAGGTGAATAGAAGGAACACAATCATGTCCTCAACGTGCGTGCTGTAAGATTAGGAGGTATTCAGATAAAGAAGTCTCTCTGCTGTAATTGCTTTTGATAAAGATACAGCAACATCCACAGATCCTTAAAACTAAGTGCAGGGGTTTCATTGGCTTTATTGAAGGGAACCCTTCCCTTAAGTAGATAACAGACTGGGAAGGATTTGATGTAGCAGTTCCCCATAAGATACTGTTGTTTGTTGCAGTTTTAGTGAATGTAGCAAATAAGCTTTCCTCTCTGTCACTATGAAAAGGATGATTATAGTTCAGGAATGACTCAGTAGAGCTTTTCTATCTCTTTCACATTTTGTGGATCATATACTTTACTTTGTTACAGTAAGACTAAAGCTCTTACTTTCCTAGTCTTGAAGAA
Organism: Excalfactoria chinensis; assembly: GCF_039878825.1. NCBI lineage: Eukaryota > Metazoa > Chordata > Aves > Galliformes > Phasianidae > Excalfactoria > Excalfactoria chinensis. The sequence continues at coordinate 178,751,899 of NC_092825.1, forward strand.
TAAATTGAATTATACATGCATGTTTATATATATATATATATACACACATATATATATGTCTTATATATAATCTTTATATCTCTATATATACATACATCTTTACTAATATATAATATATATTGAATAATATATATTAAAGATATATATCTTTAACAATAACATTGTTTGCTGTAGGCCTGTATGTTCCATGACAGTCTATTTTCCTTATTCATGCCATATATACAACTAAGGCAGAATGTATGAGTAAGTTTCTAGTTTAGGCTTAAGGATTTGAAGGATAAAGAACATACTATAGCACAGACTTCCTGTGTATAGTTAAGAGTGTTTTTAGCCTTTCATAAGTTACCCATCCAGAAACTCAATAGAATGGTCCTCCTCAGGAGTACTGCAAAGACTATATATATAAATACAAATCCACCATGTCTATAGTGATATAGTTATTAGTGTATTTTCATGTAATTAGAGTGTATGAAGCCAAGTTTAGGTTTTCTGTCAGAGAAAATTTGTATGAAACCAACTGAAGTCGGAATAAGGACACCTTACTCTCACTATTTGTATAAGAAATTAATCATGTCTATACTATCCACATATTGTCAAATATTAGATTTTGGTATAATCTAGAAGAAAAAGGAAAAATGTATGAAGATTAAGGTTATGCAACTATTAAAAGATAAAAACATGCTTGAAAAACAAAAAAAAATATTCTTATTCACTCAAAGAGAGGTGACAACATATAGATACAATTATTAGAGTAAAAGAAAAACACTAAATGTAATTATGGGCAGAATGAATACTTCTGTTGTAACAGATACAAAATTGTTTCAAATCCTTTGGACTGAGATGGCATTTTGTCTGGAAGTCATAACTTTTTCATTAATGGTGGATGTAACGATCTATAGGTAAGCTGAATTGATTCTTGGATACTTGAATGCTTGCCTTTGACTGAAGAAAAACTTCTGTCAACGATACCAGAGAGAATTAGAACTCTATCAGAAAACCTTTTGTGAATCTTGGGTCTTTGTTTGACAAGCATAGAAGCATCCTTACTCTTTATTTGGAATGAAAAGAAGAAGAGACAACAGTATGACCAAATCCCTGGGTCCAGCTCCCTGAGTTCAGTGGTATAAACATTAGTAATAATAAAACAAGAAAACAGTTTTCTGCTAGTGAAATTCAGCAACTAGGAAGAAAACATGAGATATCATAAGTTGTTCTCAGATTAAAAAATCCCTGATCTCTAGGCTGATGTGTTTGTAATGCTGCCTTTGGGTCTTGCTTGAAATGTTGGGTCATTCAGCCTTACAGCTGGAAAGCATCAGTAATTCCTGCACAGACAACATATTTCCACAGTTAGCACTTCCGTGTACTTCCAATGAAGCTGCCTCAATGTTTTCAACTTATGACCTAAGCTTGAAAGTCAAATCTGCACCCAAATTTGCTCTCTCTCTCTATATACACACCTATATATATATATATTATTTTTTTTTAAGTGATAAAAAGCACACTGATTTCAGGACATGAAGGTGGGAAAAGTGAGAACTTGATAGAAGATAGCAATTTAGAGGGATCATTTCAGTTTGCTATTTGAGTTTAAGTATAGATGTAAGTCAAGATAGCAGGATTCCATTAAAGAAAAATCAAAAAATCTGTTTATTGCTGGAAAACAAAAACAATAAATATTACTCAGAGCAGGTTCTCATTCACAGCTTTATCCTCTTTTGCTCTCACCAGATACCAGCTTTAAGACTAACAGAAGTTCAGCTGATAAAATAAACCCAATTGCTAATTCAGATTTGGAAAAATCCTTGCCTCTGATACTTCAAAATAAGTTGAGGCAAAACTGACATTTCCTCTTCACACCTTGAGCATGTATGTGGCCACATATTTGATAATGGTTGTAAAAGCAATAGAAATAAATGAATGTGCACCTATCTCCTCTGGAAAAAGTGTTTGAAGTACAGAAGAAAATAACTGAATAGTTTGTTGAGGCTTATCTACCATGGAGAATCAGGAACTGAATGTATCCTTCAGCAGTTTCTTATTCTTTACTAAGTGCTGGTTCAATTTTGATTGTGTAAAATTAAAGTTAGTATTCAAAGTATTCAAAGAAGCTGTTGTTTTGTCACAGCACAGGAATTGCTGAATGTCATGAAAACATAATGTTGCTTTATCCCCAATTTTTTATATTTTTTTTAAATTATTATTTGGAAAGAATATTTTTTCAGAACTGTTTTTGGTACTTACATTAATATTTTCATTTCAACTAGAACTATAACAGGGTGCAACTCTTGTCAAAAGAGTATTATGTATTAAAATTATTATTTATGTATGTATTAAAATTGTATTCAAGTTTCAATATTTTACTGTTCCTCAAATTGCATCTGTATTCAAGACTGTACCGGTGAGTATATTTCCTATGATCATTGCAACATTGCTGATTTGATAAATGTTCCATCAACAGATATTGTTGCTTTTGTTTTTTCAGTATGGGTTTTTTCAAAAAGAGGCAAATACTTTAAGGCCAAAGAATTATATATTTTTTTACTCTGTGTTTTGATTTTTATTTTGGGCTACTTAAAAGGAGTTTATACCCACAGTAACAGGATCGGCTGAAATTGGAGCCCATTGTATTTTTTCAAAAGGGAACATATTTTGAGCATAAATGATTTGACTTACCAAACGTAGGAAGAATGATAACTTAATATTATGATTGTGTATTATGGTAACATAGATTTTTGAATAATATTTGTTTTCCTTATATTCAAATAGAAGGACTTTTCTGGGGAGATATAAATGGCATGGAGTCAAGATTTTCTCCGTACCTGAAAATTAACTCATGAGTAGAATATTAATCAACATAAAAAGGCTGTGGATTTGGCAGTCTTAAAAAACAGACTACTTCTCTGTGAAAGGAAAAGATAAGACTGAATGGTGGCTTCTGTGGGACAACAGGGTCTCATTTCAACAGGACTCTTTTTACTCTTTTTATAAGCCATCCTATTGCAATAGCTGCCTTCAAGATGATGTCTGTAGCTTTCACATCTCCCTATATTCTAACCAAATATTTCTACTCAGTATTATTAATGAAGTGCTAACTTATGTTCTAGGGAGAAAAAAAAAAAAGTATTGAAGGACCACTGGGACTTCCCAAATAAACCACAAATGGCAAAGCTTGTACTAAACTTCAAAAAATGCTTTTATATAAAAAATGAGGCACTTCATTAAAAAGAAGGTAAAAATGATGAGGAAGACAATTAAAACCTTTAGCGCATAAAATGCAGACTTCATGGAAAATGTATTGCCTGTGTGCACCACCTATTATGATGCTGGGAAAAAGTAGAAACTGCTAAGAAGAGAAACAAGTATTTATTTATTTATTTATTTATTGAGCCAAGATCAACCAAAAATCTGAAAGTTGCATCCAAAATAAGATAAAAAGAGTGCCTGTTGTGATAAACTGGAAGGACCAAATGGATCAGAAGACTCAGAGGCTGGAAAAGAAAATATCAGTTGAAATTAAAAGTAGATAACTGCAAAACAATGTACGCGTGGTATGAATAAGTAATCACAGACTCACATCCAAAATGATGGACTCTGAACTAACTCCAGTCACTGCGGAGTGAAACCTTGATGCTGGGATAAATAAAGAGTCAGTTTATAATCTACACAAGTTAACATAAATTCTTAGGATTCTGAGAGAAAGGAACAGAAAACAGAAGATAGCTATATAGAATCGTGTTTTGCCAAACACTGAACACTGTGTGGCTTTTATTATTCCCTGATATAGGAAAAAAATACTGATGCATTTGAACTGGAAAATGTTCAGGGAAGAGAAGCAAAGATGATCAAAGCTTTCATGCAGTTCATACAAGTGATGCTGAAGTAAACCCTGCTCTCTTCAACATGAAAAGAAACCGATCCAGGGAGATGCAGAGCTCTACAAAAAACTTGTTTGACATAAGTAGGATATTAAAGAATCAGCTATTTCCTCTGTCCTCCAGCTCATTCACTAAGGATCACAAAACTAAGCCTGTGGGATAAAAATTATTCATTCCATTCCAAAAATTCAAGGAAGGGAATTTCCAAAAAGTAATTCTCATACGATATTTCAGTAGGGTGCATGGTCATTCATGCAAGCCTTACGGAGCATCAAGATTTCCATAGAATTTCTTGAGATTAACTCTCATCAAGGTTATTCCCAATGTACTTGGTCTGGTGGCAATATGAAATGAACGAGTTTTGTAGTTCTCTGCAGTTATTGACTAGTGGTATGCTCTTCCTGGTTAAAAATCTTTTGTGTATGTGTCAGCTGTTCTTCAAATATAATAGGCTATTCCTTTTTGAAGGGCATAATAATACAGAACATATATATCAAATGAAATCTTAAAATCTTAAATACTAAAAAACAACCAAACAACAAAAAACCCTTTCATTCCCCTCATTCTTTTAAGGGAAGTTCTGCTCTTGCAGATTTTCCTGTGTCATAGAGAGAAATGTAATCACATCCTCATATGATGATATTGAAGAATAGCTGTTTTTCAGAGACCAAAACCTTGTCAGATCTTGTATTGCACACTGCAATCACGCTGCTATTTCAGGTGTTACTGGCTGATTCCTGCCTTCTGATAGTCACCCACATCTCTACCACTCTGAAATTTACTCCTTTTGAGTAAATTTACTCCTTTTTTCATTATTATTTTCTTTCCCTTTTGCATTTAACTTGCTCAGCAGTCCTTAGTGACAGAACAAGGGTACAAAGTGGAACACAGGATGTTCCATACAAACATGAAAAAGACCATTCCATTCAGGCTGACCAAGCAAACTCCTTCTCTGGAGATATTCAAGACCCATTTGGATGCTTTCCTACTCTAGGCAACATGCTTTAGCAGGGGATTGGGCTTGATGATCTCTGTAGGTACCTTCTAATCCCTACAATTATGTGTTTCCTCATTACATTTCATTTTGAGATTTCTTGCTTAGACATCTAACTTTTCTAGATCATTTGTCCTCACTGCTGCTGGCAACAAATTCATATTTCCATCTACACATAACATAGTTTTCCTTTTGCTTATCACTAATGTATATGAAAAGTTAGAAAAATGTTACTGTTATTTTTCTTCCTCAGAAATATTAAGAATGCCATCTGTACTATGTTCAGTTTTAGGCCTTTCACTGCACGAAAGACAGAGAGCTGGGACCATGTCCAGAGATGGGCAATGAAGATAATGCAAGGACTGGACCACAAGTCTTATGGGGAGTGATTCAGGGAACTGGAACTGTTCAGCTTGGAGAAGACTCAGGGAAGACCTTATCATTTTCTTACAACTATCTGAAAGGAGGCTGTGGTGGAATCTTTGTTAGCTTTTTCTCTCATTCATTCTAGAGGGAACGGCCTCAACTTCTGCCAAGGGAGGTTGAGATTGAATATTAGGAAACATTTCTTCTCAAACAGAGTGGTCATGTATTGGAACAGGGTGCCCAGGGAGTTGATGTCGCAGTCTCTGGAGGATTTCAAGAAACACAAAGAAATGGTACTATGAGACATGGTTTAGTGGGGAAATTTTGGTGGCAGGTGGATGGATGGACTGGATGACCTTGGAGGTCTTTTCCAACCTTGGTGATTCTATGTTTCTGTGATTCAAAGATCTCGAATATTCTAAAGTTCAGACACTGAAATGGTTTTTACTAGCCATTTAAGTCCTACAGTGTCTGATTATTACAGCTGCTTTGATGCTTGAAGATAGAGGTAGAAGCCTTGAAGGCTGTGCTAAAGTATCTATGTACGAACTTCTATATTTTGAACTAATCTAACATTGCTGTCAGATTATGTCTGAAATTGTCCACCCTTATCCTTTCTCAGAGGCTAGCTTGCTCCTCCATACTTATATTTTGGGATCCAGGAGGTAGCAATATCTCAGATCTCTTCATACAGATGTAGAAACAGACATGAGATTTTCTGCAGTCCAAGTCAGTCACTGAATCATGAAATGTCTGTCAAAATGTACTTTTAGTATATCAACTATTGCATTTTGTTAATCTAGACCTCCATTAAAAAAATAAAAATCATTTTTTTTTTGTTGTTGTTAAATAATAATTTAAGGCTTAATATAGATTTAAACTTAACAGTAAGAAGAAAACAGATTTGAACCCATCCTTGCAGGGATATCTGTAAGAAAGCTCCAGGTTGCATGAGAGTTAAGGTATTTTATACAAATGGGTTAGGGAAAATTCTCCTGCCTCAGCTTGTCATGCCCTGCCTTGTCCTGACTCATCCTGACTTAAATTTAAAACCTTTGTTTTAGTATTCTCTGAAAAAATCAATCTTTCTCTTAAGTTCTTTATATGTATAAATCTACTGTTATCTATTAGCAATTAGTTCAGGGAATCACGGGCAAATTCTGCTAATGATTATTGAAGCTGAATGCAAGACCTTGAAGTCAAGAAGACAGAATTTCAAGGCAGCCTGGTTCCTCTGGGTTTGCTTTACTCCTGAGTCCTTGTGTGGGAGACATAAGGAGAGCTACAGGCAAAGTACCTAAACTGAAATACAATGCTTTCAAATTTCACGCCAACACAATTTTTGCTTTGCAGTAACATTTCCTGTGTTCCAGCTTTGTGATCCTTCTATGTTTAGAGACACAGAAATAAGACCTTTATGTTCAGAGAAAAATGGTCTTAACCAGCATTGTTCAATTATTAAGATCTCCTGTTAGGACTGATTGATTTTCTTTATTCATTTTTATTTTAGTTAATTAATTCATAGTATGGAGGTCTAGATATGAAAAATGCAATACATGAGGTAGTAGTTGTCTGTTTCCTAATCTAAATACTGACTTGGGTGGGGAAAAACCTAGTATCCATTTCCATCTTCATATGAAGAGAACTGAAAAATTGCTGTATCCTGGATGAGTCTTGGGAGCAGATTAGCATTTGTAAAAGGATAAGGGTGCAAATGTTAACCTCCAGTTGATACAGTTCTTTACACAAATTATCACCAAGTAGAGGTTAAAATCCAGGCATTTCTCTCACTAGTGGTTACCCTTCATGTTTGACCTGGTGAATTACCTTGACTTTGACTCACATAATTTCGGATATTGTATGTCAAATATAAATACTCAAAAGGAGATATTAAAGAAAACAGTTATTGTTTTCCTGTGATGAGGAAACAGTGATGAGGTGATTCACCCAGCTGTGCAGCTGAGTGTGCAAAAACAGCCAGACAAGGAAACTGTGCTTAAGACTCTCAGACTTTGAATAAGATCATTAGAATTTTACAGGAAAAACAAAACAAAATGAAAACAAACAAACAAACAAACAAAAACAAACAGTTGTCTCCTGTTCACTCTTTTCTCCCTGGTGAAACATGAGGGTTTTGATTTTTATGACAATGGGACTTCCTATTAAGATTATGACCTGTTAGGAAGGAATGGGATCCGCCCGTCTAGAAGAGACAGGGAAATCTCTGGCTATAATCTGGCCAACATAGATATGTGGGCTTTAAATTCAAGGACTTAGGGGGCAGGGTCCAAAATGTCTTTGCTTGCACCATTGCAAACAGACTGGGAAATAAGTCAAGCCAACAAGAACAGTGACAAATGGTCCTTACACACCTCCTATGACATGAGCCAGAAAGCCAGGTGTTTATAGCTGTGGGGTACCCTTCTACATCCCTATAGGCAAACCTACATCCTCTGCTCCCTTTTCTTCTATGAAGTGCTTGTATATCAATGCACACAGCATGGGAAATAAACAAGAACTAGAGATCAGTGTTCAGTCAAAGGGCAGTGATCTCACTTTGATCACAGAGGAAGGGTGGGACAGCTCTCATGATTGGAATTCTATCATGGGTGGTCATGTACTTTTTAGGGAAGACAGAATACCAAGATGAGGTGGTGAAGTTGCTCTTTATATGAGAGAACAACTGGAATGTATCAAGCTCTGCTCAGGGATGAGTGATGAATGAATACAGAGCTTATAGATGAGAATTAAGGGACAAGCTAATATGGGTGACGCTGTTGTGAGTGTTTACTACAGGCTGCCTGATTAGGAGGTTGAGGTGCCTTGATCAGCTTACCTGCACAAACTGGTGGATTATACACAGGGAACTGCATACAGAGCTGAATATCAGCTTAAATGCAGTGGAAATGATGGTGGCAATGTTGAAGTGTCACAGTTTCCTTAAAGTGTTTCAGAAATGCTCAAAGGAACAGGAAAAAAACACACCATATGCAAGTTTGTCTGGACCTACTGAACAGATAAGCTTCAGACTCATACTTCCAGACTCAGATCAGAGAGGAAGCCAATGTTTCTTTTGCAAAATGATAACACCAGGTCACCACACCAGTTTGAATATTATGGCACATATTACTGATCCTGGCTGAACTGTTCTAGCAGGCCCACCAGCCATACAGTTTGGATTTGATGCCTGTGGGGGTAGATGTAACTGTGAGCAAGTCACCAAAGAGCTTATCAGAGTCTTTGGTAGGCTTTATCACTGTGAAACCCTAGAAGACCAGAGTGTGAGACAAGAACAAGCAGTGTCTGTCTGTTTGCTTCTAAGGGTGGATAGGAGGTTCCATTGATATGCATTGTTAATCCTGTTATTCTTAAGAAACTTTTCATCCTTGATCACTGTTTTTTGGCAGAAGCTGGGACCAATTAACTGATTAGAGGAACTGCTAGAGGAACAGGAATGTCTTGCTTGTAAGTGAATGGTATATAAGATGTATGCTGAACACAATAAAGACACACTATTCTGATGCTACAAGAAACTAAGAGAGCTCTCTAACTTGACTGAGCCCCGACAGATGCCTTCTGGCTTCCATTTGTTCAAGCTGATGAAAGGTGGATTGCTTGGGCAACGTTTTCCTAGCAAAGATGCCATCACAGCAGCTCTTAAACAATGGCTCAGCACCACTGGTGCAGATGTTAATGAGTGCAACATGCAGGCTCTTGTTCATGGTCACCAAAAACTGTGGTGACTGTGTTGAAAAATAATGTTTTATAGATGAGAATTTGCTCTATCAAATAATGTTACTGCACTCTTTGTATCTGTCATCATTTCCATTGACATAAACAGGAAACATTATTTTCAGAGTAATCTACGTATTTCGAGGGTGACAGAGCATAGGAACAAAGTACTCAGAGAAGCTGGATATTTCCTTCTCTGGAGATATTCCAAATCCAACTGGGCACCTTCCTGTGCAGCCTAACCTAAGGAACCTACTTTAGCAGATGGTTGGACTCAACAATTTCCTACAGTTTTTTGATACTGTGATTACTTGAAAAAATTAAATAGCAAAGGCACAAAAAACCAATACATACACACATACATATATATATATATATTTGCACATAAGCATTTTATACAGCTGGTCAAAAGATATCTTCAGTCAGGCTTAACTGCTCAGGTTTCATCCTCTTGTTTAAGACCACAGCTCCAAGTTTTAGCATAGAACTAGGATCCATCTCACACAATACAAAGTGAAAAACCTGTAGAAGACAGCAAGATAACTACCAAATAGAAAGAAAAAACAAAAAATGCAAAAGAAAAGTACACATTCCTTTTTTGAGATCATTGGCAGGGTGTTTTATGCAAAAGATTAAGTTTTGCTTCTTATCACTGGAGTCTCTTTACTACCACAAAAGGGAAACAGCTTAAAAGCCAATAACACCAGGCTCCACAGCAGTGACTCACAATTGAGTTTCTGGGTGACTAACTTAATGTGACATACCATAAGCTGACTGTGAATGCAGATTTTGAATGCTGATGGCTCAATTCATCTTAAGAAACTGGGAATACATAAAGAAGAAAGAAAGAAAAGATGACTGTTCAAAGAAGTCAAGGGTAGTGTAGGAATGTAAGAGGCCATGCTTTTTACATTACTGTCTCAAAGTCTGCTGAAATGGACAACTTCAGGGAAGCCTGGCCAAGGTTCCAGAACTCCCTTTGTCTGAGACACACAGAAGGACAAGTCCAGGCAAGTCTGAACCACGGTTCCAGACCGCCTTTGTTTAAGGGTGACGTGACAGATGACAGACAGATGACAGATGGACAAGTCCAGGAGCTACGAAAGGGAGATAAGATACAGATGAATGGCCCTTAAGTGGTCTTTTGTGTGGGCCTATCTCAAGGAAGAGGGCCATCTCCGAGGTATTCACAGGACTCTGACAATGTTCAAGAGGCGTCTGGATGAGGAGCTACGAGATATGGTTTAGTGGCTTGTGGTAGCAATGGTAATGGGAGGATGGTTGGACTAGATGATCTTGTAGATCCTTTCCAACTTTGTGATTCTAGGATTCTAGGATTCTAATATGTTTTCCACAAGAGTTGTACTATCAGAACCAGTACTTCCCAGAGGTTAATGCTAACTATTGATGCAGAATTATTCAAACTTTAAAAAACAGGATTTATGAGATTTCACAAACAAATGTATAATAGGATGTCATCCTCCCAACACAGTAAGAGGTGTGAGTAAAAGCTAAGCTTGGCCATACAAATGAAAATAGTGGTAAGTAGAAGATCATTGGAAAAAGGAGAAAGATAGGCCTGGAGAAATGGCCGTGAATGCCTTTCGAAGACACCAGAACGAGCTCTGTGTATGTTAATTCATGTAGATAATAATCACAGAATCACAGAATGAATGAATTCATTACTTGTACATAATAAATGAATCCATCTCTGATGGGATGATATACATATCTGGATACTTCTGCTGCTGAGTTTGGTATGAATTTCTGATCTGTCAATTCTGAGTGATGTAGAATGAGAGAGTGAATTTCTAATATGTTGCATCACGTATCTTTTTAATATCTTTATGCAAAGTTATGCCATATTAAATTGAGAATCAAAATAATTAGATTTTTTTAAGTGATTACATCATTTCAACCAAAATGATAAGTTGATAAGTTTCTGTGGTTTGATATGACATCTGCGTAAACTAGGCAATGTACTAGAATAAATATGCTGCTCTTCATTAGTTTCAGCTTTCTTATTATGATTTGTGATAGTTGTTACTGCATCAACAAAAGACCTGAGAATATAATTTTATAACTATATGTTTTTGTTTTTGTTTTTTAATTTCAACACCATGCAGAGCAACAAAATCTTGATCTGACAAACGATGGAGACAATAGAAAGAATGAACTACTTACATGATCTCTTTCAGGGAGATGAGGCAGAAAAATTGGTGTTGATGTCAGAGCTTTCCTTTCCCAAATTCCCATATCACTAGTCATCACATTTGTTCTCATATAATGTGTCTACAATACACTGCAAATAACAAAACTGAAGCATTTCCCCTGTTATATTTCATCATATATATCTCTCTGTCTTAAGCGATCTTCCATCTAGATTTGAACATTGGTTTAAATTAATGAGTATTGCAGCTACTCTAGTGATTACTGTGTATCCATAATACTTTTCAATTTCACTGTTTTTCCTACAACTTCTCTATAAGTAACCATTATTCAGTATAGAGATGGAATACATGTGACAAAGGGTTATTTGTTTGTCCTTTAACAAGATGTCTGTTTCACATTTGCACAAAAATATAAGCAGAGCATTTCATTATGAACTACAATAAAGTCCTTAAGATAGATGTTTAGTCCTGTTGATTTCTAACTGTGATACTACATTTGGTATTCTTGTACTTATCAGCTCCTTTAAAGCAAACTTCACTTAGAGAAGGAAAAGCTTCAGAGAAAAGTATCCTAGAAGTATTTTATAGGAATGATGACCATTTATGCATTTTCATGGAATGTGGACATCTGTTATTGCATTTATTAATTTTTTTTTTTTTTTTTTTTCAGTTGCAGACTTCATTTTAACGTATTGTGTTCTGTAGTATAGTAACTGCAGATGAATTGTCCAATGGAGCAAATTTAATGTAAATAATGTAAATTGTTTCATCATAACTCACAGATTGATTTCACTAAAATTTCACTTTGACAAAATTAGTTATGTCATGAAGAAGAATAAAAATTTTTCATACTTTCAGGTTCAAAACCGGGGCTCTCAGCCAAAAGAAGAGAAGGCCCTGATCAGACCTTATAGTTGCCTTCTAGTACCTGAAGGGGGCGTACAGGAAAGCTGGGTAAGGACTTTTTATCAGGACACATAGCAACAGGATAGGGGAAAGTGGCATTAAATTGAAAGAGGGTAGATTTAGATGAGATTTTGGAAAGTAATTCTTTACTGTGGGGATGGTGAGACAGCGGAACAGGTTGCCCAGAGAGTCTGTGATTTCTCTCTCCCTGAAATCACTCAAGGCCCGTCTGGATAGGGCTGTGAGCAGCCTGGTCTACTGGGAGGTGTCCCTACCAATAGTAGGGGGGTTGGATCAAGATGATCTTCAAGGCCCCTTCCAACCCAAACCATTCTGTGATCCTATGAAAATATTGTTTTCTTCCAATAAGTTATTATTTTTTTTAATTATTATTATTTTTATTGCTCATGGTAAACAACCAATGGGTACTTAAACCAATGATAAATGGCCAATAGAATACCAATTAATCATCTAGAATACCAGTCCAAGAAATAATTGCCATTTATAATAGGAGTTACTAACACAATGGATATGAGATGTCATATCAATTTATGCCAGTCATAAACTGACTGAGTAATAAATATTTGAAAATATTTATATTTTTAATAAATTACAAGATAAGACATAATTTAAAATAGAAGAATCTGACCAGATTATTCATTATTTACATTTATTTTTTTCTAGAAATAATTTTAGTTTGAGGCTTTCTGGAATTTTACTGTAGGTCAAGAGAAAACTATTTGACAACCACCTATTCAAACAGAAACATAATTCAACAGATTTTCAATAAGTTGAAATATTTCTTATTGACAGTGGCTAGCATCAAAGGGAATAAGCAAGGAAATTTCCAAAGGAAGTTAAATTAAAATTAATTTTTAGTAGGACCTAATATCGCGGTATTGTTCAAGGAATACTTATGTGTTAATGATAATAATGTTTATGTTAATATTTGAGTATTCTCTGAAATCTAATGAAAAATCCATCCTTCTTTATGACTTGCTGAAGGTAGCCTCAGCAATGTGCTAAGAAGCAATTTCTGCAGTCTAGATCTAGACCGATTATAGCAGAATCTTCAGTAAATCAATCAGTAAATCAGTCTCTATTGCATGTTTTTGTTATCTCCGCTGTTGCCTCTTCTTGAGAAAGCTGAAATACAAGCAAAATCCATTAATGTAGGTTTCAATCTTATATGTATACATGCTCTGACAGGATTTTCAGTTTCTGTATTAAACATTGTCTTCTTCTTCAAGATCTCAGTTTTATTTCATGAAAAAAAATGGGAGATTCAGAATTCCTGGGCGTAGCTCCAAGTTTTTTCTGGTAACATTCACAAGGAGGACTGTAGACCTTCTGTTACACTCATATTGCCTTCTTCTACTAAAAATCCCTCCTCAATTAGCATTTACTTTCTAAATATTCTCATGCCCTGTTTCTTTCTCTTCAGACTCTGTCATCTTCCTGTGAGATTACCACCAATTCTCTCAGTTTATTGCTCACTTTCTCATAGAAAGCTAATCACATTTTGCTTATTATACTGGACAAATAATATAACTAACTCCAAAGATTTTACAGGTTTGAGGGCTAATCCATATTCATGAGCCTTCAAAAAGCCAACCAAGCCCCATCAGTCTGAAATATATACCCTTTATAAGTCCATATCAGCCAGGAGTGATTTCATAATCCACTTACAGTGTGCCTAAGCCAGACATGAATGACAAGTTGCACCTTCAAAGTGATCAGAAGAAAATTTTTGCCATTTTAAACCAGACTGGAAGAATAACATATGTCAGGTTACCTCTAATTCATTTTCATTTCCTATTCATATTTCTGAAGTTGAAATTCTTGTCCAAACTTCTCTGCATTCCCTGTATTCTAATTCAAACCATTTCTTTATTATTATTATATTTATTTTTTATTTTAGTGGTAGGAGGACATCAAAAGTGAGAAGAGTTGTCTTTGTTTTATACGTAGTAGTAAGTAATCTTTTTTCTCATCTTAATGCTGTGAAAGAACAGATTACATGTTGATCATGAGAATAAGATGTTCAACCCAATAGTTTTATGTTGTTTTTATTGTCACTGTTTTAAATTATTTTTTGTTGTTGCCCTTTTTCCTATGTTTTAATACAAAATTGAAAAAAAAAAAAGGAAGTTTTGTTACTTACATAGATTACAATACTCTACATTTTACATGTGGTCCATGACAATTGCTCTTCAGTCAATGCGATCCAGGCAAGCCAAAATGTTCAACACCCATTGAAGAATTCAGTTTGGTCAACAGGCAGCTTGATGCAACAGGGCAAGGAGAGAGACTGGGGTTATCTGGATCCAGTATTCCTAAACTAGATTCAGCAAATGCCGTGCCTTTTTCTGCTGTTGCAAAATCGTTATATCTGTGGGGATTTTTGTGTTGTGAGATTTTTATTTTATGTTTATTGCATTAAACTTTATTGATTGCTGTCTCATCTATATTCTGCTTTTGCAAAACAGATGGAAATTTTAAGCAGGAGAATGGAAATAAAAATTGTTGATCACCATTTCAAAACATTTGTTATAGGCTGTAAGAGGAATATAGAATGCAGAACCTTAATTTATACATAGTGTTAAGACATGCATATTTCATTTTCTAACAGACTACAAGTGAGTGAGGTAGATAGTCAGAACAACACACTGTATTTCTTCTTTTTCTAAAAAGCTGCCTTTCAGCCTTGTGATGACAAAAAGGAACTTAACAGCCGTGTAGATGTCCTGATGGTTGTTACAAAGCCAAAGCTTTCTCCTTTTCCAGCTGGCACTGGTGTCTAGCCCGATGCCTCATATGCAAGATCATGGTGACATGGTGAGGACTTGCAGTTGAAGAGATGAAGGTCAGAGCATCAGCATGATGAAGAAACTTATCTTTTCCCTTTTCATCTCTTTACATTCAGTTCTCAGGGCCAGGAACCTTCTCTTTTACTTCAAAGCAGGCAGCCCTGCAGATTCTAGGGGGACTCTTTTCGCCTAAGGTAAGGTCAAGTTAAACTGTTATGTTGACTACTTTTAAAACTCTAATTAGAGGTATGTCAGACAAGTATTTGTGTTTAAATATCAGCTGTTGAAACTCAAATGAAACCCCGGAAAAGAAATAGGAAAGATGACATTCAGGAAATCATAGAATGAATCATAGAATCATAGAATCATAGAATTACTCAGGTTGGAAAAGACCTTGAAGATCATCAAGTCCAACCGCAGCCTAACCAGTAGCCTATCTCTTAAAAAACAACCACAAAACAATACCACAACAACAAACCTCTGCTAAATCATATCCCTGAGTACCACATCCAAGCGGCTCTTAAACACATCCAGGGATGGCGATTCAACCACCTCCTTGGGGAGCCCATTCCAGTACCTAACCACCCTTTCTGTAAAGAAGTTCTTTCTAATATCCAACCTAAACTTGCCCTGGCGCAACTTGAGGCCATTTCCCCTCGTCCTGTCACAAGTCACTAGTGAGAAGAATGGAATGGTTTGGCTTGGAAGGGATCTTTCAGATCATCTAGTTCTTACCCCCCTGCTTTAGGCACTAGACCTGGCTGCTCACAGTCCCATCCAGCCTGGCTTTGAATTCTTCCAGGAGGGGGCAATCACAAACTCTCTGGGCAACGTGTTCCAGTGTCTCACCACCCTCAAAGGAAATAATTTCTTCCTAATATCTAGTCTAAATCTAATCTCATTCAGTTTAAAGCCATTTTCCTTCATCCTGTCACTATATGCCCTTATAAAAAATCCCTCTCCAGCTTTCTTTTAGGCCCCCTTCAAGTACTGGAAAGCCTCTATAAGGTATCCTTGGAGCATTCTCTTCTCCTGGCTGAGAGCCCCAGCTCTCTCAGTCTGTAGGTACTCAAGTTATTCCTTCCTCTTGCCACCTCTCTTCAATTTAAAACATATTCCAAAATATATCAAGTATGTAGTAAAGCTGAAAACGACCTTAAGAAAGGACTTCCTTCTCGGATTATCAAAGGAGTGACAATATTTGTATTTAAGGATGATAAAATATGCTTGATCTCTTCAGCCCGGGAAAGAACTGATAGAGAGAGAATATGGTAGAGATGTACAAAATCATGGACTGTTAATAGGAAAATCATTTCTCATTGTCTTTTCCACTACAAAAACATGGAGAATTAAATAAGGCTTGAAAATTGCACATTTGAAATGAATGCAAGCAGGTAGGTCTTTGCAGTGCATGGAATCAAGCTGTGGAAATCCTTGCTGCAGTGTGTTGGTGCAGTTAAGAGCTTGAAAGTGTTGAAAAACAACTGTGCAAAATTACAGAGGAAAAATTCACAGAGCTAAAGACAAAGAGAGGGACAGATAAAGAGAAAATACCTGTGGTCAGGATCCTATGGCTCAAATTGATCCTGTGATTATCCCTAGATTTAGAAAACATTATCTTCAACAATATTTGAATACTTTCAGCTACAGGAGTACTAGCCACATATTTATAATGTAGCTATATAAGCTGCTGGAGGCTGGCATCCTCTGGTAGTGATTAACCATTTGGTCCAAGATCTATTTGAAATCATGGATCAATCCAAATGAAATATTTCATGGGATGCAGTTTCCCCACACACTTTGGTTCCTCATTAAACCTTTTCATTAAGTTACAAAGAATGGATTGAAACCTAAGAAGTGTAATTCCCTCCTATTAATTCACTCATTTTTCTCATGTATAGCTGAGTAAGTTCTCCTTGCTTTCTCCTCAGTCCTTGTTAGTGAGTCTTTGTGTGGAACTGCCAGACAAAATATGCACTGTTAACAGAAATCTTCAGACGTATCTGAAGATAAACTACTATGGCAACAAATTACTGTTTAGAGTAGAACCTGTGATCCTGGGGGGAATGAAATCCTAATAAATGTGTAGCATGAAAGTGCCAATGAAATTATTGAATTAAATACCTTAGAGAGAAGAGACTTTATCAAATAAATGTCTCAGCCAATTCTCATATACTGGACCATTGTTAAAATGAAACAGAAAGACATACTAAAGGGAAAAATGTGCATGGTTTTGTATATGTATATCAAGGACATATAGAAAAAAAAGCAGAAGAAATGTGAAATTGGTTCTAAATTTAACTGAATGAAATTAGGTGAAGATAAATGACAGAAGATCCAGTTATGAGGTGATCATTTGTGGCTTCTAATCCAACATGTTAAATATCTTCAGCAATGAAAATTCAGGTGCCTTTAATATGAGATTGGGTTTATTTGAGTAGTCTATCTTCTGAGAGAAGATCCAAGTGTGTACCTATTAGCACTGAGGTCAGATATGGTGTGTGACCAGACTGAACTGATTGTGTAGGTCATATAACTTGTAGGACTGTCACTAGCACTGGGCAGAATTATCAGCTGTGGAACACTTCCTAGCCACCTTGTCTTTGGCCCTATCTATTGCGAAGGGGAATGATGTCAGGGAAAAACCCTTTGGATGTGTGGGCACCCACAGCCAGATGTCCTAGACTGACTGCACTGGACCTGGCTCTGCTTAGATGGGATTGTGAAAAATCCTGTAGAAAAGCGCTCACTTCTACTCTGTTTCCTGCTTGTTAGCCAATTAACCATCTGTATAATAGGGCCTAAAGCTACAGCAGCAGTAATGACCTGGATGACATTTTCACTGTTTCTTCAGCCATGGGTTTGAATTTTTTCTGAAATTCTGAATGCTGATTGTTGCAGACCGACTGGTACAAACTAATCTATGACTGAGAAACATGACAAATATCTCCGGTTTGTGAAAGGAATGATCAATGATTCATTTAATTAAATGTTAAAGAGTGTTCTCTCTTTTATAATTGCAGATAAAATTAACTAGGAGAATATTTCTTATCATGGAATATATTTAATAAAATTCCATTACTTCCATAGACTTCTAGTGTGAGGTGTCCCTGCCTATAGCAGAGGAGTTGGAACCAGGTGATCTTCCAACCTCAACCATTCCATGATTCTATGAGTTTACCCCTATACTTAACTGTTATCTGAAATTAATAGTTTGAATGTTATGGATAAGGTGATGTCATAGAGGAGAAAGAGATGAATGCTAGTTAAGCTTCCTTCTTTGTTGCACTGTAAAAAATCTTTATGTGTTATAGACAAATGCAAATAACAGGACAACATGATGGTTGGCTACATTTATAGAACAGGGCTTAGAAAAAACTGTTTGGATTCAATGTCGAAACACTTACACTGGAGTCTGTATGAGTGCATTACTTGCCCAGATTTCCAATATAAACTAATACAATCTCCAACACACTTCTAATCTTATCGTAAAATTGTCATTCAAGTGAGCCTTTTTATTTGTGCTTGTTGACTGCACTGCATGAATCTCACAATTAGGTTATATGGACCCATGGCTAGTTTATTTTTCTCTGCTTCTATAACAGAATATACCCATTAAGTAAAGAGTAAAGGAGGTTTTGTAGTGTTTATCATCTCATGTAATCCAGCAGAGATTCTAATTGATGTGAAGGAGTTAACTAAATTAAAATATTTTTGTTTATACTAGTGATTCATGAAAACAGGAATGTCTTAAATGTATAGATGATCAGGATAATGCAAAAGTATCAATAATTTGGGAATCCCTGATCCAAAACACCAAATTTTTGTTAAACCCCCCAAATTACTTATCAGTATTCCCAGTTTCCTTTACACTGCGTATGATACTACTGTCATATTTAGTTTTTAATTGAAAATTTAATGTGTGTTAATCATTTCTTGGACTGTAAATTGTTTTAAAAGCTGAATTAGTTCTGAAACAACTATAAATTCATCTCACCTTCTCAGATGCAGCTTTTCTGTACTATAATTTTACCTTTCTAGATAAAGAATGTTTAAGCATCTTGCAGAGTAATAAGTCTATTTTACTATAAGATTCTAGCATGATCAAGTGCCAAAGTATTTACTCATTTTCCATGTCAACAGATAGCCCCAAACTTTCCTTTCTTAAGTGATTTATTTTTTTTTCCTTTATGCAGAAGACCTAATGCTAGTTTAGATGTAAAAAATCATGATGAATAAATATAAAATATACTGTTTAAACAGTATATATATCCATGAAGCAGCACTTCCATTTTAAGTTCCATGACCAAGATGACACTGACTTGGAACAGTTACTGCTTATATATAAGCAAATCTCCATGGACTCCCTTCTCTCAATTCTCCAGAGATTTTACATGCAAACAATTTATGTTCCTGGATGTTTCATTCAGTATTTGACCAGATGTCATTCTTGTTATTACACTACATATATATAGTATACATCTTTCTGAAACATATTCCCTTCTCAGATATTTGTTTCTCCTACTGAGGATATTGGCTTGTGAGAGTAGTATTATAGAAAATGCAGCAGTGCTTTTTATTTTTTAATACTGCCTTCATTTATAGATAGATAGATAGATAGATAGATAGATACACACATATATGTATATATATGCACATGTATATCATCTCTCTATGTACGTATCTCTATTTATTGCCTATATATTCATATATGTATATATATATAGGGAATTACTAGGAAATACATATATTTATTAGTAGGGAACATGTGGTTTCAGAAAGATGCAGGTCAGCTTTTTGAGTGAGGACATATATGAGTGGGAAGGAATGTTTCTTCTGTCCTTTTTCAGAATTTAGTGGTTGCCATTGTGTCAGCCAAGACCAGGTCAGCAAGAGCTACAGCTCTGCTGATTTACATACTTACAGATGTAGAACTTAGTTAAAAACAAGTGATTTTTTTCTTGGTGGTTGCACATCCTAAAAAGACCTGTGATTTACCTAATTCCATATATATATATGGAGGTCCTAAATATAAACTTTTGCACTTGGTTTTGTAAAATTCACAGAAGACAGCAGACACAAAACTTACAGGGATTAGCACAATGACAGCCCCATCATATACATTGCCTTTTAGCTACTGCAGAGAGACACAGAGTGGCCTGCATGAACACTCACAAAAGTATATTGGTGCTGGTTGCAGGCAGGATAAGTCCCACTTTAGTCTATTAACAAGTAGTTTAATACTACAAATGCTTGCGTTTAGTGCCCTCATCTCCTGCGCTAGTTCATTTGTCTTTGTAAGTCTCCTTGAAGTACTTGATGAAATGTTAAAAATATTGTATTCAGCCAGGATGGGGAGCATGGAGGCCTCCTGCTGCTGAAAGTGATCTACAGGGCTAAAGATAGTGTTTAGCTAACCCCATGGTGATATAGTAACTAGAGTCCTTCAGAACAAAATGACCTGAGGTGAAGCATCCTGCAGTGTGTGGAGAGAACAAAAGCTCAGAACCAACCTGCAGAGTCAAAGTGGGAGAGCTAATTTCATCCAATGATTCAGTTTGGTTCATAAATTTGGTCCAGATTTTGAAATCTGTAGAAAGCGGCAGAATCAGCCAACATTATTGATGATACTCTGTATTTACTCGGGTGAGGAACTGTAACAGCTATAAGTTTATTTTCTTGATGTTGTTGAAATGATGCCAGAATTCTGCTGGAATGAGTTTATAAAAAAGGCCATTGGGAAATTGTAAAAAGGCATAATGTCAATACCAGTTCTGCAAAAGCTACGTGGTATAAATAAAGCCTGCAGACTCTGTCCTTACATTTATATTCAGAATTCACAAGATAGAGATGGTTTAACAACAGAGAAGAATAATCTATAAATTTAACTTTTATTAGACAAATAATTCATTTCTTCAAACAATATTCATCAACAAATAAGTGTAATTTGTTACAAGGAAATCTCCCATTGTACTGATTCCTATTCCAACTGAAAGATTCCTTTTCCAAATTTAATGATTGTATGAATCTATGATAGAAATTAATTCTGATTAAAAACTCTCTGTATAAATCCAAATTTATTTAACTTTGTCAGGAATGAATGAGATGTTTACAAAATGCTACATCATGTATTTATTATGTCTAATTTTAGGAGAAATGTTTCCTTTGAAATATTTTTCTGGAACAGATTTTGCCAAAAAGTAATAAAGGTGGGTCCATAAATACAGGATTTAAAAATATTGAATCATGACTTTAGGTCATAATGGTTGTGAGGAAAGGAAAAGATCAGTAGATCTTTTTGTGCCTTTGTCATAGCACCTCCTATGTGCAAAACATACTCCATCCCTGAAGCTAAAAGTCTGCATCAAAATACTTGGCCCTAGCAAAATTCCTAGCAAAATTACTAATGCTAAGCAATAGATTTGAGGAAGACAAAGTAGAAAATAAATTAAAAAAAAAAAAAAAAAAAAAAAAAAAGGCAGGAAACATTATTTTTTGCACTGTGTTATTCACTTTGATTTGTTCCTTACATTGTCCTCAACAGCATTCCTGCTTCTCAGGGAGCACCAGAAGAGCTGAATAATTTTAGTTTGATGACATCAAACTGTAAGGAAAAGTACTTAATTCTGCATCTTTAATATCTTCAAAGAAGGCTAGATAACTTTTCTAAAAGATTGTGTTTTTAACACAAGTTTTGGGGCCTGTACCAAACTTGGTGTGTAATATATAACAGATCCTACTAGATAGACTTAATGATCCCTCTGGTCCTAAAGTTAGAAAAAATATGGAAAATGTTAAAAAAAATGATGAAAGGAAGGAAGCATACATTTCTAACTTATTTTGTTCAGCTTTCATGTTTATCCCATTGGAGCCTGATTATATAAAGCCTTTAAAATTTTACGAACTGCTGCTGTTGTCTTAACTCACAAAGCAGAACATGGGCAAGAGTTTTGAGCTCTTTGTGTTTGGACCACCTACACAAACAATGGATGCACAGAAGGGAGGGAATACCACCTAGAATAAGGAGAAAGTGAGAAAGTTATGGATGTTCTTTTCATTTGATTGAAAGCTAAAAATAAAATAAAAAAAAAATAAAAAAAATAAAAAAAATAAAAAAGAATTATGTGCTCACAAGAGTACATTTGAGTTATAGCATATTTGAGGGCTTTCACTGTTTCCATTACAAACCTTGTGTCCAGAGCTGCATTCTGAAAGCATAGATTTGTTTAGGAGTTGTGAGCTAGAAAAAAAGATATGGATATGAAAATATGTTTCAATAAAAGGTCCTGTACCTAGGTTGTGGCAATCCCAGGCACAGATACAGGTTTGGCAGAGAATGATTTTGAGAGCAGCCCTGAGGAGAAGGATTTGGGGGTGTCAGTGGATGAAACTCAGTGTGAGCCAACATTTGGCTCTTGCAGTCCAGAAGGCCAAATGTATCCTGGGTTTCTTCAGAAGTGTGACCAGAAGGTCAGGGCCACCTACTCTACTCTTGTTACAGCATGCTTGCACTACTGCATTTACTTCTAGGGATTCCTGCACAAGAGCTATTGGAGTGGGTCCTGTGAAGGGCCACAAAGATGATCAGAGGGCTGGAGCAGCTCCCCTGTGGGGACAAGGTGAGAGAGCTGGGGCTTTTCAGCCTGGGGAAGAGAAGGCTCCCAGCCTTCTGGGACATCCCATTACATGAAGGGAGCCTATGGGAAAGCTGGGGAGCGACATTTTATAAGGGCATGTAGCAATAGAATGAGGGAAAATTATTTTAAAGTGGAAATGGGTAGGCTTAGACTAGATGTTTGAATGAAATTCTTTAGTGTGAGGGTGCTGAGACACTGGAACAGGTTGCCCAGAGAGGCTGTGTATGCCCCACCTTAGAAGCATTCAAGGTCAGGTTGGATGGGGCTGTGAGCAACCTGATCTAGACAGATGTGGCCCTGCCTGCAGCAGAGGGGTTAGAAATAGATGATCTTAAAGATCCCTTCCAACTCAAACCATTCTACGAATTTATGATTCTATAATACATGCAGAGCTATACCGAGTTGCTTGAAATTTCCTTTGGAAGAGTATATATCTGGAAACTGGTGCTCAAATCACACTGAAAGCTATCATTTTTCTTTTGGTATTGGGTAAGTTAAGTGCAGTTAAGCTATTTTATATAGATGGAGAATTCACTGTTTCCTTTTCCCATCGTGTAATTACAATGTCCTCCATCGTGTGAGCACACAGTATTTTGATTGGACTGTTTAAGCCAATGAAAAGCTAGTGGGTGTTTTAGAAGCACCCATTGCTTCATAAATATTTATGTATTCATGGGAGTTTCAGTTGTCACATTGGATGTTTTATGATTTTGTTTACCTCTGTATTTTGATGTATTTATTGCTTCACTGCTTCCAGTACATCTAACAGACTCCAAAGAATATCTGATAAAATGGGATACTTTTCAGTGTAGTATGGTCTCTAAGTGATGCAACACGAGTCCCTTATTTATCACTTAGACAGTTACTTTTGCCTATTTAGCTAATGATGGAGCATTTAATTTTCAAAACTTTCATTGTATTGTTTCTACAATACAGTGAAGCGCTTAGAGGAAAAGCAAGATGCCATGTATCTGCATTACATTTTTATCTTTGCTCACCTTAGGGCAATCTAAACAAATTCTCATTTCTGTATAGATCATTAACATAAAAACAACTTAAAATATTTATTAGGAGGAAATGGGTCTGATGATTAGAGTGTGGGACAAGAAATCAGTGAAACAGCTTTTTATTTCAGTTAGGACAGCAGTTAAGTGATGTTCTGACTGACATAGTGCAGACTGAACCTCAGTTTCCCATCTACAAAAACATGCTATAATTTCCAATATTTTAATTAATGACTATTTATAAATGCCCTGTGATTTCCTCGCATGAAAAGTTTATATAAGCTCTCCAAGGCAGAGATTGTCTTGCTCCATGCTGAAAACAATGTTGGATCTTTTAATAAGAATAATGAGTACAACAAACAGTGAATGCAAAACAGTATTTATTAGCTTTTATCTCATATGACTAAACAAACTTAATTCCCACTTGTGTGACAATGCATATGTATTTTCAAGACATTCTTCTTCAACACAGTGGGGTGACTCTCTTGAGTAATTATTACTTTTACCAGCAAAGATTTGCAGAAGAGAGAACAAATATCCCAGTTGTCTGGTCTGTGAGTCAGGATCAGATTTCTGTTCTGTTGTTGAGACAAACCGAGACAAATGATTTAGATTCAGATGTTCTAAGTATTTGTGTGGCTAACTGCCACTGAGCTTGCAAAGATTTAGATCTTCAAACATCTTTGAAGATGAGGGCCTTCATCTCTCTCTGCTTCAGTTGCGGGCATCAGAGGGATGGTAGTAGCACTTCTGTATGCAGTGGAAACAAATTATCACAAGGGCTGATTGTGCTAGTCTGGCAAGTACAACAATATTGATAACTTCCCACAGGGGAGTGATATGGTTAATGTTCCATCCAGCTGCATGTGATCTCCTCATCCCCAGTGCTGTGGTACTTGTTTATAGATGAGTTGACTTGGAGTGATGCTTGGAATGAATCCAGTGAGAGGCATGAACTCACATCTCTGGATCCATACCAACACACCTTCACTCCTCTATCATCACTCTCCTCAGAGAGATGTAATGAGGATACATTAATTAATGTTTATGAACTGCTTCAGTGCTCCCATATTTAGACAGTTAGAGTTGCATCTGTAGGAATAAAACAACAATTGGTAATTCCACCTGTAAAACAAAATAGAAATGAGATGAAACAAAGGGCCTCAGAGAACCTACACTTAGGATGTCTTATTCCACACTGCAAAAATATCACTGGAGATGACAGCCTTTCAAAGCAACCTCTTCTTTGAAGATAACCAAATAAACACAAACTTTAAAGTACATAGTGGAGGATCTGCAAAACATACACCCATAAAACATTTACCAAAGTGTTTGGTGATGCTTTTTTTCAGGAAAAACAAATAAGCTCACTGTGAAAAAGAGATGTATCAAATATTCCAAAATATTTCAAGGTTACAGTGACTGGCTGTGGGAGTTCTTTAAATGATTGGATGCTTTCTGGAGCGTGTATTTGTGAAGCTTCATCTATCATGCTGTGGATTTTCTCTGGAGAAAAATATGTTGTCTACTTGCTTTGCTCATAAGGTAATGCAGAAATTCAGAATGTGATGAATGGATATCAGAATGTGGCCAGATTATGGCCTTGTATTCACCCTGAGATCGGAGCAGGGGTTCAGGGAACATCTCTGGAACAGTTTGGCTTTGTGGTATAGTTTTTGAACAAATAGAGCTGTGAGCTCCAGGCCAGGTGCTGCAGTGGTATCCATCATAAAGGTGAAATTTCTTTATAGATGACCACTTGTTACCTGCTCCACTGAGTTGCTGCAGGGTCATTGTTATTATTGCAATTACATCTTAGGAGTACCCCTCACCTGGAGTCAAAAGCAGTGATTTCAGCAATAGTAAATCTGACTACCCTTCCTTACATCTTGAGAAGTTCGCAAAGAGAAAATATTTTAGTGTAGATTATATATATATATCAGTGAAAAATGTCATTTACTCATAAAATCTCATTTTCCCTACTTTAGACTTTCTAACTGGGGAGCTGAGTGCAAACTACCCTGTTTATCCTACTCTCTCCCTTGTCCTTCCTATTGAACAGATTCAGCTGCCTGTGATATTCAAGGATAGCCTTGTGCATAAATGAGTTTTTAAGAATCCAAGTACTCAGTGATTAAAAGTTACAGTGTGAAGCAAGAAAACTGAAGCAAAATATGAACCTGAGTTAAAATCTACAATGCACTTGTTACCACTGATAGTGTAAGGAATAGCATTAGCTTTGTAGCACTGCATTATTTAGGACTGTTAGGCAGAGACTGAAAACTCATTTTTGCTAGGTTGTACGGTCAGATATAAAGGGGACCCTGCAAGCAAATACAAGTAAATCATCCCAAGTGGACCTGAGGCAGTCTAAAGGTGGGCTATAACAAGGAAAGGGACAGGCTCTTTAGCAGGGTCTCTTGTGGAAGGGGAAGAGAAAGTGGTTTCAAACTGAAAGAGGAGATTTAGTTTGGATATAAGGAAGAAGTTTTTTACAATAAAGGTGGTGAGGCACTGGAACAGGTTACACAGAGAGGTGATGGATGTACCATACTAGAGATATTCAAGGTCAGGCTGGATGGGGCTCCGAGCACCTGACTGAGATGTAGTTGTTCCCATTCATTTCAGGGGAGGTGGACTAGATATCCTTTAAGGGTCCCTTCCAGCTCAAAAGATTTTATGATTCTATGATCTTAGAGAAACACACAGTTAATAACTATCTCTAAGAAGAGTGCAGGCAAATAGCACACATTTTCTTCTAATCAGTACGGTGAGTTTGTGATTCAATAGGGATTTTTAAATTTATTTATATTTATATAAATATAAATATATAAAAATATATATACATATATTCCATATTTCAACATGTCTTATTCTATTATGTTTGTTCTTTGAATTATCCTAGGAGGTCTTTATTCATATCATGTTGTTTTTCAACTTGAATGTTTTCCTCTGAAGATAAAATACCATGATAAGTTGCATCAATTATGTAAATAAGAAAAAGATATAAATATTTGTTTTTCTTACTAGAGAGAGGAGAATGTGAAGTCATTTAGGAGAAGACTTGAAATAGGATGAGAATAAAGGGGTCCAAAAACCAGCAAATATTTAATAAGTATATTAAATTAATGTAATATACAGTATTTTAAAAAATAAAAGACTTTGAATATTCTAAGATTCTAAGTCATAGAATTTGAATTGTTTTCATTTTTCTTATACTCAACTTTAAATAGAAGACTTTGGTTCGTGTTGAACTAAGAGAAAATTGTGGTCAATCACTGTGAACAGTGTATACAAAGAAGAGTGTGGATTCATGTTAAATTCAATAACAGTATCTCAGGTACTCAATATTGCCATTGCACAGTGGAGATAAGAAGGAAAGATAGATTTGGAACAGGAAAAGGACTATTGCTTTCTTAGGAAGAAGATGATGCTGCACGGATGTACTAAGCAAGCACTGTAGAAATGTCTTTGATTTTCAGAGGAGGAGATAAACTCAAGGTTAAAATTATGATAATATTCACCGTGCTATAGTAGCTTTGGATCACACATCTAAGTCTTTAAGCTCATTCTGCTCCTCTCTGGCTCAATGAGCATATGCCAGTGCCTCCAGTTCAATGGAATTTAAAGGAGATATCAGACCGATCTGTTGCTGAAGTAGAGATAAATTATTTTATTGCAAAGTAATGTATTTGTTGGCAAGAAATGTAATGATTTTTGGCACCTTGTAATGTTTTAGTGCCATCTGGTGACTCCCCAAAATGTTACAAGAACATTTGCCAAAGTGCCTCGATTAAATAAATATATTGGTAATGGGCAAATTTTGAATGAGTAATTATGCACAAAAAAACCTAATTCACTGGACTACATTGCTTCACTGATAGGATACAGTTTTGTACCTCACAACATTGGAACATGAATATTAAATGGCAGGTACCTGCATTAGAAAGCTGGCAAACATATAGTATGCCCTCCCAAAAACTAAAGAAAAAGTAAAGGAAAGGAAAGGAAAGGAAAAAAAAAAAAAAAAAAAAAAAAAAAAAAAAAAAAAAAAGAAAGGAAAAGAAAGGAAAAGAAAAGAAGATTCATGGCTACCTGCAAAGAGAATAAGGAAAAAATGTGATTCTATACGTGATCCATGATGAGTCTTCACCTTCTTTTAGAGCACAGTATCTACCCAAAGAACAGACTGGAATTATAGAAAAAATGAAACCTAAGGGGGAAATAGAGGTTTTTATAAATGCATCTCCATTGAGAATGTGTTCTATTTAAAGTTAAGTGTGATTCTTTAAATCTTTGTTCTTAGGATGAGAGGTTTCTATGCAAATAAATGCATGAATAACATAAATTAGATGTTTTATCTATAGTAAGGAAAAAAAAAAAAAAAAAGATAGCTGAAGATCACACTTCTAAGGGACCTGAGATTTTCTGAAATCCTTTAAATACACTGAATAAATACAGTACAAATCCTTCTTACTCAGCAGTTTTATTATATTTTCAGATCAGCTGCCTCTCACACCAGTTTCCATGTCTTCTTACTGCATAGCATTGAAATATCTAAGAAAGATTAATCTTCTTCATCTTTTGTCTTTTCATAACCAGTTGTGACATTATTACTTAGTTTCAATTTGTAAATTCAGTGCCAATATTTTCCTATTCTAGGTTTCCCAGCTGTCACTAGGGACTTAATGAATACAATGAGCCACAAAGGAGTGATCAGAAGCATCTTGTTTTCATTTTCATTGTAGGTTAAATATTTTACTTCAGATATTAAACTACTTTGATTATCCCTTGTGCCTTATCTTCTTTATCAGAAAAATATTGAGCTGCTGTACCTTTGTTCTGACTTTCATATATGGAGACTGATGCAGTAATGAAAGGGAGTATACAGTGAGATAATAGAAATAATGAGTGACTGGACTTGATGTCCTAAGAGATCCTTTTCAGTTTTGCCTTCCCTATAGAGCTTCCAAAACTTCAAATATCTCCAGCAGAAATTGTACACTGAGGGCTTTTTCCTCAGCCCTTTCAAGTCACCTCAGACATTTGTATTGACTTCAAACTGGCCTGGATCAGGCTGACAGTTTCTTAAGTTCTTAAGTTCTCTTCCATGCTGTTCAACTTCTTCAAGAAGGGAGAAAAGAAATTAAACACCCAAAAAAACTATAACAAAAATAAATAAACAAATCAAATCAATAGAAACAAACCACCTAAACCATATCAAAACAGTTTTGAGGAAAGAGGTAAAAGATAAAGAGGAAGGAGGAAGTACAAGAAACTCCAGTCATTTCATCATAGCATAACCATGAGTTGTCTCAATGAGATCACTTCCAACACAAGCAACTTTTCATTATCCTGGCATGTCTCTACCACTTCAGTTTGTCTATCACTTGAAAATGAGACTGCTTCATTATCAAGTGTTGTCCAAATTGATCAGGTGCTGTGATCAAGGTCCTCTAAATCTCCCATTTTTCTCTCCTCCTGAAAACTGTGAGGAAGTAGAAAATACTCAGAATTCCTGAGATAGTAATTGTGTACATTTCTATGGGGCATCCACCCTGCAAACAGATAAAGCACTTTATCCTACTGTGAAGGAGAAGAAAGCAGCTTTGTGCTTCTGAAGCCATTGACTCTCATCTGGAAAACAGCTTCAGTTTTTAAGCCCAGCACTGGTTATGGCTCTTAGCTTCTCTTTCTCGTAACAAAAGGACATGTTTTTAGTCATCACCAGTAGAGCTCTAGGGGGCAAGGGACTGACCCAGCTCTCTTGGATTTGACATTGAAGAATTCTTCAAGTCTATTTATTATGCACTTTCTGTCTTTTATAGAAGACAGAAGACTACATTCCAATTTTCTGTCTTTTTGACATTATTAGATTCAGGAATTGTGTTGTCAAAATCAACAAGTTGGCATTTTTTGAATGAAAGAATCATGCTTAATATATATATATATATATATTAGCAATACCATAAGGGAGAACAACATTGACCTTCATGCTTTAAGGCAAATATTTATAAAAATGACAAGTTTAGTAAAAATCAAGTAGTTACATGACAAAATAGACTCATGGAGTTCTGCATGTGTTAAAATGCAGTAATAAACAGAGTTGGAGACATAGGAAGAAACAAGCCTGATCTTAAGTATACAAGATTTGGTGCATCAACAACATCACACAAAAATTCTGATGGAACATGACAGACACAAATAATGCATGAACACTTACAGAGGATTGCACAAGTTTTCTGGCTGGCAGTTACAGCTGTTGCAGTGCAGTTTTCAAGTGAAAATAAATAAATAAATAAATAAAAAGCAGAAAACTCCATTTTGTCAACATGTTTTCTATTCTTGTGTTGTGCTAATCTGCCAAACCTGGTTGTTTAGTGTACCTAAATGTTGACTGTCATAAGAAAAATGAGGAACTCATTCCAATCTATTATAAAATTGAGAGCAAACACAACTTTGCTTTCTACTTTAAGACATATTTTCATCAGACATAAAACTTGAGGAAGTGTTCCTGAGAAAACTCACCCCTTGGGAAAATGTTCTCAGATTTCAGCTTACAAATTCTGTTATAAAAACGTGAATTAACTTCTATTTTACAATAAGAGCAATTTTGAAATAACAAAAGAGAAAGAAAATACGGCAAATTATTCCCTGCTCAGTGTGTGTGCTCAGTGCAAAACCATGACACTCAGCCAGATCTTACATCTTAGTAAGGCAAGTTTAGAAAGCATTTGTGTTCACCACACTTAGAACAGCAGTATTAAAAGACTTGTTTCCAAAAGAATTTAATATTTCGACAAGCACATATAAAATAAATTTTCAGAGAGACCACGCATTGTCCTGCAAATTGAAAGAGTAGCTTGAAAGGAATTGCACTTACTCTTTATAAATGATAATAATAGTTTATAAAACAGATGATGAAAGCAGAGGTTTTGAGGAGTATGTTTCTGGCATATACACCAATACTCTTGAGAGGAACTGAATTTATGGCAGTTTTGACAAGCAGATTTGTGTGAATTATCAGTGAGGGAGACACTGAAGTATACACTATTTAGAAGTCATCCTTTTATCTATAACTATATATGAGAAAAGTAGGCTCAGCTATAGCTAATAGTACTAACCGAGCTTCTTTATTCTCAAAATAAAATTTCTGCAAGTCAAGAGAGCTGGTGTTTATATTCTGCCTTTTGTAATGGAAGTAGCTACTTTTCCCTGTTGATATGGGAACTGGGTGAATATCAGATAAATGCATTCAGAAACATGTTTACTGTATTCAGTTCCCAATCCTTATTTGTCTTTCTTTATTTCCTTTTTTATTTATTTACTATTATTTCTCTCTTCATATAAGCACATTATTTTAGCATGCCATAACGTTTTGGGAAAAAATGCTTTTGATATGAATCAATAACATCTTACTTACAGAATCTTTGTTAAGGTAAATGACAGTTTTTTATTTCAGCAGGACTATTTGAATCTTAGAAGCCTGTGGGTCACCGTCTGTGTATTTCAGTAGTGTTAGATAGAATTACAGAATCATTAAGGTTTGAGACACTAAGATCTAGTCAAAACATCAACCTATCACTGCCATACCACTAAGCTATGTCACTCAGTGCCACACCTACTCTTTTCATGGAAACCTCCAGGGATGATGACCACACCATCTCCAATGGCAATCTGTTCCAATACTTCACATGGTTGTTACAGGTGAAGTGTTAGATCAGTTGTATGTCTACACAGAGTTTTCAATGGCATTGTGTGTATAAACAGTAAATATTTATAATACATTTATATATATATGCATACACATGCATGTATACTTGCACGTATATATGTGCTCATGTGGATCTATATTTGCCCCATACCTGTCTTTATCCAAGTTCTCTGTTCTAAGTATGCCTTTAAAGATTTTCTTTCTCTGACACCTGTGGACCTTTTCATGAGTATTATTCCTCCAGTGCTGAGGCACACTGAGTTTGTCAGATTGGTTTTGACCCTTCCCCAGCAGGTGAGAAAATGCTTTTCCCATTTGGATGCTCATTAGCACTCAGAACTGTCCCTGTTACACTTGTAGCATTTGAAGATTTTCTTGATAATGATCTTGATGGTTTCAGCTGGCAGTTCTTGTTTTACTAGCAATTTTTTGTACTTCCATACTCCCCAGCATTCCCTGAAAAGACTTGGTTTAATGAGATATTCCTGGATTTAGACACTGGGGGAACTGGAATAGGAGAACAATAACATCAATAAAGTCACCAGTATTCTTTGAGTATCCTGCCAACCATTTGTATCTTTATAATATACAATTCAGTGTTAATTCTGCCACTGACATGTGCAATAAGTTGCATTACCAGTATTTCACATCCATGAACAGCATGAGGGCAGATTTTTTTCTGACATCTGCACAATTCGAAGTGTTTGAAGTTTTTGTTTGTTTGTTTGTTTGTTTTGTTTTGTTTTTTTTTCTCTATTTTTCCTCCAGATACTATCCACTGAATGTGGTGATACAAGGCTGTATCTATGTACATATATTACCTCACTATATACAGCAGTGTGATGATGATATGAGCATTCCACTTTGCCTTCATCTTGGCTACTTGTTACACAACATTTGCCATTCATGCCCTGCATCATCCAGGTCTCGACTTCCAATTACTAATCCGTAAGTGACATATATGAAGATGAAAGTGTAGATATCCTAGATATAGCTGATGTGCAAGGCTGTTTTGTTGTACAAGCAACATACCAGATGCAAGATTTAGGAAGGCAGTTCAGTTATTTCTTTCATCTCGCAATTTCTAGAATGGTATCCAGGTGTTTTTGCAATTAGGAATGGATTTAGTCCCAAAACTGCCTTGCACAGATTGAGAAGTGAGTAACACAAAGATAAATGTTGACTTGCCCAAGTCTCAGAAATGAAGCATGAGGCGCAAGACACTGAATCCCACTCTCTGAAATGCTACAACCATTATCTCTCTTATCTTCCAGACTGACTTGCTCAACTTCATTGAAAATTTTATACTACTGCTACAAGAGAGTTTCAACTGTAGCACCTTTGGGACTGAAAGATAAAAGCTGAACCTCAGTGATTAGATTGCTGGTATTTACTTCATCTTTAATATCATGTACAAAAAGTAGACGGGTTAATTTCAGCATTTTCCCACTCTTGACTGGAGGGAAAACAAGAATTACCTTGAATGTAATAGCCAGTATCCCAGAGATGAAGTATAAGTTAGGTGAGGGAAGTACATAACTCTCGTCTTTAGGTTTCATCCCTGTCTCCAGCAAACAATGTGGAGGTGGAAAGGTTAAATAATATCCATTCCTGACAGAGGTTCTAAAACTTTCATCAAGACTGTAATGCACTCACATCACACCATGAAAACAGAAAGCATTTGAAAATTTGGTGTATGATCTGACTATATATTGATGACGTAGTGTGCTGGAAAGCGATGACAATTTTAAAATAAATTTATAATGGTGTATAATGGTGTCTGAGATTCATAGAATGTTTTGTTTGGCAGGGACTTCACAACCATCTATTTCCAACTTCTGCATATGGAAGGGAGAAATTCCAGCATGTCAGGCTGCCCAGAGCCCATCCATCCCGGCCTTGAGCACCTCCAGGGTTGATGCAATTACAGCTTCTCTGAGCAACCTGTTCTAGTGTCTCACCATCTTTACAGTGAATCTTAATCTATTTTCTTTCAGTTCAAAACCATTAACCACTTGTCCTATCACTACTTGTCCTTGTAAAAAGTCACTCACTGATATGGGCAATATTCGCTCTCTTATACTGGCAAATGAACCACAGAGTATAGAAAGACAATGTAATAAGTTGCAGTATGAGTTAGACATTTTTAGAAATACAACCCTTTAAAATGTACTTGTAGAAAGAAATAGGAACAGAACATAACAGTGATTTACAATGCAGCACTTACTAACAACTTTAATAATAAATTATGTCTCATCATTATAAACCAAATGTGTAAACAAGCTAAAAAATCCTTCTTATGCTGAGGAGCTCACAATCTAAAACACAAGATGAAAGCACGTTGGAAGGGAATAGAGTGGAACATATACATTTGGCATCACACAAATGACAAAGCAGTCCAAGTATGCAGGGTTTTCTCTGGATACTGATTCTTTTTAACCAAGAACATACCCAATTACTATTCCTTTTATCATTTCCCCCTATCTGTGACAGTGAAGCAGATGCAGTAACATTCCACTGTGATCAAATGGTCTGTCAATTAGTCTTCTCAATTCGGTACGTTACTCTTACTTCAGTGGAATCAGTGCATTAAATGCCAAATCTCCTAAATGAAAAGGAGTTATAAGAAGGAAAAAAAAAAATAAAATCTTTTCAAGTGACCAATTGGTGAAGAAAATCCTTAATGACAACCTTTATGAAAGTCACTTTTCAGATTCTGTTTTAAAGTTTTCAGTCCTCAAGTGAAGTTTGCAGGGTGTCTCTGGTGAGATCCAGAATATTTTTGTCTGAAATATCCAAGCTACCAAAAAAGCAAGAGCAAAATATTCCATGAAATCCTTACTTCCTCCCTCCACAATTCCTCTTGCAGAGCTTTTTGTTTATTTACTTATTTCCTACTGGTTTTAGAAAGTACAGATGCAAAGCACACCACTTGATTTCTGGATTCCAGATAAAATCTACCCAAGTCGTGGGTAGAAAAATGACTTTTCTCATAAATGAAACAAATCTAATCAGGAATGATTGCGAAGGAATAAATATGGAACTTTGCAATCTCATTTGTACAGTCAGTTTTCATTTGTACAGCCATCCTTTAAGAAGTCGCTGGGGAAATGAGTACAGACACAACCACCTTGTACTCTGAAAATTAAGGGTGATTAAGAATTTCCGATTAAAACCCAGTTTAATTAGTGGACAGTGTGAAGTCAGAGGCAGGCCAGTTCCAGCGTATTTCCTTGTGTGCAGATGGTGAAATGCCAAATGGTATGAAAAGAGATTTTAATTATGAGAATCATGAGAAAAGTCAAGAAGCAAGGAAAAAAAAATAGTTACATAAAGAGGACTGCATAATAATACAAGCAACACTGAATCCCAAGAGCTCACAGAGCATTGGATTTAATATTAATATATGATAGGGCTGCACAATGTATATGATTGCAT
Source organism: Excalfactoria chinensis (assembly GCF_039878825.1). Taxonomy (NCBI): domain Eukaryota; kingdom Metazoa; phylum Chordata; class Aves; order Galliformes; family Phasianidae; genus Excalfactoria; species Excalfactoria chinensis. The sequence goes on from NC_092825.1 coordinate 178,786,549, forward strand.
TTTTAGTTCAAAGAGACTTTAACAGTTTGGATATAATACAAAAGTCTGTGCATGATTTTCATGTAGCAATGAGCACAGCGAACAGAGCTAACCAAATTATGGATCCTGGACCTGTAAATAAGGAGAAAAGTGATGCTGTTTCTCCAAAAGTACACTTATGTTTTCTCCTGTATATCTCATTCTCATTAAATTAATTCTATTATGCTCCTTGAAAGTTGTTTTAAAAATATCTACTTTAAGCTTGAGATCTGTTAGAGGCTAGATGAGCAGAGCCCGTAGCCTCACATACTGCCTGAATTTGCCATACTATTTGTAATTGCCGTGCTGTTTTGTCTGTTTGTTTTTCTTAGTTCACAAAGCTCCTAAAACACTGAAATTCTGAGATACTCCTGCACATAAATGCATAAATAATATAACTTAGTATTCTGAAGCTTAGCTTATCTCCAACATGCATGCATACAGTTTATTACCAAACTTGAAATAAAGTTTAAGTGGAATGCATCAGCAGCATGTTACTTTTAACCTGGCACTCTGCAGGTACACTGAATATTTTTGAATTCTGGGAAGAGGAAGATGGGTTCACAGCTGGTTGTGTGGTGCTCTCAACTTGTGAGGTTAATAACATACTACAGTACTTGTAGCTGCAGAGCTCTATTCATTTATTCACTGTTAGAATTCTATAAAAATGTTTATTGCAGTACCTGGATCAACATGTCCAAATATAACTTGTAGTAAAGATTAATGAAGGGAAGAATATAAAGGAGGCTAAGCCTTGACTAGCTTTGCATCTGACTATGATTCAATGATGGAAGGATACCAACAAACAGTAACAGAAGGAATGAAAACCCTGTAGAGAGTTGCTTTTTTTAACAAAGAGAGAAGCCTGCTCTTACAAGTTACCATCATAATAAAATTAACATCACAAGAGAAGGATGTGAATAGCTGGTATCAGCTGCAGTGGATGATTTCAAGTTGGAAAAAATAATTTAAATATCAGAGCAATGAGAACAAATTAAGGAGAACGATCTAAGATGAAGGTCTCAATATTGGTCTGATACAACAATAAACAGATAAACCCCAACATGAAATGGAACAGTCAGAACTTAACAGCTTTGCAATAATATGAGCAAGACCTAGCTAGTTTTATGACAGATCTTAATAATTTTATGAAAGGTTTGTATAGCATGGTTGCTGCAATATCAGGAGGCTGAACTTAATGGCTTAAAGATCACTTCCAGTGTTACAGCTCTCACTTCTACATATTATGTCAGAAAGATTATGAAAAGTGCAGGACTCATTATGGGTAATTTTTAAGGGCTTTTGTTCTTTCTTAGTCATAGAAGGATAGAGGTAATCTAGTGATTTACATGCAAGAGGTCATCCTGAGCTGAAGGATAACTTTAATTGAGGTGGTAATTAAGATATTTGCTTGATAAGGCTTTTCCTGTTCTTATTGAATGTGTTCCTTTATGCTTATTGATTTACATATTAATAAAGAAAAGTCTAATGTCAGATTTATTTAGTGATTATTTCAAGATTTGTTTAGTGCTTTATCCCAAAATCAATGTTTGGGAAAAAAAAAAAAAAAAAAAAAAAAAAGAAAAAGCAGCATAGAAGCAAAGACTGAGGTACTGTGTGATCTCTGGCATGAGGGCTGTAAATCAGGTCAGCATGGTCATGGCTTTATGCATCTGTACTTCTAAACTGTGACTGCTCTGATACCAAATATTGAGTGGACTCATGGTTTTTCAGCTCAGCTGTTCAGACTATTTTGCATCTATAGCTTCTCATAATAGAAATAAGAAGAAGCAGGTTAGGCAGGATACATTTCTTCTCTTGAATAGTAATGTTCATTTCCCTGGATCCTGTTCCACTTTAATTTGAATGGCCTTAAGGTTTAATTCACAATAAGAGACGTGTACAAATTAAGTCATTCTCAGGACGACTGGCATAAATCTTGGGAGATTCTGCTTTGTGTCTGCATTACAATTTAGGGTATATTTTTCTTATAAAAACCAAAGGTCATCATTCATGTATTTTAAGATGTACCTTTGAATTAGTCTTTGGACAGGTTACACTCTTTTGTCATAAACCATGAAGAAAATTGAATGACGTGTAAAGATCACAGGAACTGTAAAAGACTTAGAAACTATCTGCTATCTCAAAATTAGGCAAATACTGAGGAAAACTGCAAATGGAAGAAAAAATAATGTCTTTGCAGTAGGGTGGGGGTAAATGGACAATTGAAATACCAACATATTGGCACAGATGAAATGTTTCTGTCCTAAGGAGAGAATACTTGCCTCATTCTGCAATATCAATAAAGGTTATGTGGTAAAATTACAAAATAAGCAAAGAGGACTCCCTTCATTTCTGATAATAATGCTCAGTCAGGAAAGAACACAGCATGATTCCAATACATGAGAATATATTTGTATTCTTGGCAGTTTGAAGGGAAAAAATTAAAATAAAAATAAAATCTTAGTTTTGACTTATATGGGACTAAGGAAATGGGCCCACTGTAAGTTTCCCTTTAGAATTATTTTTTATGGAAAAAAATGTAGGTCTGTGTTTAGAACAATATCTTCCTGAAAACAATGCTATTTTGATAGAAAGTTACTACATCTCTTTTACAAAAATACTTCCAAATTGAAAAAATTCTGAATAAGAAAATATTCTTCTCTCAGTGATTTTCTTATTAGTGAAAATCACTTCACCTACTTATCTGTCTACAGTACAGTTAGTATAGTTAGTTTAGTCCAAAGATTTTTTTGCAGTTGATGAAAAGAAATAGAGGAATCACTTGATTAGCTATAGATGTCTATAATGGAATGGAGGTGCGTCAAAAATTGATTGGTTTCTACCCCTGATTATAAATAAAATCTAGGTAGCTAGTTCAAAAGTCACCTATACTGTAGACATCTAGAATTAGATTGCTTGTATCCAATCCTATGTGACATAGGAATTTTAGTTCCAGGCATTTTTGGTCTCCTTCTTTTATACAGCCAGGAAAATCTCCAGGACTTCATCTCCCCTAATGCATGACAGATGTTCAGCTCTTATTTGATGCATTGCCTCCTGTGATCAAGACTGAGAACTATGATGCATTATATCAGGTAAACCAATCCAAAAATGAAATTAGTGATCTGAACCATAGCTCCTGCAAGACTCTGAAAGAAAACATGCAGTTTTTAAGTAAATGGCTTTTTTGGGAATCAAAACAGCCTGTGGATTGATCAAGAACAGTTTGATTTCTTATCAAGTTCCCATGCTTGCAAAACGTGAGTTTTGTTTTGTTTTCTACCCATTTCTTTCAGCCAGGCAGTGGAGTTTGAGACATTTATCATCTATTCTAATGTTGTTCAAATATTTTTAGAATCTTCTTTTCTCTGAGAAAGCAGATCAGAGGACTCCAGCTAAAGTCCTGAATGATGTGCAAATTATTTGCACAGAACCAGGCTCTGGAGGTATGTATTTCTCTCCTGTTGCCTACAGAGGGAACCTATAGAGCTTTGAGAGCTCCTAGGCACCATAGTTAATTAAAATTAATGATATGAATTCCACTGAAAGTCTGCACAACGTCTCCAAGATTTTTAGGCAACAATGCAGTAGTAGCACTAAACTGGGCTCACAATTGAAGCCATACAGACTTAGTCATTAACTAAACCAGACATATAACAAAAGGCATGAAGATGCATAATGTGTATGAACATATCTCATGCTTAATAAATCCTTTCAATCAACAACACTGACTACTATACTAACTCACCTTAATATGCAGGTGAGTGTGAGCACTCAAGAAGGTTCAGCCCTAAACACACAGTGCATTTGGGGATTGTGAGAGGTAATATAGGTAACTGTACCTGCTTCTAGGCATGGTGCATCCAAAAACTTCATTTCCAGTAACTGGATTTGGCATATATCCCCAGAGGAGGAACTGTCCACACTCCTATCCAACCTTGAAGCCAACAGGGCAAATACCACTGTCTGGATTTATTCTTTTAAGTGGCAAAAATGAATGCTTTTCATCCTTCTAGTGCTTTTAGTGCAGACAAGATGCATCAGTGATGAATAGTAGTGGTCCAGCATCTGGCATACTATATTACAAGACAAATAGTAGCTGTAAGTTTCTGAGTCTCCTATTTGAACTACACGTAGGTAGTATAAAATGTCTGAGTCTGGTTGAAATCTTTTTGTATTTTTAAAATTTTCATATTTTTTAGGTATATATTTTTTCATATTTGCTTCCTAAGAAGACAAGGCTTATGGACTTCTGATCTGTGTATATGATTCGGAGCCATAGGGTAGTCCAGTCTTCTTTGGTAGAAATTGCAGCTGAGATTTCCTGATTTCTATAATTTCTACTGTTGTTTCTGAAAGCAGTATCTTCTAAGCTCCGTATAGCCAGATGGATTCTCAGGCTCTTGTAAGACCAGATTCAACCTTGTTCATCTGCCTTTTTGCTAGCCAGAGTTGGTAGTGGCTTAGAAGGAATCAAAGATAATAAAGTTAAGGAAGTCAAAGATAATGAAAAAGTCAAAAATAAAAGAAAAAGTGAAAGGATACCATTTTGACAGTGACTTTCTGTCTTTAATGTAGTTTTGAGCAATAGTCTTCCTTTCAGAAGAAATCATTGTCTCAGATGAAATGGTAAAGAACTTAAACTTGAGAATCTAGTGATGGATTCTGGATGTCAGTAAGCATTTATTCTCTGCTGAGTAAATGAGATGGGATCTTGGCTGCTTCTTCTGCCTCTTTGCCAGAAGAACTTTTCATCACTACACTGTTGTCCCTCAAAGTCCATATCATGTCCAACAGAAGATGACTACTTACTTACAAAATAGCTTGCAACAACTTTTTAAGAGTTCCTCAGTGACAAACAAGGTATAACTTCAGTCCTTCCTGAAACAAGGTTGAATGAGGAATGTACAAATTTCCTTCTTAGCAGCTGAGCACAACCCTCCATGAACAATGGAGCCCAATGAAGCCTCCATGTTTCTTCTCTGGAGAAAATCCCATATTGCCTCTCATCATAAATATTAAAAACAAAAACAAACAAACTAACTAAAAAACAAACCAAAAACAAACAAAAAAACCTTTATATAATATCTTCCTTTATTATTTGAAGCCTTTTGACTGAGATATTTGTATTACAAAATTTAAAAAAGAAAGGGAGAGGGAAAGGGAGGGGACAAGGAGGAGAGGGAGAGGGGAGGAAGGGAAGAAGAGAAGGGAAGAGAAGGAAAAAGAACTGTTAGAGCCATCATGCTTCATTTCTGAAATTTTAACTCCAAAATAATTATTTCCCAAGCTTGCATCCCACCTGCTGAGGTATGAGCCATAGGCTGACTGGGAGCGTCTTTATGCTTTGCATGAGAGCACTCTGACTCCCCAGTGTCATAGTTTTGTGGTGCTGCTGTCAATATTCCACATCATAACATCATGTGCAGTATAGATCATCCATACTGCAGTTCCGTAGAATAGTAGCATCCCAGGTGCTCAGCTCTCGGAGAAGAACTACATATCCCAGAGGACGCTGCGGCCAGAGATAAGTCACGGGAGGAGGACATATATAATCTCACTCTCAGGCTGGAACTTTCTCTCTCTCTCAGACTCTCAGGGAGTGAGAAGCATTCCTGCCGTGTCGCCTAGACTTCACAGTAGGCCTCTCGGTTTTCGGGGACTCTCTCTCTCTCTCTGTTTTGTTCGATTTATTAGCCTCAATCATTGTATTCCAATATCATATTTAGTAAAATAAGTTTTCCTCCTTAGATTGCTGCCACTGTTTTATTTTCCCTTCCTTTCCGGGGCCCCGGGAGGGGAGGGAGGGGAGGCCCTACAGGGCAGCTGCCCTGTCACGGATACAGGTAAATCTAGATAATCCGTGACACCCAGTTTTCTGATAAAGGCAAGTCTGGACCCCAAGCAGTGAGGCTGAGCAGAACATTTAAAGTGAAGGAACAAGGCTGACTCTGGTCTGTTTATAACATATTTTATTGATATCAATGACACATCAAAAGAGCATTATTTTAGCAAGAAACATCAAGGAGTTAGAGAGTGAGGATTTCATTTAGGGAACAAAATAACAAAATAAAGAGGCTTATTTTTCTTTGCTTGTTTTTTGGAAGAGCAGTGGAGTTGTTGTTCTCCAGGCTTTAATGAAGGAGTCATCATCCAAGTCCAGTGCAGAAGCTCAAGCACCAGCCTACAGCACTCAGCTTTTCTGGTTTCTTATGACTCTTTTCGTATAATGATTTACTACATCAGATACATTTTGAGTTCTTTTTTTTTTTTTTAATTTATTTTTTTTTTCCCCTCTTGCATCTGCTCCTAGAGTTCAGCTCTCACATTTGTTCTAGTTAGCTAAACTTCCTGCCCTTCCTCTGTACTTAGTTCTGTTTCTCACAGTACCCAATTAGCACCTCAGTAACTATGCCATGTCAGCCTCTTTCCTCTGACACAGCAGTACTTACACCAGTTCTGTTATGCTTCCTATTGATACTTATTCACTGAAGGCAATGGGAATAGTTGCTTGTTTTAAGAAAAGCAAGCAAATAAAAATCTTTTGCTAAATCCATGTTCAAAATGCACAGCATTAGGCATACTAAGGTTATCCATTAGACTTACAGTAGAATGAATTACTGATTCCCCTTAATATTATTCTCAGTGTATTCTATTACTGCTTTTTGGACTGTGGCTGTAGGATTTCTGTAGGTATGGTAAAGGGAGGACAGTTGGACTAGATGATCTTGTAGGTCCTTTCCAACCTTTTGATTCTATGATTCTGTGATGGTTAGGCCTCATACTGTAACACTGAATGACTTGATTTCCACGTTTCTGCTTCAACAACAATTTCTGTGAGTTTGATTACAGCCTTTTAAGAGACACATCTGGTTAATATGTATCTTCCTTTGGAATGAAAATGTCCATTAGATTAAATTGTCATGGGACAAAACTGAATAGCAAAGTTAAATAATAAATATAGTGAAGCTTTAATTAATAGTTCAAGTGGTTTTAGCTCTGTAGCATATTGAATTATTTAAAGCATGGGGTTGTGATCTCTTCCGCCTTTTCTAAGTTAAATTTCATCAGGAGTATCTCTGCCTTCCAAAAACACAGATGCACCTTAGGTTAAAAGTTACAGCTGGAAATAAAGGATGTTGCTCACTGATTGCTTTTATCTGATTAAATGTGGCTGAAGACAGGTTCTTTGTGACTAATACAGATAAGGAAGTAAACTTCTAGATGCATTTTCCTTTTTACAAAGATTTGAGAGAAAATATTTAAAATTTGTTGTTGAAGTTATTCATATGGAAGATAATCTTCTGAAGAAATCAAGAACTTTGGTTAAGATCAAAATTTAATCTCAGTTCATGTATTTGCTTAAGACTGATTAGATATTATAAGGCCCAAATATACATATTCTCATAGAATCATAGAGTGGCTTAGATTGGAAGGAACCATAAAGACCATCAAGTTCCATATCCCTACAGTGGGCTGGTTGCCACCCAGCTGGGTGTCAGAGCCCCATCCAACCTGGCCTTGAGAACCTCCAGATATGGGGCACCCACAGCTTCTCTGGGCTTAGGAACATATTTCTTTCCATGTCAGTAGGATTTTTTTTCCCACATCAATGAAACTTTCAGTAAGTATTTTTGAAAGTTTGCACATACACCAGCACTCCTCATATCCTTCCTAGGTAGTTTAATTTAACATAGAGACACATGGGATTTCACAGCTCAGTGCTTCCACAATAATGCAGTCCAGTTTCCTTTTCAAAACCACAGTGACAGGTGCACAGAGAGATTTAGAGAGCAGATGGATGTATACGTTTTTCTTCTGAAGAGAATGTATGACCATGTACATCTAAGCCTCTGATGATGGCTGATTTGCTATGGAAAACACATGCTGATGTACATGCAAGGGCAAACAGAGAAAACAAGTTTGTATTTCAGGAACATAACTTTAAATTAAGAAGAAAAGTATGAATAGACAACTGCTTTAAGATTGTGATCCATGTAAGTTACTAATCAGTGAAATCTTTCACTCAAGAGGACACAGTGTCACAGAGGAATAATGAAGAACTAGCCTTCTGAGAAGCTGTCTCTGAATGAGATCAGAATCAGACCTCCAAGCTACAGCATTCATATCCTTATGACTTCAGCCTGAATTGACTTTCATCTTGGCTTTAAAATGGAGACTGCAAAATAGATCATAAGCACAGGGAAAGAAATTGCAGAATAATCAAGAGTCACATCACATTCTCTCCATATCTTCTTTTTTTATGTTTGATTTTTGGCGTGAATGCCAATTCAAAGGTCTTTTTCAGCCACTAATTTTCATAAACACAAATGTAAGTGAAGATTAATACAGCATTAAAATTGCTTATTATTCATATCTTAAGAAAGAACAATTTCTTAAGTATAAATCGCATCCAAAGAACTTTGCTCACAAAAAGAGGCTGGAAGACTAGCCCTTCACATGTGAATCTTGTAAAAATATGAGTGCAATTTGATAATATTTTAATATCTTAGAGTGTAAATTATTAATGTTCAGTGTTAAAGAAAAAAAGTGTCTTCTAGGTTAAACACAGCCTCTCCTGAATGACATTCATATGCCCTCACTCTGAAATTATGAGAAGAAAAAAGTCAATATCTTTAGAATGTGAAAGTGGAATGCTAACAGCAATATAGTATCAAGATATGGGATTTGGGTTCCTAAATACCATCTATTCTCAGGCAATATTACATTCATATTGCTGTCAGGCAAGTGAACAAATGTCAAAAAGTTAGTACAGGGATATATTTACTCATGTGTAAGTGCATGCACATATGTACATGCACAAACACATATATATACTTATATAGAAAAGATATTTTATGTCATATATATATGAATATATAATCGCTATAGACATATACACTCATCTCTTTTCTTCTGCATCTAAGAAAGTTTTTAATGAATCATCACTTTTACTCATACACCCCCCTAAAAAATGTATATGTGCTTTATAGGTCAGTTTGTCTCTTACACTTCAGATGTGATTTCTAGGTGCTTTACCAGCAAATCCAATCACAGTGATCACTGTGGTCATGAGCTATTTCCTGGGCAAATTTCCTCTGGGAATTGTATCTTTGCAGATCACAACCTTTTATGACCTAGGAAAAGCAAGGGTCAGGGACCTACTTTGTTTTTTTTATACATTTAATAAGAATTCTAAAATTTGCAAACATGCAGGTAAACCTGTTTTGAAAAGGTGAAGCTTCTTGGGGTTTTAATGTTTTCCTGTGTAAAGACAGTTCTCAGTTTCTTCTACTTAGTTTCAAAATTTCCTCTGCAGATGCTGTTTTCTAGAGAGTCAGTGCCTGGGACTACCTTGTTCCTTACAATGGATTTCCTGCAAATAGTTCCATATGGGCAGCATTCTTTTGACTTCGTTGTATATGGCCTCTCAGCTCTTTGCACAGAAAAAGCATGTGCAGATGAAATGAATTCATTGGGAACAGAAGTGATCACATCTACCTTTCCTCCATACTTTTCCTGTTAGTTTCTGAATTTGAAGAAAGAATAGAGACTGGACTTCATGAGTTCAATAAGTTTATGACCCTGATTCCAGCTTCCTACAGCCTCGTGTATCTTATTACTTCTTCAGTCTTTGAACAAAAGTTTGCCTTTACTCAAACTTCCAAGTTTACCTGAGCTTTGAATTTTCCACATGGAACAGAATCTTGGAGATTATAGATTTTGATCCTTCATGTCACTTCTGGGGATGAGGGATGAGGGGATGGGGGATGAGGGACCATGTCTGATCACTATACTCTATGTAGTTGTGTACTCCTACTAATGTAGCACGTGCAAAAGGAGTTACAGATATCTTATATCTCATGTACTGGATTCCCATTATTTCTGATCTTAGCTCCTTGCATCATTCCCACGTGCCAAAAATGCTTCTGCATATGTCTTTCTTCATCTCGTTTCACTCTTTCTAACACTAATTTGCAGCTCCAGAGTTTACAGTTAATACTGGTATTAAGATAATAACAACTTTAGATGAGTTCACAGGTATCTGAAAAATTTCATGTCTTCTAAGTAGTGATTTTGTTCCTAGAACTGCCTGTTTTTAGTTCTTGTTTTTTTTGTTTTTTTTTTTTTTTTTTTTTTTGTGGGTTTTGTTGTTGTTGTTGTTTCTCACATTTCCCCTTTGGTTAAATGTTTACAGATTTGAAGTTTCTTTTCCTGGAGTAGAAAAAAAACCCACACACAATAGAACTGCCCCAAATGGGCAGATCTGATACTGGATGAGAACTGAAATGTTTGCATGCAGTTAACTCTGACAGGTAATAAAATTAAATTAGTAGTATTTGTCATCTCTGAAAACACTCCACAGATCTATTCCTGCTGGATTTCTTGAACTCTGTTTCAGTGACCAAAATCTTCTCCCTGCAGGAAAATGCTCATTAATGTCAATGTAGATGTGAACTAGGATAGTACTGAATGATCATGGCATCATATAATACCAGTTTAGAATAATATCTTTATAAACAATAGATGCAGTTTTGTTTCTGTATTTTTTCAGTAGTACTGCATTTTGCAAGTTCTGCTAGAGTGTGTCTGTCTTGCACTGTTTGTTCATTAAGGCTGCAAAGAAAATAGGCAGGAGGCTATTTATTCTGTCCAGTAGTTTGTAAATAACAGTAGCCAAAAGAAACTCTTCCCTTAACTAAGCTAATATTCCCTGTAGACAGGCTGATACTCTGGAAGAGTCTCTGAAATTTCTCCACATCTCTGAAGATTTTCTATAACCTGCAGCCACACCACCCTGAGGTGTGATCTTGTCACATCTGACAAATAAAGATGAATGTGAGTAATCATAGAATGGCTTGAGCTGTAAGGGACCTTAAAGATCATCTGGTTCCAACCTCCTGCCATGGGATGGTTGCCACCCACCAGCTCAGGCTGTCGAGGGCCCATCCAACCTGGCCTTGAGCATCTCCAGGTATGGGGCATCCGGAGCTTCTCTAGGCAATCTGAAATGTACTGGAATGAATGATCTCAAGAATCACCCCAAGACTACCAGAGTCTGGTGTTGATGACTGTATGTTTTTGTTTTCCAATATTCCAATATGACCTGAAGACAAGAAGGTAGAATTTAGTAAGATGGACAGTTGCCACTTCAGTTCATACCTGCTCCTGTTAACAGTATCACTCTCAGCTGCTTGCTAAGTTGATGAGTCATATCTACAGAAGCAACTGGGATTTATTTATAATAAACTGTAACAGAATGTTGTGGATCTGGATTCAGATTGTGTGTGTGTGTGTTTGTTTGTTTGTTTGTGTGTGTGTGTGAGTGACCTTGGACATAGCTTTTCCCTCTCTGAAGCTCATTTCCTCCCCTGAAAAGTAAAAGCCTGATATTTCTAGTGTTTTTCATATCCAATCTGAATGTAAGTTTTGTGGTGGCTTTTTTTTTTTTTTATTAGAATGAGTCAGTGCTATACCTCTCTCTGTGGGGCCATCTTCACGACTGGGATCTGTTGGTATTCTGGTAACTGCTGAAATAATAGTCTCATTAAGGACTCTTGTTAAAAAAAAAATGTGCTTTATCATGGCTAAAGAAACTCTGTTTTGGATTATTAATTAAAATGAAACCCAATTGCTTTCACCTGTGGACCACAGCATTTGAAGAGGGAATGTTGAGGACAGAGAAATGTAAAACAGCTGTCTCGAAAGTTTGCTGCATGAAGGACTGGAGCTGCCTTTATTCCCTCCTCTTCCCTCCTGATGCACTATTCAGATCTATTGCTTATTGACTGATAGGCTTATTGATGAAATATCCAGCAGTGATGCAGCCCAGGGAGGTCAGTAGGGTGCAATTACAGGCAGAGCAGGCTTGGGTGTGCTTCTGAACTACTCCTCCCTGCACAGCTCTTTCAGTATGCATATCACATCTCCCTGCTTGTAGCAGGCTGATGAGTGTGTGCAGTTAGTGCAGGCACACACATACTTCTGCGCTTTCCCTGAAAGTGGAGCATTAGCAACTGCAGTCAAAAAGCACCCTTGCTTCTTCAGCTCTGATCCTAGCAGCAACTGTCTGATTCTGTCTGGAGGAACTGGGAGACAGCACTGGAGGCAAGTTTAAAACGGACCTAGTGACACCCGGCTGTCACATCTGGCTTCATGCATCTACTTCTTACCAGTACACTTACAATTACTTTCCCAGTCCCATCAGTAGTGTATGTTCTTGAGGACCGCCTGGCTGGGAAGGAAGGAGCACAGTGCTGAAGGTATGTTGCAGTTTTCTTTATCTTATATCTTGTGTCGAGTGTTTCTCTCTGTGCATCTCACTTGCAGTCATTCCTGGTCTACGCAGCTTTCCACTGTGGGCTGCTGGAGCCTGTCTTTAGCAACAGAAATAAATAGCCACATACCTTTCTTGTTTTGTTTTGTTTTCCCTCAGTAAATGATGCAGATTGTTTCTTAAGGGGCAAAATTATGTGACCAGATTAAAGTTTCAAGGAAGATGACAACTCTGGCTGCATTTCGTATCACAAGCAAATAGGATGCTATTATTCCCATTGAGGCAACCTTTCCAGTCATCAGCTCCCTAACTGTGGACATGGAAGGTTGCTTTCAAATTGATGTGTTTATTAGATATGATCTGTGTGTGCGCTGCCGGCTACAATTTGCATACATGTTTTGAAATTAAGAAAAAAAGAGTCTTTCATTAACTTTCAGAATGCTCTGGACTACAACACACTTCCTTAGAAAAGAGGAGTGAGCCAAGCTTTTCATTGTGCTTAAGTTCTTTTACTGGCATGCATTCATCTGGTACAAACTCTTTGCCAAATCCAAGAAGTTTGCTGTTATTGCGTTTCCATAAATGTAACAGCTGTGAAGAGAATGAATATTCATCCTGTTTGGATTTTTATTCCAAAGACATTTTTATTATTATTTTAATGATAATTCTGACTTTTCAAGGGGGTGGGAACTTAGATAAAAGAGTTTGGCAGGTTGAGATATTTTCATAAGCAGTCTATGAATGCTTCCTGATATGAACTTGATACAGATCTACGTGTTCTGCAGTTAAGCTCTGTCAGCATCTCTCATTCACTTGCAGCCAACTTGATCTGTTGCTTATACTTGTGGATTCTTTTGCTAACAGGTCATCAATGGTGACAAAAAGGTGCAGTTTAAATGGGACATTATTGCCTGAATGCTACACATTTGCTTCTGATTGTCTCCAAGACATTGCTTATGTTATTATGATAAAATGCTGACTTGGTAAGTCCTGTATTTGAAATGAATGAAAACTTATTCTGGGATGTTGCTAAGGTCAGAGAAGCACACTGTACTTGCTGTACTGTAAGGGCAGAAAGCGATTTGATTAATCTCCCCCCAGGAAAATTCCCATTTGTAATTTATCAAAATTATACAAGCAGCAGAGACCATCCTCCCCTGCAGGTAGTAGAATTGTCTTGAAAACAGTGAAGCAGCATGTGTGGCTGTCTGTGTGTGCCCAGAATTATATCACTAAAAAACCTAAATCATCCTAGATTGCAATGGCTTCTGTATAATTGGATTCTGACTACGCAGGGCAGCTCTTCCTCACTCAGGCTGGACAGTTCTGTTCTTCAGTGCCAAGGTCAGCCCGAGAGTGCAGGGATGCTCCAACCCTCAGCCAGCAGTGGGTTGTCATTGACTGTCTCCTCCTTGTGGAGGGGGGCAGAGAAAAACTGCTTGTTCCATTCATCTGTCTTCATTTTGAATGCCATGTGAATCAGCCTGACATTTAATGCAAACTTTCTGGTTTTGTTTTGTTTTGTTTTCTTCCTGTTGCTGTGCTCTGTGGCTCATGATAGGGACTATAAGCATAAAGGTGCACTTAAATAAATGTAATGAAAACAACTTGATGAGTCAAATTCTGTTTGCAGGGAGAGGAAATCAGATTACCTTCCTAAAATCAGGAGGAAGTTGCTTACGTGAAGTTGGTTACATGGATGCCAACTGCTGTAAAATCTCATTTTCCCTTGGCATGGTGTGAATTTTTGTGACATGGACCCATTCCTTTAAAGCTCAGTTTTACTACAAGAAAAACAGCCAAAACTGAGATTATTTATTTATTTATTTATTTATTTTGTCAATCACTAGGCACAAAACACTGCCTGTGTGCAAGCTGCGGGTATCTGAGAGCAACTACGTTTTATCCTTCCTTCCACCAAAGCAAAGGGAGAAAAAACCAAACATATAAACAGAAAACAAATAAACAACAACAAAACAACAAACAAGCCCTCAAAGCCCAACACCTTCCCAGACCTCTCTGTTTCATTCTATTACAGATAAACAAGCTCTTCTTGGCTGCTTTAATGCATCCTGTGCTCAGCACGCATGCTGCCTCCCTTCTGACCCTTCTGCAGAAGGGAGAGTAATTCGTCTCGCCCTCTTGGCCACCTCACCCTGCTCCTCTTCAAAGGAGATTTGTCGATCATGTAAAACTGCTGATGCATTTCCTATGCTGCTTTGCTAGCCGGTTCTGACATGTGGAGGCTAAGATGCATTTTGTTAAGTTACGGTCGCTCAGCACTGCGTTTTGCAAGCTGACCGGCCCTCTAGTGTCTCGAGGTGTTTTATGCAAAGAGATCCCTTTAGCTGTTCTGAGACCAGAGGTAAAGGGGATTTTGAAATGGCTCATGAAATATTATTTGGGTCTGTAGTGATTGATGAAGATGACAGAACATCCATCCTTCTACCTGGGAAAAAAAAAAACAGCCTGCTTTTGTGTACTTTCATAGCACGCTGATACTTGCGAATTACAGAGGTAGTGACAAAGAGACTGAAGAGTTGTAGGAAATAACTGTGTATTTACATGCTTCAAGAGGGATTTCTGAGAGGGTCTTCTATCACTCTGTGCTCTAACGCTGGAGAGCTGCACAGCTTTTTCAGTTCTTTAATGAATGATAGCTGGAAATGAAGATGAAGGGAAGAAAATGCCACAAAAGCCTCAGTGCTGAAGCAAACTAGGATCCAGATGGCAAGCCTTTTTGCAGCAACACGCTGGATTAACTTTAAGATTCCCTGGCTACTACTCTCATGTTAAATATGTCTTTCCTTAACATTTATTTCAATATGATGGCTTTTTTTTTTTTTTTTTTTTTTTTTTTTTTTTTTTTTTAATGTCATAAAAATACATGGTTTCAGGCATATTATGTCTTCAAAAGAAACTTTCAGTGTAAACCCTTTCAGAGCCAATCAGCTGCTTGCATGATCAGTGGAGTTGATGTGAACTTTAACAGAGAGCATTCCATGTGGGTTCACAGTGCCATTACAGCATGAAACCAAAGCAGGTGACTTGCACACAACAGGCATTAGTATTAACTTCCATGCTGAGCTACACCTTTAGGAATAAATCATTTTTGAAAATGTGGCTGAAAAAGTGGCAGAAATTCTCTGCAGAACTTTCAAATCCTATTCAGTGTTGTCCACATGCCAATCTTTTCTGGTCCTTGAGGTCAAGTACTTGTGTTTCCCCCATAACTTACAGATCCAAACCTATCTTTTTGTAAACTGCTCTTGGCTCTTCAATTTGTTCTTCTGCCGTCACTCAGCTACAAGAAGGGTCATTCCTGTCTTCATCTTCCTGAAAACTGAGGCAGTGAGACACCCAGTGGTGACAACCAGCATGGTGAGCTGGTCTGTAGGACCTGGTGGTTGCCCTCCGGTGTTCTGGGCGATAAATAAGAGTGGAAGCCTTTGAGCATAATAATTTTGTCATAAACCTTCATTTCCTTTCTACCCTATACACAAAAGCTTGCTCTTAGAGACCTTCCCAACCTGTATACACCCTTGCTATGCTTCTATTAATGGAAACGTGGAGGCTTATATTCACGGAGAAATACAACTGCTGCGTATTTTAAGGAAACACTCCAGAAGCTGTAAGCAGTATTAAGCTCAGGTTCTATCTACAGACCAGCCATGGTAATATACTTTAGTAAGGGTATACTTCTTTCTTGGCAGAAGTCTCGTCAGAAAACCAAGTAGTTTCGGCAACATTTATGACTTCTTTTATTCTCAAATTCTGCCCTACTTGACATAAAATAAATGGGGGGGGAAAAAAAAAAAAAAAAAAAAAAAAAAGTGAAAATAGGTTTAATTGAATTATCTCCATAACTTCTCGATCATTTTGCTCTAGAATATAACATTTTGCAAGCTAGTCAGTGAGCTTACAACCTGTACATCTACAGGAATGTCGAACTGCAAGACCCACTCTTTTTCTTCTTTCTCTCATGGGTAGAATATATCTAATTAAAAATAAAACTGGCACTTAAAGAAAATCAGATCCAAGCCCTGATACAATTCTCTACAATCCTAGGACTGCTTAGACTCATAAGTAAACTCTCTACATGTCTCCTTGTTCACCCTGAATGTTCCTTTTGAATTAACTGTAGGTTTCTGTTACCAGTAGATGTTCATGTTGAATATGTAGCCTTCTAGGCTTCATGAAGAGCCCATTTAGAGCTTAATTATCCAGGCTTAAAGCTATTCAAATGCAGTCAAATCCCCAGGGAATCCTAAAGCCTCAGACCTGACTAATACTACACTAACTTCATCTGTAGTTGTCCTTGCAGGATGACCATGCCTGTTTTTTGTTTTGTTTTGTTTTGTTTTTTTTTTCATAATGGGAAATAAACAGAATGTTTTTCCTTACTGTGGGAGACTTAAGTTTTAACTCCAATTTAGCCCATGTGTTTAAATTCATATCTCCCATAAGTGTAGTCTACCTCTACTTTAAGGAATGCTCTGGAAATGAAGGAAGTTGAATTATGTTTCTCAGTTGGGTTTTACAACCTTGCATAGAAAATCCCTTTATAGAAGGAGAAAAGTCAATAGCAAAATTCACTCTAATCTCTTCATTAAATACTTGAAGATAATGAGAGATTTTTTTGGTGTTTCATACAATCATAGAATCATTAAGGTAGGAAAAGACCTCTAAGATCATTTAGTCCAACTGTCAGTTCCAGTTCTTATGACTGCTGGCAATTCCTACCCTGTACTGCTCTGAGTTATGTGTTATATTCCCAAAGAGCAGGAATAGGAGATGCAGGTGGAATCCAGGCTCTCCTTTGTCTAATCTTTTCTATTCCTGCTTTTCCTGAAATGCTTTGATTTTTTTTTTAAATTTTCATTTCATTTTATTTTATTGATTTATTTATTTTTTTGTCCAGAAACTGATGTAGGATCTACCCTAGAAAAACCGCAGATAACCCTAGAAAACATCAGATATGGTAGGTGCAGAGGACCGAGTTGTCTAATTCAGGTTCATGTTGGTTCAGATTGGGTATTAGGAGGGTAGTGAGCAATGGGACAGATTAGAAGTGATCACAGTACCAAACTGCTTGAGAAATATGATTTGAATTTTGGGTGAACCTATGTGGAGTCAGGGATTGGCTCCTTGTAAGTCCTTTCCAACTCAGGGTGTTCTATGGTTCTAATTGTAATTATCTGGTAATATTTCAGAAGTTTAAGGAAATTCCCCTTAGCTTCCAGCTGTCACCAAAGAAGGAAAGAGTCTCCTATAAGTCTTGTATAGTATCCACCAACATTCCGAAAATGTTTCAGATAACCTCTAGGTGTCCTAATAGAGCTAGAAATTTCTCTCTGGACAGCTGAAAATCATGGGGAGTATTGAATGTCAGGGCTAACTTCCAATCAGAAGCCAATTGTAGCATGCAGCTCTAGATTAGTCCTGAAAATAAATAAACAGAAATAAAATTAAATATCTGCCTAGTCTGATAAATAGCTTTCTAGGCTTTGCTAACTATATTGACTAGACCATTATTTGATCAAATGGGAGCTTAGTTTTATACTACAGAGTAGACATGTGGCCAATGAAAGCACCTATGAAAGATGTGAATCTTCCTGCAGTGAGAGCTTCAGAGCAGAGATGGCCTCTCTCTTTACTGGCCTAAAGGTAATCTTAATTCTTACTTTAGGTGGGATTACTGCTTAACTTTTAGGTATATCTGTGTTTTAATGGTGTCAGTGTTAGAACAATTACAGTCTACTGTAAAATGTATTGTAAGATGCTGCAAAATCTATTTGACATTTGAATCCAGATATTTATGAATGAATGGGTGAAGTTAATGGGAGTGAAAAAGCCTCTACCTGGATACACTCTGTAGGTGTACATGGAGTTTAGGGCATCACAAGTTACTTTAAGAAAGGTCCTTGTTAAATTATAAATTTCCTGACAGAAACTAAAAAAAATCTTAGAACCGTGTCACAGATATCCTCTGAGGAATAGAAGCTCTTAACTGATCCAGCGATCATTATTCTGTCCCTTTAGAACTATTCCAATATTTGCAAATTACAACTCCCAGGAAGGATGTGTGGGTGGCAGTTATTAAATATTTGCCCTAAAACAGAAAAAGAAATAAAAATAAAGCAGGAACTGCTACAAAATAATCAAAGAACAGAAAAAAACAGTGTAATATTCTGTCTGTAAAAGTATAAACACACTCATATGCCATAACGGTGAGAAATTTGTTCTCCCACCAGCTGATAATTGGACACTAGGATGGTATCTTCCTCTTTGTCCTCTGTGCTCTGAACTATCAGCCCATGCAAACCAATAACTGCTGTGGGTGTTGCTGAGTGTGAGAATGAGTAATTCACTGCAGGGAAATGCTGTTTCCTTGCTGGAAAGTTGCTGAGTTATAGCAGTGTGAATAATGAATTAGGTGATTTCCTTTCAGAAAGGCTACTAGCAAACATTTCCAGTAACTGGAGATCAGGACTTGCCAGTAGAGTGACATTTACATTGTTTCAGTGATGCACAATTCAGCATGGGAGTAATTATTTGAATCTCCATATTTTATAGCTATTTCCAAATATCAGTACCAAATTACATAATGGGGATTAAATAAAAGATGGAAAAAGTTAACATCAATCTAGTTTCAAATGTAGAGGTAAGTTATGACATTCTAAATCCTCATCTCTGTTAAAGCTGATGGAAGATGTAGTTGGCCATATCAAAGATGTATGAAGAAAGCTCTCTTAACATTTTGTTCATTGTACTAGGTTTTTCTAAAGTTTTTATCTCAGAAAGCCATCAAGTACTAACAAGTTGAAGAACATAAATCACAGCAGAATAGGCAGCCTCCTGTTTCATTCATTGAGCTCCATATGCTTATCTACCTTATGTTTCTGCATCCCAGGCTCCTAAAATGCTTCAGTCAACATTCCTTCTGAATGGCGATACGTCATGTTAATCAGCCTCTACAGTGTCCAAGAAATGTATGTAAATGAGACTTTTGATGAAACAGAATATTTTTACAAGATTTTTGCATAAATCCCACGTGCAGGCATGCACACACATACACAACCTGTTTAGAGAGTAGGATATTTTTGGACCACACTTGTTTTTGAAGTAGATTGCAGCCAGCATGCTGATGCTGCTTGGGAGCAGGAGCACATGAGGCAGCATGCCAGGTACCGTAGCAAGAAGTGACTTGAGCTTCAGTCCATTCTTGGCAGGAAAAATTGTACCAAGTAAAAAGAAATATAACAGTTTCAATTTTGTTTTTTTTTTGTCCTCATTTCTCTCCCATCCTCTTTTATGGTACTATGGGTTGTTCTGTGAATTATTTTTATCAGTCATGTGACTGTATCATAGGAAAAAAATGTCATGTTATGGTAGATTAATGCTTAACTTGCTCCTCCAGCAAAGACAAAATTCAAAAATCAAAAGATTTTGTTTGAACAGAAATAAATTTACATCAAATTTATATCAGTTTCGTGACTACAATGTTGCTCATCAAAGAATGGATCTTAATGACTGTATTGAAAACCATTGTCGAGTCTGGGTAGGAGGAGTTGTGTAATTGCTAGCACTATTCAGTTGGAAATCTTTTCAGTATTCCTTTCTTCTTCTCAACTATTTTTCTATATTTCTGTGTTCCATCTTATCCTTCAGGGTCATATTCAGGCTGCTTACAGGCTCTTCATGCTGCTTACAAGGGCTCTTCAGTCCCTCTTGCTGGATGGAGTGTTCAGTGCTGATGCAGTAAAGTATGACCCACATACGCACAGCTTTCTGTCTGCCTCAGAAGCCAACAGAAAGAAGCAGGCATGAAAACTTAGTGAAGCTATCATGCTAAGCTGCATAAGCAAGAGGCATCCATTGATATTTATTTATAGAGTTTGGACCTCAGCTGATCTGAAATGCTTCCTTGAATTATCACAACACAATACCTTCTATTTTTTATGCCACATAGTGGGAAAAACTGTTCTTGAGTCCATTTTTGACTGTATTTTTACTTGCTTTAAAGCGTTTATGACATATTGGACAATGAAGTTGCTCACACTTGAAAATGTGTCACAGCTCACAAGAAGGTATAAGATCATAACTACTTACCTTTTTCAGGAATGCTGCAGTTTTAAGACCTTTTCTTTATGTTTTTTTCCTAGCTTCTTCAAAGAGTGTTACCATTTCTTTTCCTAAAAGTTACTGGGCTTTCATGAGACTGATGCTGGTCATGTACACATCCTATCATTGGTGCAGCTGAGAATTAGAAGCTTGTCTGATGCTATACAATACGTGTTTTTTGCGTGTTGTGTCTGCAGTGTGAAACCATGGCTTATAATAATTCTGTAAACTAACTAAAAATTTATTGTGACTGCAATATCTGTACATAGATGTTCCGAAAGAAGGATGCAGATATATAACACACTATAACACTTACACTATACATCAAAGCATGTGCACACACCGACATATGTAGTAGATATATGCATATAATCCTATGTATGTTGCTATTCACTTTTAACTCACAGTGAAAAGTAAGAAAAAAGGATAATGTATCATTTAGGACAAATCATACAAGAGTTTTGAATATCTAGTTAAACCTCGGACGACTACAAAGGTAGACAGGTTGGCTGCTTTCTTTTTAAGAAGGTATCAGAAGTTTAAGTATGTGTAATTTTATGGCTAAATATAAACAGAAGAATACTTCACAGAGCATAAATACAGCTGTAGATCTTAATGATGCAACAGCAATATATATAAAGATACACATATATTCTAATTCACAGTTTGAAGTTCTTAATTCTCAACACCCAATTCTTAGTTTCCTGCCAATTTTATAATTTTTCCTGTTGTCAATTGCTTTCTAAAATAAGTCTGAATGAGGTGGGATTAATTTTTACACTTTAAAAATTAGAAACAGGTGCTGTGTCTATATCCACCACAATATGACTTTCTTTGTGTCTTGTATCACTGCTTATTGCTTGTTGTTAACTTCACGCTGCTTGTTAGTGTTAGCTGGAAGGGAAAAGTTGCTAAATGTTAGGACAGAGAGTGAATTGAAGTTGTTTAAAAATAGAGAAGCTCTGCAAACTGAGTAGAAATAGAACAGGATAACTGGTGAGAGTTTCAATAGCAGCTGTGCTATCGCTGCCTTAAATGTGTGTTGGTTTGGGGTGCTTTTAATGGTGGTAATTAGGTAATCAATATTATTTCAGAAAGGAAAAATATCCTGCTTAACAACAAAATAACATTGATTAGCTAAGCTAGTACCATTTTAAGGAACATTAAGTAATCAAGACCGTTTCCATGATGACATCTCAAAGACAGAGGAAATCAGACAAATCTTGTATTCTTCTACTGGATGAAGCTGTGGCTGCATTTAAGCTGATGCTGATGAAATAATGGCTGTTGCCTTTTCCTGCACAATCACTGTAGTAGCAATGTGTGAGGGAGGCACTGGGCTACCATCAGTTCTTTTCAGTGAATTTGGATCTTATCCCAAATACAACGTAGATATGTTCTGAAGGTCCGGATTCTACTCTGCTGTTTTCATTACCTTCACTTCACACACGTTTCAGTTTAAAGTATTTGCTTTTGGGTAGCTAAAAAAATTAGTGAATATATAGAACTTCTGCGTTAATAATTACTGAGAAGTCTGATGGTGCCTTACGCGATGTGGTGCTCTTAATACCTGCATTTTATATCAGAATAAACTGGAAATGGGAGAATTTGCAAAGAAACCTTGCCTGACTGTGGTACAAATAGGAACAGAATCCTAAAATGTTGGATGACACTTTTCTGCTACGTCTACTCATGCACTGTGACCTCATATAATTAAGCATCCAAATCATTTTGATCAGGATTCTCAGCAAGAATATTTCTTGGAGGTAGGATACTATACTGAGTTCTTATCTATGTTTTATTCCAGGAAATGACACTGTAGCAACACTGATTTTACTAAACCTGGCTGTGGAGAAGGAGTGGAGCCTCATTTAACCTATGTGTTTTTTTGTACATGAATCTAAGAGAGAGTATTTTTGCTTAAGTATTTGTAAAACATATAGATGTTAAACAAATCTATAACTGATTTTGGCTACTAAGAAAGAACAGTAACATTCAGAAATAGCTAAAATGTGTAAATATAAAACTGGTGGTTCTTGAATATTTTCCAAGCTACTTAAAAGTAACTGAGGATTCCGTGAAGCTCATTTCTAGGCATAAGAAATAATAGTCAATATCCCTTCTTCCAAGAATGAGATGGTCAGACACTTGCTTCTTTGTGGCGTATGAGCATGTACTTAGATCATTCTCTCTTGGAGGCAAATCATTATATATGAACAAAAAGTTTTACTGGGGAAAAGTACGTGCAGCCTTCAGAGCATTTAGGAGAAGCTTGAAAACTAAAATCTCTGTTTTAAATCATTCTCCTTACAAGAGGCAAACAAATAAGAAACGAATCAGCTTGGAAGAGTTTATTGCAATAGTTAGGGAAAAGTATATATGCATTTAAATAGTCAAGTTTAACTTTTATTGTAATTAGATTCGAATTTTTAACAGTTAGGAAAGCTTTTTTTTGATGCTATCAGAAAAATTACTGCTTTAAAACTAATGAGTTTGAAAACCATTTTACCTAAAGAGGAAGAGATTCATAGCATCCAAATTTAGTTATATGCTACATAACATTTGTCCACTGGGAATTTGGTTTTGTTTTTAGCTATATGAAGCCATGAAATGAAAGCTAACATTCCATTATAACATGGGAAAGGAACAATAGAGAGTTCGTTCTCTCTGTGTACATAGAATCACAGAATCATGGTAGTTCAGAGGAGATGCTCAAAAATCTGTCTTAATTTTCCAACTCTGATGTAATTTATATCCTTCACTGCTTTGTTTTGTACCACGTATTGAGTAACCTGTAATAACTAAGACCATCTTTCCTGCTGGTATCTTCTCAGCAGATGGTGATTTTATGTGGATTGGTGGTATGTGTAGTTTCAGATTGGGAAATTAGAGATTAATGATAGCAGAGAAGGATGGCTGATTCAAGTAGATGAATCTGACTGATAAGTTAACAAAATACAGTCAAGATGTTTTGGCTTGTACCTGTTCATACACTTTTTCTTAATAATAATTTATTCCAAAACGTTTTCCTGGATTTAGTACTTTGAGGGAACTGGCATTATGTTTCCAATAAAAATCTGTCTTTGAGGAGCTATATTCTTCTTACTTCTCTTGTAGAACAGGAAATTGGAATTAACTGGAGATGACTTTCCACTTGCGAATTCATTCGCCAGAAGACTTAACAAGAAATAATTGCCAGAGTAGATCTGGCCTTTTACACACTTGGAATGGTCTGTTTGGAAATTTAGTGTAGCTTGAGCAATTATCAGAAAGATGACCTTATTATTCAAGTGAAAGCAATTAGAAGTCAATTTCTGATATGGTAGACTTGATGACAATAAGTATGCAAGTAAATTATATGAAGCTCTACGTATTCAAATAGAACACTGTGTACTTCGTTTAGTATAGATAATATTTTACATGGCCAGATATATCAAATTGTTTTACTGTATATATCACCTTGTAAAATCTTCAGAATCAGCAAGTTGTGGGAGTGACAGTTATTTTGATCTCACTGATAAGTTCTGCAGCTATGATAAGGATGATAGGAAAAGACGTCCTTGTTGAGGACAGACAAATGTGGCTGGATAACACTGTGCATTCGTGGCAAGACTTAAGAATTTAGATACAGGAAAACATTGAAAAAGTTAAAATAGGATTCATTATTCAACACTGTTTTGGTAAAGACAAGGAAGGGGCAATTCTAAGAATCTCCATGATCTACAAAAAACCTAGAAATGGCAAATGATGTAGCACAGTGGATAAATGAATATCACTGGAAGTTATTTTATTATGAGAAATTCTTTTCTCAGGGATAGACTGCTGCTAACAGTGATGACCCTCATCTTTCTAGATGCAATATCACCAATTTTTTTCTTAAAAGAATCGCTGAAAAAAGACTTCAGTTCTTTCAAGTCAGTTAACCTCTGATCACATGTTGTAATATTTGCTTAACTAACGACTTATAGTTTATTTCTAGGATATATCTTTAGTTTGTTCTAGACTGAAGGTTTATCATCAAAGTTATATTTTTCTTACAGTTTCTTATGGCATGTGATTGAGACTTTTCCTTGTGGTCTGTGTGATAAGCTAACTGGATTGATCTCATCCCCTTTTTCATTGTTACGCATATTTTCCAGTCCATCAGTCATACAGTGACTTTTTTTCAGAATCCTTTCCAAGAGTTTCAGCATCCTTCTTAACAAATGGAAAACAGAACTATGCACAGAATTACAGCAGGTGTTATAACTTTTTTTCATTTTGATGGGTTTTTGTGTTGTTTTTTTTTTTTCTTGTTTTGTTTTGTTTTTGTATTTATTTATGCTGCAGAGTGTTTCCTTCTTTATAATCATAGGATCATATTAATCTCTTGAGTTACAATGTTGTGCTCAAAAGTTACTTCTCAGTTTCTTACCTGTTGTCATGATATGACCATTTCAAAATCACAGATTTCAAGACAGAAGTAGCCATTGCAATTCCATGCCCTACATTCTTGCCTTTGATGTATATTTTTACATTGAAACACATAGAGTTTGCTTACAGGCTATAGGGATAACTTTTCCTCTTTATTTACTTCTCCCAAGGCATCTTGTCATCAACAAATTTAGGGTATTTTGTATATGTGGCTTTATTGTGTATTTATATATTCCACAGCAATTAAAGATAAAAAGATAAAGAAAAACAGATCCAAAAAGTACAAATAAAAGACTCAAGTATGTGTCTACTTGAAATGCAGCTCTTTGACAATGATTCTGGTTTAGATCTGGTTCTGAATCTTATTATATAACATCTTTTTAACCCATTTAACCTGAATTTTAGATGTTCAAGTCATGCAAGATATCGTGTGATTTCAAGTCAAGTGTATTATAGTATCTTTTGCAGCCATATAATTATTTTCATCGTGCAAATTTGTAATCATGCGAAAATGTTACCAATGTAATTCAATTTTTTACAAATGCAGAATAACATTAATTGCAGTACATTGTTTTAATTATTAATAATGTAATTTTATTTTGACAATTCTATTATTTTGCCTAGGAGAGTGATATATCAGGAGGTTTATAGATTTCCATATGGAAAAAAAGAAGTGCAAATCCTTTCAAAGTGTACTTTCAAAATGTAACTTTATTCTAGAACATTTCCAGAGCTTCAAAACTCTAGAGAGTTCGTTGGCCATATGTTTTATGATTCTAGATTCAAACTGTCTTAATTTACTCATCATGAAATGCTCAGTCTTTTCTAACTGTTCAATAGTTTTTCACTAGCTTTATATTTGTGATTTCATTACTTCTTTATTTTTTTAAAATATGAAAATATTTACTGAAAAATATCTGTCCTTCATTTTTACTTATCATTCTATTTTCTTTAAATAATCATTTACCTGTTCAGTTTGACATGTTATTGAGTCTGAAAGGAACATGTGATTTGAACTTTGGATGGCATTTGATTCAGTCTGCTTTATGACAGCCAACACTGTAACTCTTAATAATAGAGAGCCAGATAAACTTTTCTGATTAACTGCATGAATACAAAAACACTATCTGGGAAAGAGGTCTTAGCCCTGGGTCCTAACTCTCTGTTCATTATGTGAAAATCAAGTGCACAGTAAGATTTTCCAGATGAAATCCTATTCTCCTAAACTTAAGTACCAATGGTAGGCAGATTACTCTGCTGGTAATTTTCAAAATCTCTGCACTGTCTACATAATACAAGCATTTGTTTTTCACCTATCTATCTGCTATACTACGTTTAGTGCTATGTCAGTGGTACAGAACAGCATAAAGTGATGTTAATTAGTAGCCTAGGATGTTAAACTGGCAATGTATCGTGAAACATGAAATGTCTTTTTGCCTTCCCTTCCTTACACAAACTTTATGCAGTATTGTTGGTTTATTTTGCCATTCTTGTTGATAATTATTTTACTTTTCTACAGAATAGTACACTACTACTCAATAATGGAAAAACAAATCTTAGTGATAAAAGGTGGTCATTAATTATAGAATCATAGAATCATAAAGGTTGGAAAAGACTTCCAAGATCACCCAGTCTAACTGTCCACCTACCACAAATATTTTCCTACTAAACCGTGTTCCCTTCTACAATATCTAATAAGAGGTACTTATTTTTACTTTCTGATTTGCACAAACAGTTGATTCTCAGATCAGTTTAAAACCAGTAAGAAATAATTTGCATAAGACAATATTGACAGTTATAAGTGTCAAGTGTATGTGTTAATCTTTCTCTGACCAGAGGTACAACTTCATCTCTGTTTCCTTAGGACTTCTTTTTAGGAATCAGGAGATAAATTACTGACTTCCCACAGGAAAAAATAATATAAAAGCTGTCCTTCATTATCATAACAATAATGTATTTAGCCTAAGAGGCAATAGAAGACACTGAGGAAGAAGCTCAGGAAAAACATGTGGAGCCTTTTGTCCTCATTTTCTACCCATCATATATTTGGAGGGCAATCCCTGCCTGTCCTCTTTAACAACTTTTTGAGGACCTGCTGCTAATTAGTGGTTCCTTTCTGAGCCTGCTGATGCTGCCTGCATAACAATCTTCACTAGCAAGAAATTCCAAAATTTCAATGAGTATTTAACAAGCGAGGGCTGCTTTTATCTGTTTGGAATGAGTTTCACACAGTGTCCCTAGAATGTATTCGGTACTGAGTAGTGATCACTACCTTCAGAATCTAAATATTGAAAATTTGTCCTTCAGATTTCTGTTTTCAGCTGAATAGTCCTAACTTCTTAAAGCCCCAGTTCTCTCCTTGTTGTCGTTTCAGTAGACCTTTGTACCTTCTTTAACTTCAAAACATCACACCTGTTTTATATGGATGAACTGTGCACAGTGGCTTATGTGTTTTATGCAGTTGCAAATGGTAATTTTCCTTGTTGCCCTTCCTGAAGATGTTGAAATGTGTTGCTTTTTTTAGCTGTTGCTTCACAGGGAGCTATGTCACTTCCTAAGCATATTTATTTTCCTTAGGAATACTCCTTTCTCACCTTGAGGAAGGTTATGATGTGAAAGTTGAGGTTGTTAGCTTTCACTCTTATAGAATTAGACAGCGTAAAGAGGACTTAAGATGGAAACTTACCATGTGTAATTAAGAAATAAAATGTTTACATATTTGATATGATTTAAATGAGCCTAAAAAAAACAAACACAAAACAAAACAAAAGACGAACAATTAATTCTAAAATTCATTTTAAAATTGTTTGTTTCCAAGACTTTTGATGTGCAGCATTTTCTTCCTCTGTATGAGATTTAAAAGAACATTTACATAACTATTTCACCCATAAACTGTTTTTAGTTTTTTGTTAAGTGATAATTTTATTTTGTAGCTTAGATACTCTTTAATCCAATCCACTGCTGTGCTCTCAGATTTCTCTCAACTGCTGTAACTCCCAGAACTCACTGCCGGGGGCTAAAGCCATATATTATATAGTAGTAAAGTTGATCTTTGTCTCACTGAGAGAGCTTTATTTTATTTTATTTGACACGATAATATTTATTAACTTCAAAGTTCCTCACAGCATACATAATTCTTGAAAAACTGCATCTACAGAATGGAGGAAAGAACTTGTTTTGAAGAAGCTGAACCCAATCCCAGCTTGATCTTTAGAAATCCTGACACTACATTTTTATATCTCTAGCAAAGCTATGTGCCGTTTGAATATCAATCAAGACACACAAGATAAATAGATGTTGAGTCATGCAAAGGGATAAAATTGATTGCAACAGATACTCGCAGGCTATCTGATACTGATAGCTGCTTCACTCACACTTCAAATGGTTCTCTTATGGCTAAATGATTTAACAGTCTATAAAAGCATTTCTAGACTTCTGCAGCCAGCATTCCCCTTAGTTACAGACTGAATTTCTGTTCACTTTGGAGATTTAACAGAGAGAATATCTTTGTGAATGTTAGATAAAAGAAATGGGATATTGACAGTTCTTTGTGGGCAAGTGCCTAACAATAAACACGGTATATTTCCTAATGCTTCACTGTTGTTAAAGCATTAGGAAAAACAAAACATGTTAGAAGCAACTGAACTCAAGTAGCATCTTGAGTGCATATGGAAGTAGCTGGAATATTCCTCTAAGTGGAACACGAATAAAAGTGTGTTTATTGTTCTTGTTGTTTGTTTGTTTATTTTCCTATTTATAGGACTGTATACATATTCTCATGTGTGCATTCTATAGTTACATTTAGCTCATAAGGTCAAATGCTACCTTGACTAACAGTTGTGCTTACAATGTGGAACCATCTCTGCAACAGGCAACTAGCTGTGGAGAAAACTTCAGAGTTGTGCAAGTAACACAGATGTATTCAGAAAATATCCAAATGGAGTAATGATGTCTCCTTGCTATGTATGAAACTGTGGTGGAAATCAAGTGCCCAAATTCCGTCCATACCATTAGGTCTGGGTGTTCCTTCTTACTTGAAGGAAGATATGTATGTTTAGCTTATTGTGTGTGAGATATTTTACTGAGAAAAATCTTGATAGATTAACTTCATCTATTTTTTTTATTATTATTTGTGTGTTTGTTTATTTATTTATTTTGTTCTCTTCACAAATCTTCCCTAGCTACTACCATACCACAATGAAGAAAAAATGATGGCAACTGCTTTCCAATCTGAGTGTCCTGAGTAAGATACCTTACTTGGCAGATACTTCTTCTGTGATTCGTACTTCATTGGTTTACTTGGATTTCATTCTCTATCTGTAAAACAGATCAGTAGTTTTTTCCTGATTTGCAGAGAAAAGTTATTCACAATTAAAAAGTGTTGCTGAATAGAGTGAGGCAATTTTAACAAATAGAATACAGAAAAGATTGGATTGGAAAGTAGAGGTTTTTTTTTAAAAAAAAGTGAATTAAATTTTTTAAAACACTTCTGCAACTTTCATACTTTCCTAGGAACAAGTCATCAGTACTTCCAGAATGGAATAGGATATCTCTTAGAAGTTACAGTACTCTGCTACAATCAGTAAACATTTGATTCATCCAAACTTGGCCAAAATGTTTTCCATTATACATTCTGCTTTGAAAAACACCATTATCATCTCAAAACACTATGCAGAATAGCTTCATTCTGCTCTGTATTTTTGCCAGTGCATGAGAGAAAGACAAAAGCCAACCAAAAAACCTTTACATTTATTTCATTATACTCTTTGTAAATCTTTCTCTTTATGTCTTTTCATGTCTCGTAATTAGTACTTATTGAAGTGGCTGAGAAAAAAAAAGGCATTTAATAAGGCTTTAGCTATTTCAATTCCTATATGTTTTCCAGAAAAGAAACAATTTTCCTTAGAAAAAACTTTCAAATCAAATTCATATAGATTTCATCTGCATTTTACAAACATCTACTGCCATGTCTAGCATCTGCTCAAATGATGTTTTTCAAAGGCAGTGTAAGAACATTTCTGCTTGGAACCAACATGAAAACACCACCAGTTTTCCCAGGAAAACATAGGTCAAACTCTTCCCTTTGTGAGAAGAAAAATAGCAAAATTAGCACATTTATATATGTGAAAGAATTTGAGTTTGTTAAAAAATATGTTTATTTTTTTTTTCTGTATAATTGTTTTCAGTAGCTGTTATTTAAAATTGAGAGAGTTCTGAAATCAAAGACAGGATTTAAAAATCATAGGATTGTATGATCATATGATTTATAAGAGAGCTTTAAAGACCATGTAGTCCACTTCCCTTGCAATGAACAGAGACATCTACAGCTAGATTAGGTGACTTAGAGTCCAGTCTAGCCTGACCTTGATCACCATGAAAATCATAGGCTGTTCTCATGGTTCTGAGCAAACAGAGCTCAATCAAAGGTGTGTGATACTTTTATTCCTTTGACCTGTACCCAAAAATAAGAAGGGACAAAAAAAGTCTTAAGCTTTCTGAAGATCTTTCTAGACTCTCAGGATGAGCTGTTTGTGTTTAAAGAGAAGAATGATATACGAACTGCCTGTTCCTGTTCATTGTAGAGCCCACATGGGCTAAAAGGACTAACAACCTGGAGAGCAGGAAAAAGAGGTTCTGTACACATCCTGGATCATTCCAGTTTCTTTTTTTTTTTTTTTTTAACATAAGGACTTTAAGAAGAACACCTCATTCTCAAGGGAAGTCATCTTTGTTTTTTGTTTGTTTGTTTGTTTTTTTTTTTTGAGGGGATACAACAAACATTTCAAGTCTACATACTCTCAGATTATTTTCCATTGTTGTTCATAATATGCATTGTTTCCAGAAACTTCAAATGTGTATATCCCTTTAACACCAGTCACTTTCCCATTCAAGTAAGAAAGACCATCCTAAAAACTGATCTGGAAAAAAATAGTGAATATTTTTAATTGTGTGTGTACACATGTACGTATATATATATTTATATTCAAGAGCTACAGGATAAGATTCATTCTCAGAAATAGTCTCAAGCTTTCCTCAAATATCAGATCTCTGCTATAAATATGCTAACAAAGCAAACATAAGAAATACTCCTGTTAGCAGTCTAGCTTGTCAAACCATGCACCCCTTATGCAGTTTGACTGTTATTTCTACATATTCACTGTCTTCATTGTTTGTTTGCAAAGCCTTTTGTGTGGGACATATTCTAGGTTTGTCAGTGCTTGGCTCAGCTGTCCTACTATAGGTAAGACAATAATGTTTTGTGCTTAATTATGGTAACTGTAAAGTCAAGAAGAAATTACTGATGGAGGCCGAAATTGTTCTTTGCTCTGATTAGCTTTTTTTTTAAATCTCCGGAGAAAATAGCACAATTAACAGTAAATTGCTTATGAAAATTTGTCTGGGAACAACAGCATCTTTATCCCATGTGGCTTTTCAGGGAAATGAAAAAGCTGTATCTGCAAAGTGAAAAGTGCAATGCAGTGGTTGGTCCACAGGGATCCTGAAACAGAAACAGCCACAAGAGACAATTCTTTAGTGGCACTGAATGACATGTCACATTACATCCTTACTGACAAATAGAGAAATTTTTGATACTGCTCATTGCACTTTGATCAGACTTTGCCAAATGTGCAGTATGTGAGTGTGGCATCAGTTGCAAGTATTAAGAGCTGATAAGAAACCAAGTGATTAGATTTCTCATAGTGGAAACATACTGTGATGAGATTTTTCATTTCATTCTCTTTTATTATTATTACTATTTTTCTCCAGAGCAGGAATGATGCAGATGTGTTTGAACAGCACCTGCTTTAAGAAGAGGAATATTAGGTTTATGGTGTTTTTTTTTTGTTTGTTTGTTTGTTTGTTTGTTTTTGTATGGAAAACTTGAGTAGCCTCACCAAAGCAATTGTATAGTAGCTAAAGGAAAGTAACTCTTAGAAATGAAGGCTGAGACAGCATTTGACCTCATTGCGGACCAGGAAGATGGGAGCTCCTTCCTGAAATATAGAGAGAATTTGGCTCCATTCATGACTCTTTATGTTAAGTTTCTGAAAAATGACATCGTGCATTTTGCATGGTCAGGAAAGTGCTTCTTTGTAGATGCAGTATCGTAACTGTATGTTAAATGCTAAATGTAAATGTTAAATTCAACATTTAAGAAACTGTTCAGTCAGATTCACAGCAATAAACTCAGATTTCTTGGTGTTTCTTACATAGTTCTGGAGGTTTTCTGGAATTCAGTTGAGGGAGCAACTGCCTAGAGTTTACTTAGCACTAATAGCACTATGATGCTGGCCACTACAGCGCACTGTAAGAATATGTGCCAAAGGGATTATTTTCTTCCTTCTGCTTACCCTGTTCTAACAGCCTCAGGGTCCAGACAGAAATCACAGAAATCAACTTTTGTATCTGATCACTCAGTTAGAATTACATCATCTGGTGTCCAAAGGACCTATAAGACTGTAAGACTGTAAAAACAGACCAAATTTTCAATAGAGGAAGATCACAGGATTGCAGAATCATAAGGGTTGGAAAGGACCTCTGGAAAACACCAACCTTCTGGTAAAGCAGACACTCCAGAGCTTGAATAGGGCACTAGATTGCTGAGCAGCTATTACCTTCTTTCCTCCTTGGCAATAGCAAAACATGGAAGAATATATATATTGGACATAATTCAGTCTTACACAAGAATGTTATTCTTTCTCATAGATATTCCAAGCTTCATATAAAATCACCTGCTCTAGAGAGAAAAGGAAAATTAAGGAACAAAACTAACATTTCAAGTCTACCTACTCTCAGATTATCTTCCACTGTTGTCCACTGTTGTTCATAATTTGCATTGTTTCCAGAAACTGCAAATCTGTAGATCATTAAAAATGCCAGTCACTTTCCCATTCAAATAAGATGATTCCCCAGAAAAAAAAAAAAACAAAAAACAAAAAACAAAAAACAAACAAACAAAAAAAAAAACCACCTGATCTGGAAAAAACTAGTGAATATTTTTAATTGTGTGTATACACATGTACATAAATATGTTTACAGCAGATACGGGATAAGATGCATTTGTGGATATTATCTCTAGCTTGTGTTAGATGCCTTAAATTGATCAGGGGAATAATTTCTTAAGTTTCTGCTGCTGATCAGGGCTGGGATTTAGTTACTCTCACATGGGTGGCTACTGATGGAGATGCCTAAGATTAAAACAACTACTCAGTTTCTGGCAGATGTCTTACTACACCTGGAGCGTAGACATGCAGAGCCTGGAAACTCCAAGGACTGTGGGGACATTTCAGATGTTGCTAAGTACCTTTGTGTAGAAAACTGCAATCCATCCTGAAGATCTACTGGTGCGTACATCTGGCACAGACCAAACTCAGCTCAAGAAATCCACAGTGCAGATGCCCTAGGTTACCTGATTTTTCCTGTCTTAAATCACTTTCCAGTGCAAAAGTGTTTATTAAGAATGAAAACATCTGCAGGTTTCTGAAACTACATTTGAAACTATAGCATGGAAGATTTGGATACCCAGAGAATCAATTTCATGCTGTCACTGGATTTTATGCTGAGCCTTTTATAATGAAATAAATGTGAAAAACATTAATTTAATCAGAGCTTGTTGTCATGTGGAAATATTAGATATTTTTCTTTCCAACATCTTTTCAACCCCCCCCAAAAAAAAAAAAAAAAAAAAAAGAGAATGCTCTTTGCTTCAAAGCATTCATTTCTGATTTCTGGTATGAATTTCAATTTACAATATCAACACAAATAAAATAGTTAATTTGTAGTTTACAATAGCAGCAAAAAGCATTATGATATTTTCTGAATGTGAGCACGCACTATGAAATTATTTCCTTCATCAAAGACTTTGCATTGTAAGTTTAAAATAATGATAACAGGTGGATTCAAACAGATGGGAAGAGAATAAGTTATTAGTATTGGTACAGTACACTAGAGAAAATGTGTTGTTGTTTAAGCACTGACTAATTAACAACTCATTTAAATAGTCTTGGTGCATATGTTTCAAACAATAATATACTGCAAAACCCAGAATAGGTTTTACGTGTAGAGAAAAGACTTTCTTAGACTTTGGAGCAGGCCTTTGGAAACAATTTTTTAGATACATTTCCCTTAAGAAAGTAGAAAAAGATAAAAAGAAAAAAAAAATCCTCTTTAAGTGAATGAAACACTATTCTACGTAAAGACTTCTTATATTCAGTCTATATCTTCAGTATTTATCTTGACAATTTCTATCAGTATACAACCAGCTTAGCTCATATTAACTTTTAATTCCTACTTATATGCACTTAGATTCATTTCACCTATTTGGACAACTTAAGATCTTAAATTAGGAGCTTCTTCACTGAAGATACCTATACTGAATGCACATCTCCATAGCTCTCCCTTTTTATGACATATGTGGAAATGATTTTGTGTAAATGTGGAAGTTTGGTGGCCCTGCCAGGCAGGGGGGTTGGAACTTCATGATCCTTGAGGTCCTTTCCAACCCAGGTCATTCTGTGATTCTGTGATTTGGAAGATTTTATGGTTACCCTTTTCTTAGGAAGAAGTTAAAATAACTTTGTGGGCTTAAAGATCTGTTCACTGGAACACTGGACATGAGGACTAAAGCAAATAGAAAGGAAGCAAGCAGATGAGGAATTTTCCCAGATGCAATCATTATCTGCAGAATATCACTGTTAAATATTGCTCATGAATGGAATCAATGGATATTTTCCCAAATCAAGCTTATGTCATAGTCTGGTGTTACTAATGTTACAGACAGCTCATTATGAAAGATGACATTTTAATAACAACTTTCATGAGCTACACTCTGTGAGAATATGAACAACCTGACATGAACATGTGCTACATGATCAATCAGTCCTATGTTTTCTCAGCCTCATAGATCTACTCAAGTGATAAACGTATACTGCCTTGGAATCTTGATAGTTACTACAAATGTGATAGTTAATGTTACATTTTTTGTTCTTAATTGCCACTGTGGTTCATTTAATATTCAAGTGCCTTTAGAAATTTGTCTGCTTTGGGATCTTAAATTAGATGTGGTCACTAGATGACCCTCAAGATCCCTTTCAATTTGAGGTATTCTGTGATTCTATGATTCTGAATAATATTGGATTCATCCTAGGTCATTTTTAACTTCTTCATAAAACTTTTGAGAATTTTTAAGGGAAAAACAAAAGGATCCTTGTGCAGATGTCTCGAGCTCCATTCGGAAGGATTGCATCTTACCACAATTAAGGAATACTCATTTAGGTAGAAAATCTTACAGATACTAAGACAAACTATCAAGCAAACTGTCATATAAGAAGTGTTAAGTAGTCCTTAGGCTTTTGTATTAGTGCAGTTCTATAAATTTTCTCTTACTGCATTAATTGCTGCTGACAAAAAAGAGTTCTTGCTGTGCTGTAGCAAATAGTTTCTGTCAACAGGCTGAAGGGTTGAGATCTCACTGAGAAGCAGAATATAAGATAATGTGCCTCCAAAGAGCAATGATGAGGCTATGTGGCAATGCTAGTTCTCTTAATGGAAAGATTACCTTATTTTGATGGTAGTGTTTCTGCAAGAAATGTCTAATCTCTATGTATCTTACATATTAATACAAATAAAAAATCAAAACACAACAACAACAAATAAACATTTGAAAATATTATATTACACTGACATTTTACCTTTAGCTGTGTGAAATTCCCTCCCAGCATTAAAGTCATTTGAGTGACAAGGAAAGTTTTTTATCGTATTTTTACCAACTTGTGTTAAGCTGGAAGCTAGAGTGTACAGAGCTTTGTCTTCCCCTCAGTAGATGTCAGACAACTTAAGCTCTACCTCTCTTGGTTGATTACTAGTATAGTTCCTAAAATAAAATAAAATAAAATAATAATAATAATAAAAAAAAAATCTTGATGAAATCACAGGATCATAAAAGCATTAAGTTTGGAAAAAACCTTTAAGATCATCTAGTCAAGCTTTCTACCCATCCCTACCATGCAACCTCATTGTCACATCTCCATGGTTCTTGAACACCTCTAGATATGGTGACTCCACCAACTCCCTGGGCAGCATGTTTCCATGCATAACCACTCCTACTGAGAAGAAATTTTTCCTAATATCCAAGCTGAACATAACTTGGTGCAACCTGAGTCCATTATCTCTCATCCTGTCACTGTTACCTCGGAGAAGAAGCTGACCTCCATCTTACTACAACCTGATTTCAGGTAAAGAGAGGTAAAGTCTCAAGTTTAATATGAAATCTCATACTGATCTTCCTACTATCACTGAATAAGATGCCTTGGTATTTTTTCCATACTTCTGTGGACTGATATCTGGCATGAAAATATCTGAGACTACTTGAGGGAAATGGATGCTCATCCCATTTGCAACACCAGCAAATTCAATTTGTCTCAACAAAATACAAATGTATAAGGAGCAATTACAAAAAGTTGTCAGACATCTTCACTATGTTCCTCTCACATGCATACATTATATAGGCCATCTATTCTTTGTAGGTTGCTCTGAAAGCAATACCTCCTGTTTATTGCCATGGAAACCACCGCAGCTACAAAGACCATGATAATGCTATTTGATGGAGGTAAAATCTCAGCTATAAAACACACTTTTTCAACATAATCACCGCCATTAGCCATTTTGTACAGATGAGCTTATTTAGATGCCCTTCATTTCATGGTGAAACAGCTGTGCATGGCTGTCCAGAATGAGATTTGTATTTCATGTCACTGTCAACACTGTTGAAACACAGCACCCACTGCCTCATTGTACTCACATCCACTGTTTGGTCTCTATTAACATTCATCAAGTGCCAATAAATATCAGTTGGTACAATTTTTTCCACATTCAGTGACACACCTTTGCTTCATGCATACTTCCATGTCTGACACCATTTTGTCAGATGCCATTTTGTTAGAATGCTTGTCTGCTACTACTTGTCACACGGCAATCAAATGTAATGGAATACTGGCAGGAAGATCCAACCTCTACTGCCATCCCACCAACATCCACCTCTGATATCATGAGCCGATACAATAGAAGAGGAACCATTGCTTTCGGAGCAGCTCTCACACAGACATAGAGTAGGACTTCTATCCATCAGTCCTTGGGTAGAATTTTGGCTCATACATTTGAATATGTTAGACAAATATCTGTGGGAAGGCCTCTGAGACTATGTTAACTTTGGAGATTAAATTCAGAGAGGACATTATAAACAAGGAGGTGTCTGATGGTCTGAAGGGGAACTGCAATTTAAAGTAAAGCCCTGGAAATCTATGCTTGCAGTACAGAGTTATGAGCCTTGGAACTAGATCCAATAAGATGCAAATATTGAATACACTGCATAGAGAAACTTTTACTCATGGTTTCTGACTTGTTCCTTGAGACTACCATACATTCCCTGGGTTGAACAGTGCCTCTCTGCATGAGATGGCTGTAAAGAGGAATTCAGACTTAAAGATCCAGTCAGCTGAATGTGTGAGAAACCAAAAGCAGGTAGCAATTTACTTAAAAGTGAGATCTTGATGAATGATGTATTGAAGAGTAGATAAAGTTAAGTCTTAATGGCTTCTCATCAATGAATTCAAGATGAAGAAGTGTGTGTTTGGGAGAGTATTACTTGTACTAACAAGTAAAAGAGAGTAGATTTAGCTCTTGGGAATATATAAACCATGTTAAAGGAAGCGGAAGGGATGAAGATGTCATAACTGGTTTTTCAGATGAATGGAGCTCTGCAGGTCCAAGCACTGGAATCCTCATGACAGTTCCCACAGCTATTGTAAGAGTCTCTTGGGTGGCAATAGGCTATGCCAACAAGACCTGTACAAAATAATCCTCAGGGGAAGCATCTGGGAATTAGCAATTGCCAGGGAAACTTTCTAAATAGTCACCTTCCCTACTGCCCTGATCTTGAGTGTTGCCAGAATTGCTCCATCCAAAGAGATCTCTCTGGCAAATAAGAGCCACAGGCACAACATATTGTACTCCACCCTTAAGGATATGAAGAAGAGCTGCTAACTGTTATCAGCTTGGGAAGCTGAATTTTGTCAATCTCTCATCCATAACCTTTAAAGAGAGGAAGGCCACTTTTCATATGCATTTTTTCTGAGAGAATTTCAGCTATGACAATGTAGATAGTCCTGCATTTGTGGTTCCTAAGGAAAAATTGCCTTTCAGTTTAAATATTTATTTAAATACTCCATGTTTCACATCTATATTGCAGCCTCTAAGGACAACTTGGGTTGTTAGTCCTAGAGATGAATGTTTGCTCAGTATGTTTCAGCAGAGATTTTTAAATTCTTTTCCCTCCATTTTACCTGTTCCCCTATTTTCTTCCTGGAATTGACTGTAAAGAGTTTTGGAATATCTTTAGACCTAACTGTGATATCAAAGAACATCTTTCTTTACAGAGAGAACAGATTCCTCTGTGCTGTAGAATTTACTTTGTGCTACTTGGATGCTTAATACCCCCGAAAAGAGTCACATAAAGCCTACTAAGACTAGAAGAAAACTTGCAGAAATACTCAGTTTTTGTAGGAGAGATAAAGCATTTCTCTTTCAAAAGTTTTGTTGTTATCTGATATCTCCTCTTTCGTTGTAAGATTTTCTATCGTCCCTGGGGAAAAAATAAATAAATAAATAAATAAAGAGTCATTCCTTCCCTTTTTTTCAGATACCTTTAAAATTATACGGGGGGGGGGGGGGGGGGGGGGGGGGGGGGGGGCTGAGGGTTTTTTCTTTTCTTTTTTAACTAAAGATATCCTCAGAATGGATATTTCCTCCCTGAGGGATTTTAAATAATCCCAATATGTATTTTTAATGCTAGGATTACCTATTTATTCATTCACTTATTTTATTTCTTCAACTTTTAGAAAGGATTACCAAAAATGTCCATTAATGATGCATTGAAGTGGAAAAGTCATAATGGATAGAAAGAGATACTTCAGTAGAAAAGGGAAAGATTTTAAGAACTTTTTTTTTTTTTTCCACTTAGTCATTTCCTATAGCAAATGTGATCATGCAGTGAAGCTGCTACTTGCTATCAGGGCAGACTGAAGCAATGTGAGTGCTGAGTGAAATGCTATTAAAATAAAGATGCCAAAGCCTCATGCTTGAGTATTTTCACCCTGAATTTTGCTTCCTTTCATGAATTAGGCATAGACTTCTAGATTGTCTAAAAAGCTGTCATCAGACAGACACTCAAACTTACCAGTTCTGTTGAATACAGTTCAATGATATTGAATTCCTTGGAAAAAAATGTATCTACTACTGAAAGCTAAAGAACTTATTGGATGAGGATGGAGAAGTATGTGTACTGTGGATATGTGTGTCCAATGACTGAATTATTAAGGTGGCTATATTTAATGTCTGGGTATATATTTAGCAGTCACCTTCACATGCAATAATATATCGACTTATTTTCTGTTGAACTGAGCCACAAAGTTCATACCCATTTTTGCTTCTAGCCTCAGCTATAAATTGCAAGCTGCCTCCAAGTCAGATTTATTATTTTTCTTTCTAGATAGAATTGGCATTATTGTATGATTCACTTAACATGAATAATGTATTAGTTTAACTAAAATTGAATAATTCAAATCAAATGTGGGTAAACTTTCAAAGCCTTTTTGTATGGAGATTTAGAAAGAATCGTATCTCCTTTGAGACATACTGAATGTGTTTACAGTGGAAATTTTAAACAATGTTAAAAGATCTTTATTGATACTATGCATGTTTTTTCCTTTCTGTTGGAGGTAAAAAATCACTTTTGTTGCCACATGACAGATGGTAACCACAGAAGATATCATATTAGATATGTTTGAAACAGATCATGTGAATTTAAATTTTATACACAGATGCTTCACAACAAGCAGAGCTTTGTAGAAGTGGGAAATAGAACTAAGTATTTGTGTCGGTGCATGCACAAGCACACGTATATGTTTGTATATCCATACATAAGGATGTAAGGATGCACTAAGCTTTCCAGAAGAATGGCAACGGTACAATAGAAGGCTCTGTAGTTGGAAAGCAAAATCAGAATCAGTTCCCCCAGCTTGCCCTTTGACAAGACCAGTACAATCTGCAGAAAAAAAGAAGTCAGCCATGGGAGTGAAAGTAGAGTCAGGGTGAGGGACAAGGTGGTCCTATTCTTTCATCAGTTATGGTCATAGAACATTCATGAAACTAAACTGGAGTGGTTGTAATCTCAAAATAAGATTACATTAGAGGCAGAAGTGCAGAATGAACTTCAACAATTTGAAATATGATGTTATTTAAGAATTGGATTATTTTATTCTATTTAAATTCTAACAAACTTGCAATATTAGATATTTCCATAAAACAACTCTTCCTTTGGGCAATTTTTTCTCACCAATTGTAGGGCTTAAATGTAACAATTGCACAAGCACAATGCATGTTGAACAACAAGAAACCAGTATTGGTTGTAAAACATTTTGGATAGGCCTAAATGATAGAAAATTTTATTTATTTCCTCTGTGCTACTCCCTTCCAAAGATACAAAAGAATAATGTTGGCTGTCATAAATGTAGTATTCTCTGAATTGCTTCACAACTTTTTAATATCAACATATACAAAATGACATGTAATTAACTTTTTTCCTACCTCTTTGGGATGAAAACAGAAGTGCCTTAACACATTTCAAGAATACAAAGCCAAGTGATCTGTTTAGGCTTGTTTGGATTTAGCAAGGGATATTTTGAAGCTCAGTTTCTAATTAATGTGACAGCTGCATATCACACTCCAAGGTTGTGTCCCAGTGTGTTTCAGTTCTCCGTGGAGTGTAGATAAAGAAAATAAAGATTGATCTTCAGGTGTTGAAAAGAGTTATATATTCTTTCACTACAACTAACATATCTGCCTACACCACCTGAGGTTTTTGTATAGTTTAAAACAGGTTTCATTAAACTACCAGAGACACTGACAATGA
This sequence comes from Excalfactoria chinensis, assembly GCF_039878825.1. Classification (NCBI taxonomy): domain Eukaryota; kingdom Metazoa; phylum Chordata; class Aves; order Galliformes; family Phasianidae; genus Excalfactoria; species Excalfactoria chinensis. The sequence goes on from NC_092825.1 coordinate 178,827,351, forward strand.
AGGCTGGAAGGCCTTACAACATAATTTGCTAAAAGCTAGAGAAGGATACACTTGTATCAAAACTTGTGTCAAAACAAGCCCTAATGTCCACAGCTACATAGTTATAGATATCCTCAGAAAAATGTAGGTGGGCAAAGCCTCAGTCAATTCCTCCCATTTTGGGCACATCTGTATATTAACAGACTGTATCTAGAACAAAGTACACTTCACAGTGAGAATTGCTGGCCAAATTTCTAATCATAACTGGGAATATCTGTATTTTTCATCATTGTTCTCCAGTTTTCTTGTCCTGAGCAACCTCCTCTTTGACCCTGCTTTAATCAGGGTATTTGGACTAGGTCATATACAAGTGATCTCCTCCCTTTGCATTATCTACAACACAAATTAGTACATCATAATTAATATTATGATCTTTGTGTGTGTGTGTGTGTGTGTGTGTGTATACAATGCATGAGCTACCTGCCCACTTCCTTGTGTGTCTTTTTAGCTCCCTGCCACAGAATTGTTTATGAAAAAGCTGAAATGTGATGTCTGAGAAACATTTATTTTCCTCAGTAAAACATTACCTTGTCTCATTATTGGAAAGCAGTAGAAGTTCTATGTCATTATTTTTTATTTGACTGTTAAAATCTATTGTTGTCTGTGTGTTGACTGAACCACACCTTCCCTTTCTAATCCTTTGGCAAACTAGCTTAAAAAATGTCATTGACCTTGAGAGATTATATATTATTTAATTAAATGCAGGGTAAATCATCCTCTTTCATGACGAACCTGCATTTTATTTCCAGGAACAGGAATTAGAAATACTCTTGATCTTTCTTAGGACTTTGATATTGGCATAGTTAGTTACAAAATTGTCAGATAAGACAGGAAATAAAGTCCAAAAATGTCACAAAGTCTTAACCATTTAAGTGCTGTACATTCGAAATTGTCAACACATTCTCCACCGAGTTTAACTGTAAGAAAGGCTTGAACATATCTAAAAAAGTTGTCTTATTCTGGAACAAGAAATTATTTTCATATAAAAATGGTTCATAATGACCTATATATGAAAGTATTTTTATTGACAAAGTAGGGTGAAGTAAAACTGAACATTAAACAGTGCTATTGAGGTAATACACTGTCATAGATCTGGAGCATCAGTATCTGTAGAGTGATAAAATTGTACTTATCCACAAAGCCTACCTAATCTCTATACAGAAAAGAGAATGAGTTTTATTTTTAAAATAAATTCAGAATAATTTTTGCTGTTATATCAGATGTATACCTCTGATTTTGGAAAAAAAAATAAAAATAAAAATAATTAAAAAAAAGAATTTTTACCTTTTACTTCTCAGATAAACTTCCTTTTCATAAAGCCTAGTCTTTTATACTGACATCCACATAAAACATATCTGGAGAGTCCACTGCATGCCTACTGAAAAATACATTAACTGCAAACAATATTCTGTATTACAACAGCCAAGCCATTCCATTAATCTATCAGTTTTAGTTAAATATGTAAATTACCTGAATTTACAGATTAAAAAAACACTTAAACTTGTCTTAAGCACTAGACGTTTATCTGTATCAATAAGTCAAGGTGAGGTATATTAGGAGAAGAAGGGAACCAAGTATCTGCAGGGTTTTAAACTAAAACAGTGCATGTTAATCCATCCATGTATGGCACCAAGAATTCAAGTTTGAAAAAGCTGATATTTTGTCTAAAATTTGTGTGCATTTATTTTGGCTAGACTCTTTCTGAGGATCTAATCAGAGAGTATCAGGCCAAAATCAAAGCACACAAATCTATGGGCCCTGATGGGATGCACTTAGGTGTGATGATGGAGCTGGCAAAGGGGATTGTTGAGCCACACTCTATCATCTTTGAAAGGTTCTGGTGAATGGGAGGAGTCCCTGAACACTGGAGGATGGCCATCATCACTCCAGTCTTCAAACAGGAAGGAGGATCTGGGAAACTATAGGCAAGACATCCTCACCACTGTCCCTGTAAAGGTGATGGAACAACTTCTGGATACAATCTCCAAGCAATTGGAAGGAAGAAAACTATCAGAAGCAGTCAACATGGATTCACAAAGGGGAAATAATTCTTCACCAACCTGGTAGATTTCTATGATGTCATCACTGGCTATGTATGTGGGGGGTGAGCAGCGAATTTTGTGTACATTGACTTCGGCAAGATGTTTAATACCATCTCCCACATGTAATTTAGAAAACATGGGATAGATTAATGGACGGTGAGATGGATTGAGAGATGGCTGACTGGCGGATCACAAAGGGTTGTAATCAGTGATATAGAGTCTGGTTGGAAGCCTATAGCTAGTGGTGTTCCTGAGGTGTTTGTAGTGTCTCTGGTCTTGTTCAACATTTTCATCAACAATCTGGATGAAGGGATAGAGTCCACTCTCAACAAGTTTACTGATGATATAAAGCTGGGAGGAGTGGCTGACATACTAGAGGGCTGTTCTACCATTCAACAAGACTTGGAAAGACTGGAGAGTTGGGCAGGGAGGAACCTCATAAGGTTTAACAAGAGCAAATGTAGGATCTTACATACAGAGAGGAATAATCATATGCATCAGTTCAGGTTAGGGGGTTATCTGCTGGAGATGTGCTCTGTAGAGATGAACCTTGGGGTCCTGGAGGATGGCAAGATGACCATGAGCCAACAGTGAGCCCTTGTGACCAAAGAAAGACGATGTTATCCTGGGATACATTACAAAGAGCATGGCCAGTAGGTCAAGAGAGCTGATCCTCCTCCTTCTCTCTGCCCTGATGAGACCAATATTGGAATACTGCACCCAGTTCTGGGCTACTCAGTTCAAAAAAGACACAGATGTCCTAGGAGTACGGTGGAAGGCCGCAGAGTTGATAAACAGACTGGAGCACCTCCAGTATGAGGAAAAGCTGAGTAACCTGGGTCCGTTCAGCCTGGGGAAAAGAAAACCGAAAGGAGATCTGATCAATGTTTATTAATATCTATCAGGAGCCAGGAGGCAAATGGATTGAGACCAGGCTCTTCTCGGTGGCTTGTAGCAATAAGAAAAGGTCAATGGCCTAAAACTTAGGAAGTTTAGTATAAACATGCAGAAGAATTTATTTACAGTAAGGGTGATGAAGCACAGGAACAGCGCAGAGAGGCTGCGCAGTCTCCTTCTATGGATATATTCAAGGCCTGTCTGAATGCCTACCTATGTGACCTATTCTAGAGTACCCATTTTTACAGAGGGTTTGGACTCAATGATCACTTGAGGTCCCTTCCAACCCCTGCAATTCTGTGATTCTGCGACTGGTCTAAAGCATTGCATATTGATGCATCCAGATATGACATCAAAAATTGAAGGCATTAGAAAAAGCTGATCTTGTGTCTAAAATACTTGTCAATAAATGACACAATGGCACTACGACAGATCCATAGAAAGTTGTAGAATAGTGTGTTATGATCATAAAAATCTCAGATCTGCTTCATGCTTGTGTTTTCAGTGTCTGAGGTTGTATTATATTATACAAAGTTCAGAAAGTGACATTACTTAATGACACATATCATTCTTGATGACCAGACCAGTCTTAAACTGTTGCTTTTTCAGATGTGAATTATAAAGACATCCAAGAACATTTCTAATTCTAACACAAAGTTATCACTGAATTCTTGGGTGTGCTACTTTTCCATTTCTTAATCTTGGAAAATTGTACAGTAACCTAAGCACGCTATCATCTATAAAAGTCTTTGTACAATGTACTGTACGTCCATAATAATTCTTCATGAAAGAATACACATTAACATCTCTTTATACCAAAATATCTTCCTTTAATCTTGAAAAATGAGTAGGCTAACTGGTTGGATTCATCTGCTTAACAGCATAAATGGGAAGCAGTGCTCATTTCATGTCTTTTGGTAATGAGTGCTATTTTACTGCAGAGAAAAGAAACCTTTGATATGCCATCAACTCTTCAGAAATCTCCTGCCCGCTCATGCATCACTCACAAGAATACCATCAAGCCCTTCAAGCAAAGATTGCTCATTCTCATTGCTGTTTTCACTCTCTAAATAATTTGCAATGTAAATACCCCAGAATAGATTAATAGATAGTGAGGGACAGAGAGAACTGAGAGAAGGAAAGAAAGAGATTTGGATTCAATATGTTATTTTGCCTTCACAGAAAGGCTTTACAGCCTAAATTATAGAATGCAGAAATAATGACAGAAGACAAAGTTAAGGCTCCATACCATTGTTAATTGCATTTCCTTTATGTCTTGGCTCTTCAGCACAAATCAGAACTTGGAAGCATATGATGATTTGCACTGGCTACTTATATCACTCACAGTGCCGTGCCTCACAGTTAGGAAATATCTTGGGTAATGGCTAGGATAATGTTCAGTAGAAGGGATCAGTTTGTTCTTGCTGGCATTTGTCTACATTGTATAGGACAATTTAGAGCTCTTTTTGAGACAACGTTGTGAATATCTGGACATTATGAGTACTGGTACTTCACACAGAATGACATGAAAGTATGTCAAAACTACTTAAGAAATGATGGTGTTTGGATACAGTTTGATTTAACACTGTTAAACAAATTCATGACCACACTAGGAATAGAGCCTTACTATTGAGTATGGATCTGATTCCAGGACGAACATTCTATCTATGAGAGGGAATGCTTTAAACTAATATAGGGGAGGTTTAGGTTAAATATTAGGAGGAAGTTTTTCACAGGGGGTGGTGATACACTGAAACAGGTTGCCCAGGGAGGTTGTGGATGCCCCATCTCTGGAGGTATTCCTGGCCAGGCTGGATGTGCCTCTGGGCAGCCTGGTCTGGTGGTTGGCAACCTGGCACATAGCAGGGGGTTGAAACTAGATTATCATCTTGGTCCTTTTCAACCCAGGACATTCTATGAATCTATGATTCTATGATCTATGTGTTGTTGCTCACCACAACAAACTTGTATGGACTTTTGGTTAAACCTGTTCACCATCTCCAAATCTGTCCTACTTTCTCAAATCTGACTAGTAACACCACTGCTCTGTCAGACCAATTTGCACTTGGTATGGGCAAATTAACTTGTCTCACATAACATCATTTATCTGGGTAGAAGCAATATCATATGTAAAATGAAGTACTGAATGAAGAACTGTAAAAATTATTTAAATTCAGTCATGCTGAATATCATATTTAATCCAGTGGATTGATGACCAAAAGAAAGAAGACTATTACAGAGAGTGTTCATGGCTTAGTGTTGTCTTATGACAACACCATAAATTAACAAACATGGGAATCAATCAGGTATCATTGGAGTAACATTTAATAGTTGAAAAAATGCAATATTAGATAAGTGACACTTCACAGGATACTGTCTGTACAAACTTGCTTAGCTTAACCATATGAGGTTTAATGCTTATGAGATTAGTGCAGATCCATAATTTTGATCATGACACCTTAAAACTGTTGATCAGAGTGATTCAAGGGACTGTCTCAGCTGTCCAAGATTGTATGAGAGAAGCAAAGTGACCAAATAACAAACAAAATTCCTGGTTTTGTAACACTTACTAGCTTTCATTTTAATGATGTCAGAATCCACATGATGCTATGAAATCGTAGAATGGAAAAGAGCCACTACTAAGATATTAGCCTAAAAAATGTATGTGCGCCAGCATTTAAATATGCTGATTTTTCTTTATGAAAATACGTGACTGCTTTATGGTAAAGGAATCCATTAGTTGTGTTTGTGTTTTGTTTTTGTTTGTTTGTTTTAATTGTTTTTATTGTTTGTTTGTTTGTTTCCAAACAGTGAAGAAAGAAATTGAAAAAAAAAAAACCTTCATCTAACAAAGTTATGTTAAAAATATGTCATAATCTCAAATCTTATTCATGATTCTTTTTTCCACCAGCCTAGTCTAAAGCAGTTGAGGACAAAATTGCTGAACATCACAAAATATTTCTTTAAATACTTAGTTAAATTTTCACATATAAGCTAATGAAGGGCTTGTGAAGGGCTGTGAAGGGCTTGTAGAATCAAGCCTATGAGGAGAGGCTAAGGAAGCTGGGGCTGTTTAGTCTGGGGAAAAGGAGGCTGAGGGGAAACCTTATCGCACTCTTCCAGTAACTGAAAGATGCTTACAGTGAGAGTGGGGCAAGTCTCCTCTCACTGGTGACAAGTAACAGGATGAGGAGAAATGGCCTCAAGTTGTGCCAGGGCAAGTTTAGGTTGGATGTTAGGAAACACTTTTTTATAGAAAGGGTAGTCAAGTACTGGAATGGGCTCCCCAGGGAGGTGGTTGAGTCGCTATCCCTGGATGTTTTTAAGAGCCGTTTGGATGTGGTGCTCAGGGATATGATTTAGCAGAGGGTTGTTAGAGTTAGGGTACTATGGTTAGGCTGCGGCTGGACCTGATGATCTTCAAGGTTTATATTTATATTAATATTTTATATTAATTTATATTTTTTATTTATATTTTATTTATTTTATATTTATTATATATTTATATTTTTATATTTTTAACATTTATATTTTATATTTTATATTTTTAACATCCAGTGTTCAGAGAATGTCTTGGGATATTCATTCACTGCAAAATAGGTGAAGCTTTGTGTGAAGAATGGAATTCACAATTGTGTGAACTTTGTTGTTGTGATTACAGCCTATGTTATGTTCTGTTAGATAATGTAGAGAACACATCAAATCCAGTGTCTTCTCTGTTGGTCATAAATGATCTTTCAAAGTAAAAATGATTATACAAAATGATTGGTTTTTTGCTTTTATTTATTTTTGTTTAAATGTATTTAAATCCTACAGTAAAATATGAACATATCACTACAATTATCTGTAACAATTGCATTTGCAAAATCTCCATGAGGTTTCTCTAATGATTTATTTTAGAAAGTAGCAAACTCACACAATGGAAATATTTTTGCCTTCTTTTTGTCTTATTTCTCCCAGTAATGAACGTTGAGTACTGTTGGAATTCATTTGTCTTCTGTTATTATTAAAAGACATTTTATTCTATATCATATGAGACTTTTTAAAGAGATATTCACATTTCATTCAATTTCATCATGACCAGAGTATCCACAATGAACTTTATAAAGCCAACAAAGTTTTAAGTCTCCTTCTTCCAGTAAAGACACAGACTTAAAGACAAATTGTTCATATAACCTTTAAAGTGAAAAACAAACAAACAACAACAATAAAAACTTTCCCAGGACTATCACACGGAGGGTGGTATCACACTGGAACAGGTTGCCCAAGGAAATTGTGGATGCCCCATCCCTGGAGGCATTCAAAGTCTGGATGGATGTGTCTCTGGACAGCATGGTCTGGTGGCTGGCAACCATGCACATAGAAGCTGTATTGAAACGAGATACGCATTATGGTCCTCTTCTCTGATCTTATGGTTGTTTTCAACTCAGGCAATTCTGTGATTCTGTGATTCACATATATATACGTATATATATGTGTCTGCATTGCTTGACTTTTAATATATAATTCAATGCAGTCATCTTCCATTTTCCTCCCATATCTCCAAAACTATTTTAATAATTCCTTCTGAAGGACAGGTAGTACCTGAGATAGCATATCATTTTTGGTAACTGTTTTATTAGGGCATTTATTAAAGCATTTTTTGTGCCTACATTCATATAAAAGAGAGCAGGTCTCTCAGAGTGGAACAGTAGCCCACAAATATTTCTTTATTTCTGATTAAGAGACCTTGCTTCATTGATCTTATTGAAAGGAATCATGAGAGTCATAGAGTATAGAATCCTTAGTGCTGAAAAGGACATCTGAAGGCCACATAGTCCATCTTCCCTATGATGAACACCTTGAAAGTATTCACGGACAGGACTTATACCATCATGATATCAAATTAGGCCAGATGAAGTGTGATTTATTTGCTTGTTTTTCTTCTGTGTTGATTGCAAAGACAGTTCAAACTGGCTAACAGCATGATATGTCTTGGAAATCTTACCCTCTTTGTGCTTTTACCTACTCAGAACAACTACAGACATCGTACAAATACTATGATTAGTAAGAGTTTATGATAGATCACAATAAGGCCCATTTTAAACATGAGTAGAAGAGGTATGCATACACATATAGTAATTGATATCATTTTACTCTTCAATTTAGTTTTGAAATGTGATGTTTTTGTAGACTGATTTACACAAAACTGACAAGAAATCAGAAGAATTGTTTATTCTGATTAGACTGAATTTATTTTTGGTGCAAATAAGATGAGTTTTGTTTGGGGCAGTGAACAGGATTGCTCTAAAAAAATAAAACCTCTGGAAAGATTTAGTGTTTTTTATCCTGGAGTTTTCAGGGAAAGATTAAGCTATAAATTCAAGTTAATTTTAATTGCTTTAAGTCTCTAAGGAATGAACACATAACAAATGGAATCCCAGAGCTGAAGGTACCAAATTGGTCCTAGCATTGTGTTTAAATGAAACACGCAAAAAAACTTGATAATTAGCAAGAGCAAAAACTGAAATTATTTAGGATTTTATTTAATCTGAGGCAAATAGCTTTGAATATAACAATTATCTAATTATACTGCTTTAATACTGTGGAGATTTTTACATTTGTGTATGAAGAGGAACAAGAAGGAAATTCTTTATTTCCACTAGAGCAAATGCGTTATCTTCTGCTTGACCTATGGCACAACAATTACGGATGCATAGCTGAATTGTCTAGGGAGATTACACAGAACTCATTCATTGAGCTGAAAACGTTTAATTAACACAGGAATCATAAGAAGACCATACATTACTGTGGTTTGTGGAGTCTTATGGAACCTTAGGAGAAGATACTAATTAAAACAACAAAACAATAAACCCATACTTGAAGGGACTGATTTGGCAAATCTATCTGCTGCCTGGGCAATCTTAAAAGCCATTCTGTATATGGGTACAGTGTATCAGTGAGCAAATATTTAGAAATTCTCAACTGAGTTCCAGATTTTCAGAGATGAGTGATTTTAATGGGAGCATCTACACCCACAATGAGTACCATGATACAAACAAAGCAGAAGACTGAAGAGGTGCACAAATATATGGAGTAGGAAGTGGAATTATGCAAGTTCACATTAATCAAGTACTCGAGTGTCACCTTGTAACACCCTTCTCTCCCATCTGAAGTAATTTGATGACTCTTCATCAGCACTCAAATTCTTGCTGTATCATGCTAACTTACTTCCTGTCCTTTGGTTTTTTCACATTGATTCACATCAGGTTCACATAGAGAGGTTTGTTACACATTTACAGTGCAAACGCTGTAGTTACAATTTAAAATATCTTCAGCGGTAAATATTAAAAGAGGATGCGTCCAGTCACAGTGGGATTTCTGGCTAAAAGCAAAAAATATCAAATCTTTTCAAGTCATAAACTGAAATCTACAGGCACATGATGTTGTCAGATGTCACTATTTTACAACAGATTTCATGGCCCCAGGATTACCAGTTTGACCATATTTATTTAGGAGATGACATAAATGTGGGAAGGGACATGGAAGAAAAGAAACACAAAGAAGTAATGTCACATCAACACAGGGAGGAGACTGTCACAGATGGAGAGTAGAGCACTGAGAACCTCACTTGTAAGAGGGAGGCAGAAAAACATTTTTTTATATATAATGGATATAAGTTGGCAATTTGAACAAATATGACTCTGACTTAACCAGATTTGAGATAGCTAGATACCCTTGACTATTTGTTACACAGAGGGTCAGGGCTGCCTAATGAATGAAATATTAGCGGAGCTATTATATCTTAAAAACAATAAATCATTTACCAAATATCTTCTGGCAAGATGTCACCATGTCCCAGATGAATCTCTGCTCAGGCATTAAGTAACATATAGAGGTGTCCCTCCTCAAGGAAAGATTCTGGTGTGCAGCCAGCTGCTTGCAAGGAGTACTGCCCAAGGGTTTCTTAGGGTGCTTTCTATTTTTGGGGTAAGATAACTGACTCATAGGCGCAGAATGTAAAATTTGATCTATTGAATTAGGTGTCTGTTATCAGGTGTCTGAGCACAGTTTGAGACAATACGGTCACTGTTAAATGTCTCTGGTGAAAACCTGGTTACTATCCACTCCAAGGGCAGGGTCTTTTTTTGCACCTTACTATATGCACTAGTCCTTGGGCATAGCTACCAGGTGGATGTGAGAGCAAGGAGTGCACCGTCACAGTGAAGCATCACAAATTACACCAAAGACGAATGTTTGTAGAAAGAAAGAGAATGGCAGAATTACAGGAACAGTGAAATAAAAAAAAATATGGAAGTCACTTTGAACGACTGTAAAGAAGAGAGGTGGGAGAAGTTGAACAGGTTTAGTCAAAATAGTACTTTAGACTGTGTAATCAGATGAGCGCTCCTGTGGACACTATTTTAGAGCACAAATCCATGAGCAAGTGAGGAATCCTGAAGGCCAGTGATAACAATCAGAAGGCAATATGAGTAAGAAGAAAAGCTAACGAGCTGAGAACATGTTTGTAAAAACTCAGTTTTGAGCTGAACTGCACTAGGAATGTTTAATTTCACTACTTTGTCTTTCATTTCCCTTTTCTTTGGATTAGTTATACTCCTAGAGAAGTATATAGACTTGCAATATTTTTCAGAATCTTATAGAGGATCCTTTTTGTTGATTTTTTTAAAATCCTATCTCAAGTGGGTGAAATAACAGAGAAGTCTGGAGAGCTTGATGATAAAAGGTAAGATGTGGGATAACAGGGAGGCAATGGAAGGCCCTGAATGCAAAGTCCAAGAAAACATTCATTTATAAGACAAATTACTTATAAGACAAATTATTTTTGGAAAAGGTAGCATGACTAAGCAGTACTGCAGATTGAGATGGGAGGTACAGGTTGGAAGATTTAAAACTTTACTGTTGGCTACCTTCCAGAGGATTTTCATGACTGTCACTAAGGGTAGAATTTGGCTTACTTACAGCACAACTTTTCTTAATTACACCACATATGCTGCTTGCTATTTTTTTTTTAGTTTTTTTTTTTTTTTTTTTTTATCTATGCTTCATAGTTATTTGTCACTGTGTAAAGGACTTTTTTTTTCCTTCCTGTTAAGCAGTAAGAAAAGATGGTATGTCTGCTACACCTACTTAGTTGCACGAGTGACTGAGTTGGTTCAGTAACATTAATTTGTTTTCATCTCTCTTAAGTAATTACTTGCCAATAAAGCTGTTCCTTCATTGCTTTAGGAACCTTTCTTGTGTCTTCTGAGCATTGTCTGTATCTCAGGCATATGCCCTTTTCTCCACAGATGCCCCTAGCTTCATCCATTATTGTTACTTCAGGAGACAAAGGTTCTTAATCAAGAGAATGCTGTGTAAGGACATGTGAGCTTGTACTTTTCCAATCAATCCCAACAGCTGCATGCACAAACATAAATTAAACTACAGAGAATCTAAGGAGATTATAATGACTGCATTAACTTTCAACTTATTTAATAAAATGGCTGTCTCCAACAGAGATTCTTATAAAAAGCAGAATTAAAAAAAATTACTTTGCTGCTCGTGTCCAAAGAGCAACTAAAGAAAAAACTGCTTTGATATACTCCTGAAGAAAACCTCAGGAAAGTAAAAAAAAAGTTTGTTTTATCTTGGGCTATGTATATATATAGTTTATTAAATAATCCAATGGAATTCTTGAAAGACATTTTTGCTTTTTGCTTCATGCAAGTAACCTTAAAAGAGCGGGATATGATTTGGTTTCTTTAGTATATTCTAGTTCATTTTGAAGCTTTTTGAATTGTATAATCTCAACTTTTTCCTTTCTCCCAGAGATTTGTGATCTAAATTTATGAATTAAGAGTTTTAAATTTATAGTTCCCTAATGCTTTCTGTCATCTGATAGGCATATGGGTAATTCAACATTTATAGACCATATCATAGGGTGAATATAGGGTGAATGTAAACCCCTGAATTTATTGGGCAGCTGACTACTGAAATCTATTTAAATATAGAATTATTGGATCTCACACCATCAATTCCATAACATTTATAGAGATGATAAGCATGAAGTAAGTAGTTTACATATCACAGACCAGGAGTCAGGTAATTAGGGCTCTGACAAACCAGCAGAGTTTTCAAGAGGGCAAGGTAATAATCTTTAACTATAGTAATACTTGAACCTTACATAAAGCAAGATGGAGTCAATAAAAACCAGACGAAACAGACAGGTAAATAAAATTCATTTCTAATGACTGCATTTGATAGAAATCCACTAAATTCAATGAAATCATGTTCATAGTTAGGAGGAAATTATCAGGCTCAAAACAGAAAAATTAGAAAAGAACATTCAGAAGCATTTTACAAATGAAACTGTAGCAGAAAAAGATCTGATGTTATTTAAGCTTACAGCTTACAGTTAGGAGGATTACAGATCATTATTACTTCGCAATAATACAGTGCTTTGACAATGTTAGTTCTGTACAGTCTAAACACTAGTGTTCTTTAGCTAGCTGGCATAGAAACAGAGCATTAAAGATAGATCATCTGTTATGAAGGTAATGAAAACTAAATGCTTTTGTCTTGCTAGTACATGCTAGAAAGAACATAGAAAAGTCATCACTTTACAAAAGAATTTACAACTTCCTTTGTGTTTAGCCAAGCTGCCACACAAGCACCTATAAGAGGGCAGCCAGTGAAATCATCAGCAACATCTCACAGATGCATTAATGTACAAGACTTCTATAACTCACTCACTGAATGTGTTTTGTTTTTTTTTCTCAGCACAAAAAATCTGCAAAAAAATTCCAATGTGAAGTTTACAAATAATTTTTCACCATTAATCCAACAAGTGGGATCACAGAAAAGCTGAGCATCAGAACTCTGTGTACTGCTTTCTATGTTCATCTTGAATTGCTGAATGTCTCTCTGAGATCTTGGAGGTAATCAGAGCAAAATCCATGTTGAAGAATATTCTGTACATGCGTTATATATTCAGTATATATATATGTATGTTTTGCTATTGGACTTTGTTCAGGAGTAAAAATTAAGCTCAGAAAGGTTTTTTTTTTTTTTTTTTTTTTCTGATGACTGTAAAGTTCTGGTGAGAATGAACAGGGCACTGAGGAGTTGTAGACAAGGTTTTCAAAGATTTCACTAGACTGTAATGACTGAGTATTCTCAAGATTAGTGGGTTTAAAAGTTTAAATTTAAGGTTTAAATTTTCCACAATCATTGCCTTCTACAACCTAATTACGTCTTTGGCAAAGATGACTTCCTCTTAGCTCTTGAAATATCTTCAGATCAGGTAGATTAAAACACTACTTGATTTATGAAATTATCCTCACTCTTCCATTCTGTCTTACTGACTTCAGTATTTGTAAGTTCTGATCAAAATGATTTTCTAATTATTTTCCAGGTCACTATTAAAAACAGTACTTATTCCACTGAACATCCTGGTAACCCACTCTGCTCTTAAGTACAGACAGACCTGAATATATGCAAATACGTGTCATCATTTCAGTCTGTGTCCTGATCTCCTTTCAAATACCAGTACAGGCAGGCTGTGACAGCTCAGCAAAGACTGTCTCTCTGAAAGATTTCTCTTTATCTATTCACATTTTAAGCCACAGTCATCTCTGGTCCCTTGAGCTGCCTATTGCTGTTCTGATTTGCACATTTCCTAATTCCTGACAGCACTTTCTGCTGTGGTACTCACAGTTATTGTCTGTTTGTTTCTAAAAGGTTGTCTCTATGCTTGAGACAAGTTCTCTTGAATTTGATATTTTACAGAAGAACCTGCCCTATTCTCCCCTTGCCCCACTGTACTTCTTTATACCAACACCTTTTAACTACACAAAAATCTCTCAGGTTACGAGGTGGGCAGGCTTTGGTCCTCTCTCTTGCAAGGCAGAGATGTTCCCTTTCTCAGATTCTGTCCAGCTTATTTGAAACATGTTGTTCAGCACATCCTTATGTTTGCTTGAGGTCTCTGGGCAGGTTCATCATTTCCAGCATGCTGTTGTACTATCCTATCATCTGCACACTCCATCTCATCCCACTGACTTGATTTCTTTCTTCTAATCTACAGCTATAGTCAAAGAGCAGCGATGAATAAATCTCAACATACTGACATGTGGTTACAAGTTATTTTATTTAAATTTATTGATTTATTGATTTACCCCAGATACCCAAACACTTCAGACAAATACCTCCAGGCTCCAAATGTGAAACTTAAAAAAAAAACACAAATATCTTTAAATGATGAAAAACCTGGCAGAGGTTCACATTCCTAGTTAACTGCCATGTTACTTTTCCGTAATAACACATGAATGTGTGGAAGTTATCAGTCTGAACAAATAAAAACAATGTTTAACCACCTTTTGAGGTTTCTGAGATTTTACAGAGAAAGCAGAAATGAAATACAAATGAAGCTATCACTTGAATTATCATACTGCCTTCAATATCATTTGTATGTGTGCAACGCATAGGATATAAAAGACTACTTCCTGCTTTAAAGGATTTACAATCAAAAGGGAGTGCTAGAAAAAATGACGAGCACTGAGGTTTCTCCCCTGAGGTTACACTATCTGCTAGTGGCAAAAATGGAACTTGGGATGCTCAGTCCTCCTCTGTTTCTCCCAAACTGAACCATATTCTGGAAAATTGAGCATGGAGAGCTCTTGCTTCATATGTGTTATCACTCACGATGTCTCTCAAAAGGTCAGACAAGGCAGGCTGGCTTCTGACTGTAAAGGAATTAGCTTTCAGTCAAATGCATTCCCTTGGAGTGGTGACAGTACGATATCTCACTAAAGACTTTACATTCTCTGCAGTTTTAAGAGGGTACAGAGATGGGGCATGTAGGAGAGGAAGATAATTCTTTAAACTATGCCATCAACACTATAAACATATTTCATTATGTGTGACTTCTTAAAGAACAAGAAATACATATGATTGAATGACAGTACATCTTTACCTTAGCTGTTAATACACTCTAAATGTGTTCTTCTTAAGGGTCAGCAATACAGTCATGAGCTAACTTGGAAGTGCAGAAAATTGAGGGAGATCAGGTGTCATGACTTGGAAAAACTTGACAGTAGTATTAAAGGTTAGGCCTAGTAGCAGTCAGTAATGAAAGGTTGATTATTTAAATCCCTCCAAACTAGTCAATCACATTTATGATAGTCTATAAATCATGTGTCTTAATTAATGGCTGGAAAACAAGCAAACAAACAAACAAATAACAACAAAAACAGTCCAAAGAGCTAGGGTTCTTTCATCTTCCTGACCTTCATGGCAATAGGCACATTGATACAATTTTTTCTTTCTGATGATCATTGAATATGCTTATGTCTCCCTTGCAAGTGCATAACCTGGTTAGAATACTGTATTTTAAAAGCTGTAAATCACAATAGCACAATGCAGCATTTCTCTGAACAGTTGATTCTGATAGAAATTCTTATTCCCAAGTGTTTCACACAGCAAAACAAGACAGACGGAAGCATGAAACACAACCATATGTAAACTCAGTGTACCCAGAATAAATTGTTTAGTCATAAGGTAAGTAATAGAGAAAAATTAAGAAGGATAGTCAAGAGAGGGAAAGCATATGGTTTTGGATGACATTTTGAGAGAGATGAAAAAGAAAATGTGTTGTACTATTATTTTGCCTTTTTTTTTTTTTTTTTTTTTTTTTTTTTTTTAATAGGGAGTTGTTTAATAGGGAATAGTTGTTTTAATAGGGAAGCTGTTTATGTCACAGGAAAGAAATAATCAAAGTAGACATCCCAAGTCATCAAAGTTTCCTCTAATAGCAAAACTATATTGACATAAGACCCTTGTTGACATAAACCAGTGTTTATAAATATACTGTTCCACAAGACATGACCAGATGAAGGCACTGAAGATGATTATGGTGGATTCTTAGTTGAAAATTTGCTCTCTATAACTTCCTGAAGGGAGGTTGTAGTGAGCTGGGGGTCTACCTCTTCTCTTGTGTCATTAGGGATAGGACCAGAGGGAATGGTTTCAAGCTACGGCAGGGGAGATTCAGGCTGGACATTAGGAGGTATTACTTCTCAGAAAGGGTGGTCAGGCATTGGAACGGACTGCCCAGGGAGATGGTGGAGTCACCGTCCCTGGGGGTGTTAAGGAAAGGCTGGATGTTGTGTTGAGGGACATGGTTTAGTGGGAGCTATTAGTAATAGGTGAACAGTTGGACTGGATAATCTTTGAGGTCTTTTCCAACCTTGGTGATTCTATGATTCTATGAAATGCAGAAAAAAAGAGACCCTGCATTGAGCAGCAACTGTGCTACAAAATTCAGGATAAAGAGCTTAAGAGGTTCGGGGGGAAGTACAGGTGCAAAGCAAGTTGCTAAAGGCAAAAGTAAGAAGAGATATTAGGGTTAGGATTTATTTAACAAAGGTGTAACTATTTCTGAGTTAGACTTCTCACATGTAATTGTAAATCTCCATAGTAACATATGTACATATTTATAATATATTTTATATCATATATATTTTACCAGAGAATTGTTCATTCTCTGGGTAGACTGCAAAGAGATGATAACTCAAAGTCTTAGATCCATACCTGGTTATCTAAAACTCATTAGATATCTCCTGAGTCTTGGGGTGACGTTATGCCAGATGGTCAAACAACCTTTCGAAGTTATTTGGAACAGAACCAAAACAACTTCAATAATGAAATCATCCCTCAGGACAACAAAGTGTACACAAATCCTTCATACTCAGAATTCATCTTATATGTTTACTCTTCTTTTGGAAAATGTAAGTATTAGGAATGGTAAATAGCAGGATTCTTGATTTCAAAATGTAACACAAATAATATAGAAAAGAAAAACTCATCATTTGGTTAAGAAAAAAAAGAAAGCCTCTGAGCAGGAATATCTGAAACAAATAGAAAGAAAATGGGAATGATCAATAATTCCTGAAACATAGTTCCCTCCTGGGAAAGAAATAGTGGGAGAAAGTAGAAGGTGGAACAGCAACATAACTGTGTTTAGAAGAATGTCAGAAAGCCAATTATGCTACCTATTTTGCTTCAGTACCAACAGGGCTTTGGTTGTCCAGCACATACCTTTAGGAAAGGCATGCTGTGTATAATTTTAACTATTTTTTCAGCTAAGTGCAAAATAAATGGAATATTCAAGAGTGTATATATAAACAAAACATAGATATACTTTTGAGTAGACAGTTGAATAGATAGTTTTTTTTAAAATAAACACAGATTCCTACTCTACTGTACATCGAACGGATTTCTTGTTGATCAAGTGCTAAGATGTAGAGATAACTTATTTATAAATATATAATATTATCTACAATGATATGTAATAATAAATAAATCTATCTATAATAGATTTATAAATAACTTGTAATGGAACAAATCATCTTGGGTGAGATCACATGGCATGTGTGTGGCGTCCAAGAGATCAGGCCCAGCCAGCACAGGCTCATGAATGGCAGGTTGTGCTTGATAACCTCATTTCCTTCTATGACTGGGTGACCAGACTGGTGGAGAAGGGAAAGGCTGTTGATGCAATGTACCTAGACTTCAGAAAAGCCTTTGACACGGTCTCTTACAGTATTCTCCTGAGAAAACTGGCTGCCTGTGGCCTGGACAGGTATACACTCCTTTGGGTGTGGAACTGACTAGATGGCCGTGCCCAGCAGGTAGCAGTTAATGGAGTTAAGTCCAGCTGGTGACTCATTACAAGTGGTGTCCTCCAGGGATTGGTACTGGGACGCATCTTGTTTAATATCTTTACTGATGACCTAGATGAGGTGATTGAGTGTACCCTCAGTAAGATTGCAGATGACACCAAGTTGGGAGGTGGTGTTGATCTGCCTGGGTGAATGGAATGAGGTTCACTGGGCTGAGGTGAATGGAATGAGGTTCAACAAGGCCAAGTGCTGGGTCCTGCACTTTGGTCACAATAACCCCATGCAGTGCTATAGGCTTGAGGCTGAGTGGCTGCATGTCTGTGAAGAGGAAAGGGACGTGGGGGTGTTGCACAGGAGGCCAAGAAGCCCAATGCCATTTTGGCCTGCATTAGAAATAGTGTGGCCAGCAGGAGCAGAGAGGTAATCATCCCCCTGTACTCAGCTCTGATAAGGCCGCATCTCAAGTATTGTGTTCAGTTTTGGGCCCTTAACTACAATAAAGACATTGAGGCCCCAGAACGTGTCCAGCGAAGGGCAATGAAACTGGTGAGGGGTCTGGAGCACAAGTCTTATGAGGAGCAGCTGAGGGAGCTGGGATTGTTTAGCCTAGAGAAGAGAAGGCTCAGGAGAGACCTCATTGCACTCTACAATTTCCTGAAGGAAGGGTGTAATGAGGAGGAGTTTGGTCTCTTCTCCCAAGCAACAAACAGAACCTGAGGAAATGGACACAATTTGTACCAGAAGAGGTTTAGATTGGTCATAAGAACGAACTTTTTTTCGTAGAGAGTGGTCAGGCACTGGAATGACTGCCCAGGGAGGTGGTGAAGTTGCTGTCCCTGGCAGTGTTAAAGAGGCGCCTGGATGAGGAGCTCCAAGATCTGGTTTACTGGTTTGCTGTAGCTATGGTAATGGGAAGATGGTTGGACTAGATGATCTTGTAGGTCATTTCCAACCTTGTGATTTTATGATTCTCTGATTCTGTTACTTAACATGTTGTAAAATGACTTCAGATAAATAAATATTTTCAAAACTAAACTCACTTTTAAATGCATTTCTTTGACCTACTTGTGTCATGGGTTAATTTAAGTGAGGCACCACGTGGTAGACTGCAAGATCTGAGAAAGTATAGTATATTAAAATATTGATTGAAATGTGGCAGGCTGTCTATTAATATACTGTATATGTACGTGTTAGTCGTACAAACTATGATTGTTTTGAGATAAATGAACAAATGTAGCCAACATGTATCAGTACCTATTTGCATTATTCATGGCACAGTGTTCCACTAGGCTGACATGACGAAATTCATTCATAAATGTGCTTATTGACAGGAATAGAATAGGAACATAACACAGACAAAAAAAAAAAAAAAAAAAAAAAAACAAACAACAAAAAACAAAAAAAAAACAAAAACCACCACCTGTTATACCCAACTTGAAAGGAAATAAACTGAAGAAAAAATCTGGTGCCTCATGATTCAGTGAAAACCTGGCTAGTAAATACAGAGGCTACCTTTGCAGACATTTATTCCTGATCTAGAATCCTAAGAGCCTTAAATTTTCAGAGGAAAAAATTTACTTTTCTTGTATGAACTATGTCTTTCACATCCCAATTATCTGATAGAGATAAAAATGAGTAGGAAAAGAACCCATATTTGGGATGATAAATGGAATCTATGTATACTATGAAGAGCAACATCAGAACAAGTCTTGAAATAGCAAAATGGGCAGGACAGAGCAAGCCACCAATTTTTTCAGTGGACAAGAAGACCCTTGCTCTTGAACTGAAAATGCTACAAATAGAGAAATTTTGATCATTGGCCTGTGTATTGCATTTATGCAAATATAAACTGATATTCCATTTTTTTTTCTTTAGTAAAAATAAATGAAGGATAAACACCTTACTGTTACTGTCAGAAAGCACATTGCGTAGGAAGCAGTCCTACCCAGACTTTCTAATCTTATTGACACTAACCCATTTTAGAAATAAAATATATCACTTTTTGGAGTTGTGTGAGCATAATTTTGCAATGTACATTCTGAAAACAACGTTCACTAATTTCTTTGTTTGCTGGATCATTCGCAGTGTGAGAGTAGAACAGACATCAAGTTAAGTTTGTAGATTTATAGGGTTCACACTCTCTACAAATGGTGATAATTACTTGTCCCTGCCAAGGTGGCCCAGGGTGCTCATTATCAGTGGAGTTGACAACACTTCTCTACAGTAAAATCCTGCATGTTCTGGGGTCCTGATGGATAATAAACTTAACATGAGCCACCATAAGGCCCCATCTGGAGTACTGTGTCCAGGTCTGGGTCCCCCAGAACAAGATTGGGAGTTGTTGGAGATGGTCCAGAGAAGGGCCACTAAGATGGTCAGAAGGCTGGAACACCTCTCCTACAAAGGCAGGCTAAGGGAACTGGGCTTGTTCAGCCTGTAAAAAAGAAGGCTGCAAGGTGACCTCATTGCAGCCTTTTGGTACTTGAAGGGATCCTATAAAAGGATGGGAGTCAGCTCTTGGAAAGGGTAGATAACAGGAGGAAAACAGGAAATGATTTGAAGTTGAAGGAGGGAAGATTTAGGTTGGATGTCAGAGGGAGTTTCTTTACTCTGAGCGTGGTGAGGTGGCTGAACAATTGTCCAGAGAGTTTCTGGATGCCCCATCCCTGGAAGTGTTAAGGCCAGGTTGGATGGGGCCCTGGGCATCCTGGTCTAGTCTTAACTGTGGAGGTTGGTGGCCCATCCTGTGGTGGTGTGGGGGCATTAAAGCTTCATGATCCTTGAGGCCTCATCCAAACTGGACCACTCTGTGTGTGTTAGCATATATAATTTAAAGGAAAATGAAGAGAAACAGAATTCAAAAAGAAACTTGGAATTCATAATGTTTCAAAGTCATGGGTTCACTGGGGAATCACAGTTAAAATCAAAGTTATCAAAACAGTGGTAATCACAGACTCACAGAAGGCTTGGGTTACAGAGGATCTGAAAGCTCATCTAGTTCTAACCCTCTGTTATGGGATGGTTGCTGCCCACCAGATCAGACTGCTCTGGGCTCCATCCAATATGGCCTAGAATGCCTCCAAAGATGCAGCACCCACAGATTCCCTGAGCAGCCTGTGCCAGTGCCTCACTACACTCAGTAAAAATCCTCATCCTATTATCTAATCAAAATCTCTCCAGTTTCAGTTCAAAGGCATTCCACTTCCTCCCATTACTAACATTTTGTGTTGAGTTGGTCCCCCTTCTGTTTTTAAGCTCCCTTCAAGTATTGGAAGGCCACACTGAGGTCTCCCTGGAACCTTTTATCTAAGCTAGATAAGCTCAGCTCCCTCAAACTTTCTGTAGAGGAGAGGTGCTCCAGACCTCTGGTCATCTTCATGACCCTCCTCTAGGCCCACTCCAGCAGCTCTGCATCATTCCCATACGTTGTGTCCCAAGTATGGAGACAGTACTCCATATTGGGCCTCACAAGGGCAGAATAGAGAAGGATAATCCCTTGCTCTCATGGCCATCCCTCAAGTTAACAATTTTGATTTTGATTAATATATTCCTTGTGATTCACTCAAAAAAAAATCAAATAAGATCTCCAGTTTTTAACAATTCAAGAAATAGAGTTATGTTGGTATACCTTTTTCTGCTTTAAGTCACACTCTTCTAGGCTCTTACAACATTGCTTTGTGCATACAAGTCTCTTCCTCTATGAAATCTTTTTCTCTGCAAAAGAAATGAAGAGGTTGTCTAGTGATACACTAGAAAAATAGACAAAGCTCTTTTTTAAAAATTCACAATTCTTAAAGCCGTTTAATCACATGAAAGAGTGGTGACTGTCTTTGCAGTATTGGATTTTTAACACCAGATGGTACTCTCTGAAGGTATATATTGCAGCACCACATGGCTTAGGTAGCTTCAAACTAAAGAAGATACATTTATTTTCATAAAGACTATAATGAAATGATTGCCTAAGGTTCAGCTTCTTTTCTCAGATGGGATTATTTGCAAGAAGGATAACTAATGCCATTTTTTAATGTTTTGACAGTTTGCATTTATTAATGTCTTATTAAAAACATACTTGATTAATGCTTTTTAGCATTTGAGCATTCAGAGGTGAAGAAAGCAATTTAAAGCATGTTTTTTACTTCTGGGTTTAGTTGTCTATGAATAAATGTGATCAAGTGGATAAAAGGCAATGGTTCGTCAGCATTAGTGTCATCCACGGGATTTTCCACTGAAGAAAATAGAGATGCAATAATAAAGGTTTTAAGACAAAATTATGTTTTGTTTACTGTTATGACTTACAGTGACTTTACAAAATATGATTCTGTTTGGATTACACAGTTTGTGATTGAACACTTAATACTTTGCTTAAATCTTGAAATCCGTTTAACATGAAAAGAATTTTTCTAATGGCGGAAATATAATTACAAGAAAAAATATATATATATGTAGCAGATTCACAATTTCATAGGGCTGTTACTCCAATTACAATCAAGAGCTTCTCATGAGTAAATAACTGGATGTCATTAGATGAAATAAGCTGAATTATTGTTTCTGTTGTATTAGGATGCAAAGGTGGAGAAAGAAATGTAGGCAATGTTGCAAGCAAATGAGAGAATATGATAAACAAGGAAGACAATGACAGAATTAGTAGATGCTCAGTAGAAACTGATAAGTTGAAGATACTGTTTTCATTTTCGAAGTTGAGAAGAAAAGAGGTACCAATTCTGTGAAAATAAAATAACAAAACTGTGTGGAACAGGATGAAGATAAATTCTCTACACAGACAGACCCTTACAGTTTTTTTTTTGTTTTTTTTTTTTTTTTGTTGTTGTTTTTTTTTGTTTGTTTTGTTTTGTGTTTTTTTTTTCCTCCTTCTCTCTGTCATGGTTTTAAGATTTTGATGGATATTCTACATCGTAACATCATCTAGTAAACTGGGAGTTAAAGAGTTAATTCCTCAGTTCTGTGTATTGTCAGTATTTCTGATCTCTTGCTCTCAGAAGAGAAGAATGAACGACAACTCCCAGAAAATACTTCATTTTTCCATTTCTATTTTCTTGTCAGAGGGAAAGATAAAGAAGTTTGGGAGTCACTAGGCTACCTCTTTGCTCTCTGTGCTCCCTGTCTGTCAGCTACAACAGTAGAGTAAGGACTTGGGTTTTGGATACTATCTATCTTATTTTATTTGATTTGTTAACTTCTTTTAAAATCATAATGCATTATATTGTATTACCTCACATTTTGCTGTTATATTTAGAAAATTAAGATTTTTCCTTTTCCCATCCCCTTGATCCCCCTTTTCTGGTTTGTGGGTCTGTGGATACCTTTGTCCCTTTTATCTCTGAACTAGGCTGATCCAGGCTTAACTATGACCCTCTCCATTTGATTATCTGGGCATGCAAAATGAAGAATGAGAAGAAGAAGAGGAAGAGGAGAGGAGAGGAGAGGAGAGGAGAATAGTTCAGTTGGAAGGGACTGCGACCCTGACCACTTCAGAACTAACTGAAAGGTAAAGCATATCATTGAGAGCATTATCCTCTCAAATGCTCACAGACCTAGAGCATTGGTCACCTTTCTAGGAAGCCTGTTCTGGTGTTTGACCTCTCTCAAGCAGAGACATTTTTCTTGTATCTTTTATGAACTGCCTCTTTCAGAGCTCTTCATTGTGTCAGTACCCGTTGTCTTTGATGATCAGGAATAAAGCCTCACAGTACTTTCTGCACTTCCCTATCTCAGGTAGTTTCAGAGAGAAATGAGCTCACCTCTGAGATTCTTCTTCCCAGACTGGACAACTCAGATTTCATAGAATCACAGACTCATAGAATCATAGAATTTTATGAGTTGGAAGGGACCTTTGAAGGTCACCTAGCACAACTCCCTGCAGTAATCAGGGACACCTACAGTTCCATCAGGTTTCTCAGAGCCCTGGAGTCTTCTCTTCTCCAGAACAAGCAGTCCAAGCTTTCTCAGCTTGTCCACTTAGGGGAGTTGTTTCATCTCTTGAATCATTTTTGAGGCCCTCCTCTGTATGCATTCTAACAGATCCACATCTCTTCTGTACTGAGGACCTCACACTGGGACACAATACTCCATGTGAGTTCTCACCAGCACAGAGCAGAGGAGCAGGATCACCTCCCTCACCCGGCTAGCCACACTTATTTTGATTCAGCCCTGGATATGGTTGGCTTTCTGGGCTGTGAGGTCACAGTGTTGGCTCATGTCCAGCTTCCCATCCACCAGTACTCCCAAGGCCTTTTTGGCAGAGCTGTGCTCCATCTTTACATCCCCCAGCTTGTATTGGTAGTGGAGGTTGCCATGACTCAGGTGCAGACTTTGTGCTTGTATTTATTGAACCACATGGATCTCTCTGAATGGCATCCCCATCTCTCAGGTGTGCTGACTGCACCACACAGCTTGATGTCATAAGCAAACTGCTGAAGGCACCCTTGATCTCACTGTTGACACCATTGATGAAGATGTTAAAGAGCACTGATGCCAGTACTAACCCCTGAGGGACAACATTTATCACTAGTCTTTATTCAGACACTGAGCCTTGACCACCACTCTCTGAGTTCAGTGCTGAAGCCAGTTTCTCATCTATTGAACAGTCCACTCATTGAACCCATATCTTTCCAATTTGGAGAGCAGGATGTTGTGGGGGGACCGTGTCAAAGGCCTTACTGAAGTCCAGATAGATGACATCAGTGGCTCTTCTTTTATCCACTGAGGCAGTTACATCATCATAAAAAGTTACAAGATCGGTCCAGCAGGAGGATCTGCCCTTGGTGAAACCAATCTGGTTATTCTCCATCACCACCCATTCTCCCATGTATCTTAGTATAGATTCCAGGAGGATCTGCTCTATGTTTGTCCCTAGCACAATGATGAGGCTGATATGTCAGTAGTTCCCTGAGTTTCATAGGTCTTCCCCCCCAGGATGTGCCTTTCAGTCCTTTTACCATACTTATGTTCTCTTTTGGATGCTTTCAAGTACTTTAATATATTTTTACACTGAAATCAAACAATTCACCATTGAAAGAGAAATGTAGGAAAATATTTGTTCTGTCAAATCCACAGCGTAAGGAATTCAAAATTCTTTTCAGTGTCTTGACTATTTCTGTTTCATACTTTAAATTGTAGTTTAATGTTGAAGAATATATGGCATTCCTTAGCTTCACTGCTGTTTATTTTATCCAGTAAGAATATCCATTTAATACACCTTTACAGAAGGTCTGCACTGACATCATATGATTAAATTCTCAGCTGTTTTCAGACCAGTATCATAATTTTCCCTCTCTTTACTATTAAATGCCTATGTACTTTCAGCCCCAAACCTATAAATCTATACATGAAAATGTTTAGGAGTGCATTTTTGTGGGAAAGGAATACCAGTGATACATCATGGCTGAGGCAAAAGTCAATGTATCCATCCTCTATGGAGCAATCAGTTATTCTGTATCTTTCCATAACACAGTAATAACGTGATACTGCTGGCAAAATGTGAGCTGCAAGAATCAGTAAGCATTTTTCATCTTGCTTATTTGAACTGAAGTTGAGCATCTGGGCATACATCCTTACTCTGTTACCTTTAATATGTTCTTTGTTTTGCATTTCTAGCATATTGATGATAATACTATGAACACAGTATCCTATCTCATTTGCCAATTGGTGTATCTGGAAATGGAAGGGAAAGGAAGTAAACTCTTCATACCTGTAAGTGTATAAGAGCATGTACATTTTAGTAGTTTGGACATTAAGCAGGCATTATAATGTGTGTCAACAATCACAGCAGGCTTCAGTGGAGAGCCTTATTACATTGTAAGAACACCAGGGTGGCCATCACAGATTAGCAGTACTGGCGCTAGCAAATGGACACTCTGGGTCCAGGCAGGAAAATGTTTTAATTAGAGTAATGGAAATGCTGCTTGTTCCCTGTGATAGCGATTTATAGGTGTCAGTTAATGTTGATGCATTTGGATACCTATTGCTGTTTTCTATTACAATCCCAAATTTTGTAGAATATAGATTTGCAGCTTGCAAACATATTTAAAAAGAGAAAGATGATATTTAAAACTATTCCTGTATTACCTTGATGCAGAATTTAACACTAAAAGTCTCAATAGTAATATGTTATTCATAAACCAGTGGCGCAGTGGTTTAAGCTGCTGCCTGCGGCACTGGAGGGCCCGGGTTCGAATCCCCCCTGTGGCGCAGGGGTAGAAGTGCCACTTCGCTACACAGAGGGCTTGAAACCCGGGAGTTGGACTCGATGATCTCTAAGGTCCCTTCCAACTCGCACGATACTATGATACTATGATACTATGATACTATGATACTATGAAATTATAGTAGTTTTTCTGAAGTGGGTTGTGAATCTCCAAAACTTAATCTCATTATAACACAAACTAGCCACAGATCCTTGACATGGAGAAAATAGGACAGGGAGAGTTTAATACTTGGGTAAAAAACACTTCCCCACAGGTCATGGATTCCCAGAATATCTGAGACTAGTACCCTCAGGAACTACCAATCTCTGTTCATGCTATCACCCTCCTCTTTACAGTATTTGCTCTGCCTCTACCCTTCAGAGATCTTCCTACAACTGGGTATCATATACTGTCATTACAAAGAGAAGTAAGGATCCTCTCAGTGAAAACTGACAGCACAACCACAGTCTGATGGCAAGGCCCACTTCTTAACAAAATACTTGGTACTGTTTGCATCAAAAAGAATATGAACAATGAGAGGAATCAGTTTTGGCATGATAAATACTTTGAGTGTATACTCAGAGGATTTTTGTTGATCAAGTGTAACACTTATCTAATCACCTCCAAGCCCCTTGGAATACACACTTTTAAACTTCACCTTGATTTTGCTGTAAAAAAAGTGAGTTATCATTATTTCTGAGTGGTTGGGTTTTTTTTTTTTTGTTTGTTTGTTTGTTTTGGTGAAGTAGCATCAAGACTTTCCTCTTTTGATAGTTGACAAAAAACAAATGAAAGTGGTTGATTTCTTAGATTACTAATTACTGATTATTATTAGTTCACTAGGTGATCTTTGAGGTCCTTTTCAACCTAAACCATCACTGAAAATAATTTTAAAAATATCATACAATAAAGATAGCATATACACTTATAAATAAATTTTAAAAGATAAATAATGCACTTGTGAGAAAAAAGATTCCTTGACATGAATCTCTTATTGTCAGCACTGCCAGTCACATGCTTGGTGAAGAGTCATTAAGTACTCATCAACTTGACAGAAGACTCAAAAAAATATATTTGGTCAACAATCCTGTAGATTTGCATAATAAATCATAACAGCTTGCTAGGAAACACTAGAATCTATTAGGTCAACCATTTAACTCATCCACATATGATTCATTTCACTTGCCAGAATTCTTTTTGGAATGTGTGTGAATAGGTTTATGCCATCACTTATTTTGAATTTTCCTAACTTAATATGCAGGAGAGAAATGATGTGATATTAAAACACCACAAAACTTGAAATTATTTACTTCTTCCAGTATAACAGTTATCATAGAGAAATAGATTTTTTTTTTTTTTTTTCATGTGTGCAAGTACTAAGACTGATGTTCACATGGCAAAGGATAAAAGAAAATAACACTTAAAAGCTGATTGAAGAGGATTATTTTACTTGTATCACAGGATCACAGAATCACAGAATCGTGGGGGTTGGAAGGGACCTCCAGAGTTCATCAAGTTGAACCCCCCCCTGCCAAAGCAGGTTCCCTACACCAGGTCACACAGGTAGGCGTCCAGACGGGTCTGGAATATCTCCAGAGAAGGAGACTCACAACCCCCCCGGGCAGCCTCAGTCTTCTTTTCTCAAGGCTAAACAGACCCAGTGAATGTAGATGAAACAGAATAAGAGATAAATTACATTCAAGATTTCTCTGTGTCACATAAGTTAAATGCAAGTAACAGGAGAAGGGAAGATGATAATTTTATCTCTTTAAGGTGGGCAATGGAAAATAATTAAAGAAACACAAGCATAAAAAAGATATTTTATTTGGTAGCTGGATCTTACATGGAGAAAATTTTAAAACCATGACAGATATAACTTCAAACACAAAGCCTGATCATATTATGATATGGCTGATGTCTCTTCATGAAGGAAACTAGTGATCTACAGCTTGCACTGTTTTGTTAAGTGATTCCAAGTGAAAAGTAGTCATTGATTATGTTTAAGGACTTTCTCATGAAATGAATTAAGACAGGGAAAGTTAGAAATTTTTAAGTCAAAAATCTAACAACTGAGAAAATGTATTAGGCTCTAATATTAACAGAAATACAAATTCAATTAAGTTCTCCAGAGACTGCTAAATTCCTACTGCTGTATCTACCACTTTTTTTTTTTTTTTTTTTTTTTTTTTTTTTTTTTTTTTTCCCCTTAACATTCTTTAAACAAAAAAGACTTACCTGCAGCCTCCCCAGGGTTCATCATGCACCGTTTATGGAGTTTGCTGGAAAATTAGATGGGAAGTGGTAGGAACTCTGAAGTTCTCCTTGCCAGCAAAACATAAGCTTTGTACTTGTCAGAAGGATCCAGAAAAATAATTAAAAATAACCAACCAAGCAAGCAAACATAATTTATTAAAGAAAATCTCTTACTAATGTACTGACGAGGGAAATATAGCCATCTTCAAAGCAATATTTTTCTTTGAAAACTACCAGTCATCTTCAAGATGTACAAAAATTAGACAAGCTTCTCTGTAAACCTGGGAATTAAGTCTCTAATGCAGCAAGCATTCAAATTCTCTTTATTCCACCACTTGATTAACAAGACAAAGAGATTTAGATGTATGTTTTATATGCTTTCTGGTGACATAGCTCAGAATTACGTGTCTGTGTACTTTTCTTCGCCCTTTTCTTTCTGTCCCACCATCCTAGATCATTCAGAGTTTTATAAGTTTACCATTTGTTTTTTATTTATTTATTTATTTATTTATTTTACAAACTGTTGACTACACTAGAAATCAAAGAACCATCCAAAACTGCTTTAGGCAATTTCAGCCTGAGGTTAAAACAGGCTGTTCTGAGACATTCCAGCCCAGATTAGAAGGAATTGCCCTTAAGTAAGGGCACTACCCTAGAGACTTAGCTTCAGTGCAGCTTGGATAAATACTGGCTCTCTGGGCATGAGCAGTAGCAGCTGTTTTAGCATGTCTGTACCTCAGTGGATAAAGTATTGAGTGTTTCAGGGTGTCAAATTCTCAGAAAGAAGACTTTCACATGAACAGTTGAAAATAGGAGCAGAATATGATTTTGTGTTCATTTTCAGACATGTTACATGTAGAAGATATAGCGGTCCAATAAAAACCCCTTAAAAATTTCAGGTTTGCAAATAAGCTTTAGATTGATAACAAAACAAACAAACAAACACTAAACAGCCAACAAATACAATACTCCACCTTGTTTCATATCCAAAGAAATAGATATTCTTTGAACGATTAAGTGAAAGACTCATCCACAGCAGGCATATTGAATTTTACCAAATTACCTTTAATTTGATTCCCAGCTATTACAACAAATGAAACTCTTCCAGTGATAAGAATGTTTTTGTGTACTCACATATGTCATTTCCCTCTTCTTCAAGTCTAATAAATAAATAAATAAATGAGAAAGGAACTACACAGCAAACAGGAGATTCACATGGAAAATACTGCAATGAAAGGGGAGCAAATTTGATTTTTATTTGATGCACCTGCTAAGTTAATTCAAGGACATTACCATCTGACTGCACTGTCATCAGATAACTCTGAAAGATCTCTAGGGTCAGTGAGGGTGGGTCAAGAATGACTGAGGTCAATTCCCATTTTACTGTTTTTTATTGTAATCTTATTATCTGGTGCTACCATGTGTCAAAGTGGCATTGTTTGACAACTACATCAAATTCACAAGAGCACAGGAGTTTGTAAGGAAGAAATCTGTGCTTCATTTAAGCTTTTCAATCTTGTATTGGCTTTATTATTATTATTATTATTTCTTTGTCTACCAGTGCAAATAACTAATGGCTTGAATAGTCCTAGTTAAACACTACATTTTGGAATGTGTGGCTTGTCAATTAGCTGGATATTCGGTGCAGTTATAGCTTGAAACCAAGAACTCACAATTTACAATAACTAAAAAACCTTGTTTATTTCTTATTGTCCATCACTTCATTGCTAGTGGGCACTAGAAGAGAAGGAAGATGTGTTATTAACTGATTACAGACAGCTTTGAAAAGACTTACTATGTTCTAGCAGACCTTTTGAATTTGGGCCACATTTTTAGAATTTAAGAATAATTAATAAAATATTATTTCAGGAGATAACTTCATTTAGGGTTTTTTGGTAATATTTTCCTTAAGTATAAGATAAAAAATTCACAGAGGAGTTGGATTTAGGGAAGAGATGTTATTTTAAGGGAATATTCAGAAGCCACTATGGGCACAGCCACAGAAAGTGTACAGAATATACAACCACATAATCAAGATCATGCTGGAAGAGGAACCAGCAAACAGCAAGGTGCTATGAGACGTACTGTCAACATTTCCGTTAATAGACTGTCTCTCAATTTGTGCCCAGCATGTGTGATGACTACTGTATTGCTGGAGGTGATGTCTTTCAGATGAGATGGAAAATGAGGTTCAAATGACATGTGGTCACTAATGATCCCCTGCCAGCCTCTGTAAAAGCAGGACACACCCAGGTGTTCTGAAAGAGTCCTAATTCTGATAATTATATTTTACTGATCTAAATTTCCCTTGGGGTTTCAATTAAAAATTATATTGTTAGCCTACTGAACAAACTTGTTGTGTAAATTCAGTGTTTATGGATGAAATACCACAATTTCATGGAGACAGAAATGTTCAGTTCTAGGCTGAAAGTTCTTAACATGAGTTAACTCCTTAATGCTGAGTGCATGATTATTGATATTTTATAGAATGGGATCAGAAAGACAGAGGGCTGGCTCAGAAGAATGAAAAGGAGAATAGAATAGTAAATTAAGGCTGACTTATTATCCAGTAAGCTAACAAAGTTAAGCACAAAAGGAGTTAAAAAATATTGTCCAATCATGAAAAACAGAATGTATGCCAGTGAGGAAAAAGTAACTTAAACTGGCTCCTAAACAACTAGGCAATCTGAACTGTGTTTCCCTCTTAAATTATCCAAAGTCTGTTCAGACAATGTAGTAACTCTACAGCAAAAAAATAAAATAAAATAAATGAATAGAAAACAATAATCTCACCCTATCAAACACGTGACAGAATACTAAAAGCAGTTTAACTCAGCCTTAAATATGACAAAAAAAGAAATGGGATGAATCAGGATTACCTTTATTAGAATTGAGCCAGTACCTGTGTGAAGTGCAGTAGCATTTGCTTGAAGTTCATGGTGAGAGGTGAAACTTGTACTCATGCATGTAGTTCCTTAGTTGTATCTCATACTGTTTTTAGTTTGGAAAACTACAATGCCAGCTCCAAAAGTAATGCCTCTTATTATATCATGTTGGCCCACAACATCAGAGGCAGATGTTTGTAGCATAGCGGTAGTGACTGAATCTTCCTGCTTGTGTTCTATTGCATTTTGTTCCTGTGTGAATGACGGGAGAGGAGGGGCAGCCTGACAAAATGGTGTCTGTTGTGGAGGTGTCTGAAGCAAAAGTTCGTCACTGAATTATTGAATTCCTCCATACAGGAAAAATTTGCACCCACTGATAGTCATCAACACATGCTGAATGTTTATGTTGACCAAACAGTGAATTTCAGTACAGTGAGGCAGTGGGTGGTATATTTCAGGACTGACAACAGTGTGAAAGACAAGCACAGCTGCCACACTACAGAATGAGGAGCATCTTGGTTGACTCATCCATGCAAATTGCCTAGTGGTGGTGGCTATGTTGAAAGAGTGTTTTGTAGCTGTTGCTTTATTAAATACTGTTATTATTCTCTTTGTACCTGTTATAGCATCAGTGGAAAGACAACGGGGGTATTACTTTCAGAATGATCTATGTAGATAGTGGAAAACCAACCAACCAAACTAAAAACTTTGGTTACCTAAGATTAGAAAAGAAATCAAGATGTCTCAAAACTGTCAAGGGATATAAAAAGGCCTTCACATTAAAATAGATCGAGCAATGACTTATAATGTGACACTACAAAAAACATGATTACGAATTGTATATTCAGAGATGTCATGTCCTAGATCATGTTGGGAGATAATTTCTCCGGGTAGTATGTTGCAGCTGAAATTGACTGTTCCTGTCAATAAGTTGGAGAGGAAAAAAAAAGACAAAAAAATCAAGTTAGCAGTTATTAATGGAAGGGATTAGAAGCAGATCAAGATTAAAGAGTTGAAATGACTGAATAATGAAGAATAATTAAAAGGCTAAATTATGACTAAACATTTAATTCTGATGATGGAGGTCAATGGGAGTTTTGTCATTAACTATGGAAGAAGATGATCAGCCTTTAGAAGGATATTTACTACTATCTCTATCATCATCTTACCATATATTATTTATATATTATTGATCTATGAGAAAAAGTAAAAAAAAAAACAAAAACAAACATATATATATATGTTTGTATGAAAGGTGTACTTGAAAGAAAACATTTTGTTTAAACAGTCTTCCTAATTATAGAATCATAGAATCCCAAGATTGGAAAAGACCTACAAGATCAAGTCCAACTGTTCTCCCATTACCATTGCTACCACAAGCTACTAAACCATGTATCTCATAAAATATCAAATATAGATATCTCAAATATCTCATGGCTCCTCCTCCAGATGCCTCTAGAACACTGCTACTGATTATGACCCCATCAACTCCCTGGGCAGCCATTCCAGTGCCTGAACAATCTCTGAGAGAAAAAGATTTTCCTTATGTCTAATTTAAATCTTCTGTCACAACTTGGGTCCATTTCCTTGGGTCTTATTTGTTGCCTAGGAGAAGAGGTCAAACCCCTCCTCATTACAATCTCTCTTTAGGAAGCTGTAGAGTGCAATGAAGTCTCCCCTGAGCCTCCTCTTCTCCAGGCTAAACAATCCCAGCTCCCTCAGCTGCTCCTCATAAGACTTGTGCTCCAGACCCCTCACCAGTTTCATTGCCTTTCTCTGGACACATTCTGGGGCCTCAGTGTCCCCAGAGTAGTGAAGGGCCCAAAACTGAACACAATACTCGAGATGTGGCCTCACCAGAGCTGAATACAGGGGGATGATTACCAGCTCCTGCTGGCCACCACTATTTCTAATGCAGGCCAGGATGGCATTGGCCTTCTTAGCCACCTGGGCACACTGCTGGCTCATGTTCAGCCATGCACAAAGACTCACCCACAGGTCCCTTTCCTCTTCATAGTCATGCAGCCACTCAGCCTCAAGCCTATAGAGCTGCATGGGGTTATTGAGGAGAAAGTGCAGGACCTGGCACTTGGCCTTGTTGAACCTCATCCCATTCACCTCAGCCCAGTGATGCAGCTTATCAGATCCCTCTGAAGGGCCTCCCTACCCTCAGGCAGATCAACATTACCTCCCAACTTGGTGTCATCTGCAAACTTACTGAATGTACACTCAGTCACCCCATCTAGGTCATCAGTAAAGATATTAAACAAGATGGGCTGCAGTACCAACCCCTGGGGGACACCACCTGTAAATGGTCACCAGCTGGACCCATGATGATTTGCTCCATTACTTTCCCTAGAACCAAGGTCATGCTGACAGGCCTGTAGTTCCTTGGATTCTACTTATGGCCCTTCTTGTAGATGGGAGTCACATCAGCAAGCCTCCAATCTTCTGGGACCTCTCCAGATATATAGCCAGGAATGCTGATAGATGGTGGAGAGTGGCTTGTCAGTCACCCCCACCAACTCCAGTCCAGATGGAGGAGAAGCTCTAACCATCTCTACCTGAATCACCAGGGGTGTATTCTGCATACCATAATTATCATAGTATCATAGTATTGTGCGAGTTGGAAGGGACCTTAGAGATCATCGAGTCCAACTCCCGGGATTCGAGCCCTCTGTGTAGCAGAGTGGCACTTCTACCCCCTGCTCCACAGGAGGGGATTCGAACCCGGGCCCCCTGGTGTTGCAAACGGGAATTCTACCGCTGCGCCACCGGAGGCACACATTATGTTTAATGACTCTTGTTTTTTCTTTGCGTAATGTGGTATCAAAATTGATTGTTGCCCTGGAGACAACACAATACCATTGTTAGTTTTATGTTCATTAGAAAAAGCAATGTAACCCTAAGAATAACTATGCTTCTTTTATTAGTGAATTAGTAGAAAGTCTTCGCTCTAGATGTAATAATTTGTGGTAATTTGAGCAAGGTGAATTTTCTTGCTCAAGTACTTGCAACTTGCAACTACAGATCAGTGTCCCATTACAATAAGCACTGTCCATCTCATGTAGCAAAAATACTAGTGCTGTCTCCAAGATCTTTCACTCAGACAGATCTGTGGACTTCATACCTGTGATATGCCATATCTTATGTATATAAGGATTTTCTCAGTTAAAAATTTTGCACAATAGAAGACTACAGGGCTATTAGAGAAAAGAGAGCTAAGGTAACATGAGTTCTATAGTCTATGAACTTAGAAAACAAACCTGTCTGCTGCAGCTGTCAATTATATCTTTATTTATTATGCAGAAATGTTGTCTTTTCTTTTGACCAGTAATTTATACCTCTTTATTATTCAAATAGTGCATGAATTAATGGGATGTTAATCAGGGTAACAATTTCAAAAAGAGAATTTACTAATCTTTTAAATGCTTATTCATATTAATTGAGCTAAGAGGAAGCACATAATTATTTGTCATTAGAATTAGAAGCATACTTAATGCTGTCCCTCCTTTAATTCAGATTATTAAGGAATCTATAATATAATAAGCTCAGCACCAAAGTAGTGATAATTAAGGATAGTGGATTATTTTTTTTAATTTTTTTTTTTTTAAATAGAGCAATACTTAACTTCTTTTTCAAGTGAACAGAAAATGTTAATGAAAGGGAAGGTTAGATTTCTCTTACTTCCTGCTTTGAGTGATTGGTAATATCCACAAGACAATACAGATCCAAGAAAGTTTATCTTGTAGTTCACATAGTCTTTTGTTTTTCCCTCAAGAAAAACTGATTATCGTGATTAGGTATCTTGAAGTTTGGTGTGAATTTATTAGAGATAAAACCACTTAAAGAAGCTGGAAAATCCAACTGCATAGTGCAATCCTATAGGGAATTTTCTATTAAATTTGATAACTCTTATCTCCATTTCAGAATGATCGAGTATCTAGCCTTGTGCAATTTTAATTCACATTATCATGGGGATGATAGGAAATGGGTCTGAAATCTTTGTTTGCGGCTTTCATTCTTACATTTGTGAGCAGCTACATTAAATTTCTTAGAAACTCTTCAAACAGCCATGGTCTCCTAGAGTTTTATGTACAGTTTTCTGTATACTTGTGTTTTTCTTCAGGGCTAATGCAGGTACGGTTAGATGAGCATCTCTACTTCACTGTCCCCTGCAGACCATAGAACTTTTCTTGGCTGTCTCACAGTAATCCTGGTATCCAGTACAAGCTAAAGCAGATCCTGCCACCTCAGTGTTCAGGCTCTGCTATTATGTGCACAGCTGACGTCTGATAGGTCTATGAAGTGACAAATGGCAGCATGGATGCCTAAGCCAAAATTGCAGAACACATCACCAGATCTCTTATTCTCACAGCCTCTAAATCTGGAAGCAAATATTGTCTCCAGGCATAGTCTTGACCTGTGATCCTCATTGGCTTCCTAATGGTCTATTTTGAACATACCTCAAGATGTTCAATACTGCAGCACTGGGAAACTCAGTTGGCATTCTCTGGGCGTTCATTCATATGGCTGCAGTTTCTTTAGCCCTTGTACCTGAAGGATACAAACTAGGTGACAACACGGTACAACTTCTGTACTGAACCCAGGTAAACCACAGCCCAACCAGATACTCATGCTTCCTGCAGTGTTTTATGGATGGATAATTCTCTTCAGATGCTGGAGGATCCCAGTGTTGTAATTTAACTGCACATGAGGAATTTCTATTTGTGTCTGCCATCATCCAGGTAAATGCTTTTATTTATATTCTATCAAGTATTCCAATATTTATAGCTCTTCTTCCTTCTCAGTGAATACGCTGTCTGGGGTAAGAGTTAATATTCATGTATAGGAAGAGTGACAATGTAGCCAGAGAATGTTTAGAAGTGTAATTAATACCATGGCATTTAATTAAACAAGGTACGAAATAAGAGATCTGGAGATTTATTCAAGATCAGTAAATACTACAAAACTAAGAATTACAATACGTCCTTGATTCCCTATTCTGCTGTCTCTTGTGGAATATTGACTTATTTCAAAACACATCGACGAGGTTAAATAGTGCAGGAAGTATCTAGAATAATCTAGATACTGGTTATGTATTAGGTTTGCAGTCTATGTGACCTGCTGATTACTGGATTAGGTGAAATGTCTCCCCTCCCACACTCCAGATATTTTCTGTATGGGAGAACAGGTTTATATGTCTGTCGCCAAGGGAAACACACTCACTGTGAATTTAGAGATGAAAGAACACATTTTCTCTGAACGTTTTGATGAGTTAATTCCTCCTAGCTTGGATTGCCAGTGCATTCCACAATAGAACACACATTAATCACTGGAAGTTTTGGCCTTATTTCAGCTCTCCCTCAGGGAGTCTGGACCTTATTATATCAGCTGAACAGAAGAGGCTCCTGCTTTGTGCCTTGGAGATCTTACGTTTGATCATAACAAAGATGGTCTATACACTTCTAGGAGAAAATGCTTTTGGGATAAAAGCTTGATGTGATTGCATGAACTGCAAGAGAACTTGCAAAATCAGTAAAATGAAGTAAAATCAGAAATAAAAACAGCAGTAGTATAAAGAGGAAAGAAATGCAGTAGAGAAAGACTTGTGATGGGGGAATCACAGCTATTTTTCGGTAAAAATGACTTACATCATTAAACCTACGTAGGGAGTCACAGAATTGTAGAATGGTTTAGGTTGGAGAAGAATTTCATGGTCATTGAGTTCCAACCCCCATGCCATGCACAGAGTACCAACCACTAAGTCCAGGGCCCAATCCAGCCCAGTCTTGAATGTCTCCAAAGTAAGGACATCCACAGCTTCTCTGGGCAACCAGTTTCAGTGCTTTACCATTCTCTGAATAAAAAAATTCTTCCTAATGTTTATCCTGAATATCCTCTGTTTTAGTTTAAAGCCTTTCCCCCTTGTCCTACGTCTGTCAGACTGTATAAAAAGTTGATCCCTCTGCTGCTTGTAATTTCCTTCAAGTACTGAAAGGCAGAAATGAGATCTCCTGGAGCCTTCTCTTCCCCAGGCTAAATAAGCTCAGCTCTCTCAGCCTGTCCTCATAGGGTAGATGCTCCATCCCTATGATCATCTTTGTAGCCCTCCTCTGGACCTGCTCCACTGGCTCCAAATCCTTATGCAGGGGCTCCAGGCTTGAACACAGAATAGTGTGGAGCTGCAGGTATCAAGGAGCTAGAAGAATGTTCAGGGTCCATATCACTGTAGAGAACAGTTCTCAAGCATCTACGGAACTGTCACTATACATGCGATGTTATAGGACCCTGTAGCAGCATCCTCAATGAAAACTGCTTTAGACTTTAGTGTGTTTTATTTATTTAAATGACCTCCTGTGAATATAATCATTTATATGATTATGTGCAAGACGAAACAGGAACATTTGGAGTGGTGACTAGAAACATTAGATATCTATGGAAGTGAAATGATCCATGCATATGGCTTGGCAGGTCTCACTATACACAATCTCTGGTAGGGTTTTATGTCACTGGCTTTGACTACAGGATATGACCAGCTCCTAAGGAGATCAACTGCAAAGTTACAAGAATGTAGTTTCTCTCTCTTAGGTACAAACATGGTTTGAATTAGGAGACTTGCTTTAAATTTACATTTGCTTTTCAGACTTGTATTGATGAATTTTTCAATCAGCCTCCGTATCTTTCTTTGCTTTTCACAAAGAACAATGTCACCTTTTGTTTACTTGGTTTTCTTTTTTTATTTTTTAGTATGGAAGAAGGAAATTTTATCATTTATAGGTATGGTTAGTTCTAGTTTTTCTTTTTTTTCCCCCCACATTCTAGAAAGGTTTCCCATCTTCTGACTGACAAAGGTTTCTCATTCTTCTGACAACAAAAAACAAAAAGAAAACACAGATTATTTTAAACTTAAAAAGTGTCATTTCAGCTCAAAATCTTGTCCAGATAGAACAAACTGACTACATCATTTACTTATGTTTGCAGGAGTGTATATAAGGTCTTTAGAAATTTTAATGTATTTTCAGTGTTGTCAGTATCCCAAACCAAAAAAAAACAAACCACCCATTTCAGCACTCAAATTTGAAATGGTTGAACTTCCAAAGGTGCTTAGAGATTGTGGTATTGCCATTCACTCCTAGATAGTTTCTTGTCTTAAAACAAACAAACACTGATCCTAAAGGCATATGGTACATATATGTCAACACCGGAAGCAATGACAGGAAGAATCCTCACAACAAATAGCTGTTGTTATTGAGAGTCTTGTGACATACACAATGAACTGACATGCATTGGCTTCATACTTCTCTCTAGTAGTTTGTCTGGGGTTGGATTCATATTCTATATGGCACTAGGTGCTTTCCAGTGCCTACAGATGCTGCTGCACCATCAGTCATTCTCCTTCACAGTGTGATAATCTGTATTAATGAATACAGTCTTAGCCAATAAAGCAGACAAAAGGACAGTGTGGGTGGATAGTTTACAATTCATTTACTCTCATAGATTCATGGAAGTATTTTTGACTAAACAATTCATATTAAAATATCAACAGGGAAAGAAACATAGGGGACAAAACTAATAACATTAAAGGCTCACAGAGAAACAAATATAACAGTCACAGTGCTAATTATCCATACTATCAGTGCTACTCTCAGTGGGCTGATTTGGTCTGAGTGGAGTAAAAATAGATGAGTTCTGAAATTGCATTCAGTTTGCTTTGCCTCTGGTAAGTTCTGCCATTTGGTTAGAAGTAATGAAATGATTAAGTTTGTGTATATTTTTTTGTGTGTACAGAAACATATCAATCTCTCAGATATGAAGATGTATTATACCCAGTATTTCTTGTGCAATGCACTTAGATGCTTATTCAAATCATCCATGGTCTGTGCTTATGGCATTAGCCTTGGACAAATATGAAGAAATTTTGCATTTCTGTAATTCAGTTTGGTACAGCTTGCAATACAAAATGTTAAGGGCAGACATGATACAGAAGATCACAGAATCACAGAACTGTAGG
Organism: Excalfactoria chinensis; assembly: GCF_039878825.1. Classification (NCBI taxonomy): domain Eukaryota; kingdom Metazoa; phylum Chordata; class Aves; order Galliformes; family Phasianidae; genus Excalfactoria; species Excalfactoria chinensis. The sequence goes on from NC_092825.1 coordinate 178,866,348, forward strand.
AGTTGGAAGGGACCTCTGGAGATCATCGAATACAATCCCCCCACTAAAGCAGGTTGCCAGCTATAGGTTGGTTGCACAGGAAAGTGTCCAGGTGAGTTTTGAATGTCTCCAGAGAAGAATTTCCATCGTCTCTGTGCAACATGTTCCAATTCTCTGCTACTCTCAAAGTAAAGATGATTTTCCTCACGTTTTTATGGAACTTCCTGTGTTCCACTGTGTCCATTGCTCTCTGTTCTGTCAGTGAGCACTGTGGAAAAGAACATAGCCCTATCTACTTGACTTTTGCCCATGGCCTTTTAGTTCTTGTCATGAGAGGCAGCTAGAGAACATTTGTCATTTTTCTTGTTTACCTGGCTCATTCTTCAGTCAGTTACAATAGCATGAGCATGGGATCTCACCCCCACGTTCTTCAGTTTAAATGTTGTCTGTTGGCCAGCCTGCTGAAAATGATTGCCTGGCCTCTTCTAGACAAATGGAGCCATCTCCACCTAACAAGTTACAATCCACTAAGAAAGTCCCATTGCTATGTATCATCTGGGAAAATTTCCCAGGCAAAGAGTTCAAGCATGAGGCTTTGTTAACTTGCTTTTATTTGGATGTATAACTGAATTCTCTTTTCAGACTCACTGCATGTTTACAGATGAGGTAAATTTTTATTCACCTTCTTTTGCCATGTCCTAAAACAGTTTGGTTTATAGATAACTACTACTTTGAAGATGAACTTGGGTCATCAGGCAAAGTTATTCCTTAAAAAATTCCAACTTTATTAATTCAGGGGTCAAAAGACATATTGTGAAGGAAGGAATAAAAACAAAACAAAAGGAGAGATTTCAGTCTGAAGAACTGGTTTCTGTACCTAACTGAAGGAAATTTTATATGGGTTACTGAACTATTTTTAAAAACTAATTCAAGTTAGCTAGAACAATAAGAAGCTTCTCCTTCCAGATAATCAATCTGGTATTCTGAGTCTATGTTGGTTCTGTACTCTCAGCTGAATCTAAAGGTCTTCGGAATGGTTATCTGATCAGAAGTCACACTGCAAGAGTGATACATTTGCTGAAAAATAGATATGTAAACATAGGTTGAAAACTAAAGAAGTTTGATATACTTGATTATTTTTCATTAAAATCTCTAAATTTTTATGTACATCTGTAAAATGAGAAGGACGAGAGCATCTCACTAACATGCTAACTGCATATATAGATCTTGCAGCACAGCAACTGCTAAGCCAGTAGGTAAGCAGAGAATTAAGCCAGCTAAAAATAGCTAAATAATATGTATTTTCTGAGTAGGGCATGCTGGAGAAAGAGTGAAAATTGTCATGCACAGAATGACAGAAAAAAAGAATGGTTGAGGTTGGAAGGCACCTCTCAGGCCATCTGGTCCAAACTCTGATCAAGAAGGTTGCCCAAACCCCTGTCCATGTACCCACACATTAGAAAAAAAAACATCTTCAATAGTCCTCATATTTTTAATGTTGGACATAGAAACTGGGCATTGATTTTTAAGAGTGAAGGAAACCAGAGCTGATGGTATGTGCGCTGTGTTGTTTTTTTAGTGAGAGAGATCACAGTGTGACAGAGATAATACAAATTATCTGCATATTATCTGATGACTAATTGTCAAATATATCCTGCAGTGTTTACAATAGAAGGATGTTTCCAGGTTTAAATCCAGCAGAAGCTGACCTGATTTCCTGATTTCACTTTCTGCTAATTGTCTTAGTTTAAGTTGGAAAAAAATAAAAATAATAATAATAAAAAAAAATGATTGGCATTATTCATTCAGGTAAAAATTTCAAAGTTTTGCATGCAGAGATGAGTCACCCTTCATGCTCCTCACTTCACAGTATTGGGTGTAGCCAAATATCAGTGCCAAGGTTCTGTTTCGAGAACCATAGCCCAAATACAACTATGGAAAGCCAGCAAACGAACACTCCGTGACCCTGATGTGAACATGAGCAAACATTTCCAAATCTTCCTGCCCCTGTTTAGATGGAAAAGTCATTTTACTTGCATTACAAAAATCACAGACAAACCAACTGATGTAGCTCAGACCTAAGATACTGAATTATAAATGAACTGGCTTTGCCACTGTTTTAATTATCAGTCAAGTAAACTGAAAGTAGAAGAATAATATGAATAGAATTCACTTGGAAAGTTACATCTGGATGGGAAAAGATAAATTAGCCTTTTAAATATGTCACAGGCCATATTCTTCCTGACCCTGGCTGTTGTGCTTTTACATATGCAGTTCCTTTTCAGTTTACTGAATATACTTTCTATTTTCCTTGTAAAAATAAATAATTACAGCAAATGTTTCTAAGCAATAAAGGAGTGCCATACAAAGCAAGAACAAATTACTCTTCTGAAAAACAAATTGCAAGTTGTAGCTATTATTAAAAAAGACCTATTATATCTATTAAACACACTATTAGTTTGCAAGAATTAAATTTGTTTACACGATGCCATTGACTTTCTAATACAGAATTTCTGTAGTATTTCCTTAGCAGTTATAGAAAAAGAAAATGTGTGCTTAAAAGGAAAACAGTACATCTAAGTGGTCATTTCTCTGTATCAATATACATTATGGAAATACTGTTGCATACATATTAAAAAAAAAAAAAAAAAAAAAAAAAAAAAGGTTATATTAAGTCCAAAAATTGTGGTTTTAGTATAATTATCACTTCTGGGACAACTGAACTGTTAAAGAGAGTCATCACTATTCTTAAACATCTTTGTAGGTGTAATTAACCTCTTACTGAATACAGAGCTTGTTGGCAAAAATGTTTGCTCATACTTTTAAGTATTTTCAGAGTTTCTGTTTTAGAATCTAAGTACACTTTCTAGTGAAAGCTGCTTAAGAGCTACAATGAAACCCTCTCTATGCCCAGGAATCCCAAATGTTTGTAGCATTAGGGCAGTGCAACACTGGCACAGGCTGCCCAGAGAAGCATGGGATGCCAGAGCTATAGGCCAACCTCTGGAGGTGCATAAGGTGAGGTTGTATGGGGCTCTGGGCAGCCTGAGCTGGTGGGTGGCAACCCTGCTCGCAAGATAGAGGTTGGAACTGAATGATCCTTAAAGGTTCCTTCCAATCTAAGACAACCTGTGATGTGATTCTAAGATTTCTGATTATAGGAAAGGTGGAGAGATGCCACCCTGCTATATCTGGAACCTCAGCAACAGAGGTGTATGTTTTAAAAATATTCAAATGAAATGCTTTAATTCAGGCATTCAATAGTGCATCTAACAAGACCTGAATCATATTACTATAGATTACTACATTTGGGATATCAGCTTTAGTATCAGTGTTTGGCTCTTATTTATCTGTGAAGACTCATTCAAGAACATGAAGCAGAAGAAAAGAGTAGGAGTATTCATGAAAAAACACACTCTTCCCTTGAGACTCCATCTGTGCCTGAAGTTTCATATAGTGAATGTATAAAACATAAACATGTTGTTCACACCTCCTCGGTTATCCACATTTTCAATCCATATGCGGTATCTGTCTGTAACCAGTCTAAATGGCAAAGGCCCAAGGTGAACAAATTCTCAGTATCAATAAATATCAATAAATATTTTCACTTATTTGCTGTAAATTAAGCACTACACTGTATTATTGTACCAAATAACCTTGTTTACTGTATTGCAAAGTGTGGTTATAAGAAAACCTCTTTAAACCATTGTCTAGTCATCACGAATACTTTGTTTACCTCTTCTATATCTTTTTTGTTTTGTTTTGTTTTGTTTTGTTTTGTTTTTGTTTTTTGTTGTTTTTTTTTTTTCAGTTTTGACAGAGTAAAATTAAACTTTAACCTTGAATTGCTTTGCACCTCTAAGACAGCTCTGGCTAAGAGAACAAGTGTTTGGATGTTCTGTGCATATTATTATTTTCTCCATAATTCTATTACATTTAATTTTATAGAGTTCTGATTCAGTTAAATGAAAGAAAATAAAAGCACAAAACAAAAACATAAGACATTTTGCTGTCTTGGAAACGTTCCAAGTCACAACAAGACATTTTTTTCATCATGCTTTCAAAATTTAAAAAGTTTATTGCCATAAAAATGTTGGTTTTCTTTTTTGTTTTGTTTGTTTACCTTTTTCTTTCCTTCTTTCCTTCTTTCTTTCTTTCTTTCTTTCTTTCTTTCTTTCTTTCTTTCTTTCTTTCTTTCTTTCTTTCTTTCTTTCTTTCTTTCTTTCTTTCTTTCTTTCTTTCTTTCTTTCTTTCTTTCTTTCTTTCTTTCTTTCTTTCTTTCTTTCTTTCTTTCTTTCTTTCTTTCTTTCTTTCTTTCTTTCTTTCTTTCTTTCTTTCTTTCTTTCTTTCTTTCTTTCTTTCCTTCTTTCTTTCCTTCTTTTTTTTTTTTTTTCCTCTTGAAATTCAGCCTTTGTTCAGGTGAGACTTTATGGGTATACCATATATTTTTGTGAAAAAAACAAAACAAAACAAAAAACACAACAAAACACAACAGTTTTTTAATAAGCAGCCTACAAGGATTCCAAGTCTCAAGCTGAATTTTCACACACACTTATTAGGACTTTGCTCTCTGTCAGAAATAACATAGATCTTCACAACTTATCCCAATTAATTAGATAATTCCCAATAACATTTCAATTCCCCTATCCAAATTCCAATAAGATTAAACTTAGATTTTATGTTTTGGTTTTGCTCATCAAAACAAATGACATTGGAACCTTATTGACTATTGTCCATCTCTTGAAATAATCTGTATAAAAAAGAAAGAAAGAATTGATTCAGTAATCTGATGATACATCATTAACCACAGTTCTATGAATAGTTATGAATAGTTGTGATTTTAATCTGGAGATTCTTCATCATATGATTCAAGGCTTTGCCTTTCCTTAACTTTCATATGTAAAACTGAAGGAATGTTTTTAAGTCAGATTTATGAGGGGACCTAGACACTGAGGTCTTTTTGCATTCTAGTAAGACACTTGTTTCCATGGTTACTTAAATTCCCTATGGTGTGAACTAACTATGGTGTGAAGGGCAACGAGGCTCGTTAAGGGCTTGGAGAATCAGCCCTATGAGGAGAGGCTAAGGAAGCTGGGGCTGTTTAGTCTGAGGAAGAGGAAGCTGAGAGGAGACCTTATCACCCTCTTCCAGTATCTGAATGGTTCTTACAGCGAGAGTGGGGCAGGTCTCTTCTCACTAGTGACATGTGACAGGACGAGGGGAAATGGCCTCAAGTTGAGCCAGGGCAAGTTTAGGTTGGATATTAGAAAGAACTTCTTTACAGAAAGGGTAGCTAAGTACTGGAATGGGCTCCCCAAGTAGGTGGTTGAATCGTCATCCCTGGATGTGTTTAAGAGCCATTTGGATGTGGTACTCAGGGATATGATTTAGCAGAGGGTTGTTAGAGTTAGGGTACTATGGTTAGGCTGTGGTTGGACTTGATGATCTTTTCCAACCTGGGTAATTCTATGATTCTATGATTCTATGGTGTGGCCAAAGACAGAATCCACTGAAGCTAAAATTCTGCTTCAGAGATGTCTTCCAGAGCTAATAGACATGGGTCATTCCAAATATAATGCCCCTATTTGTTTTCATGGAAACTACAACAGATACAGAGCACAATATCACTATTGGATAGAAAAAAATCTCAGCTAGAAAAAACTACTTTTCAACAGTCACCACAATTAGCTATGCATTTTGCTGGCAATGATCAAGAGCCAGCATACATTGCTTAGAAAAACCACCCACTTTTTCACAGTTACTATGATAGCATCATTGCTAGGAAGATGTCACCAAAATAGCCAATTTTTTCACCATTTGAAGCAGATGGATGCTTCAAATCTGACTATATGGTGGTTGTGGTAGGGCTGTCTAGCTAAAAATGACACTGGGCTCAACGGTCCTCAAACTGGGATGTGGCCTGGTATTACCATGTTGCAAGAGGAAGGTAGTCTTCTCTATTCTGATTCTGGAAGTTCAAGCCTTCAGTGTAGTTGGCACCATGATTGTCAGAGTTTATGGTTTGTCCAGGTTACAGGACATCCAGAAGGATCACATCTCTTATACAAAAACCAGTGCATCTCACTTAACCTGCTGAAACACTACTGTGCCTTGAACATTTTCTTCAATGGGGAATTCACTATGACGTGAACTGCCATTTTGACTCCACAGTGGTGACACCATATCTCATCACCTGGAATGACATGATCCAGGACACTGTCACCTTCACCCTCATAGTGGTTCAATAGGTCCTGTCAAACTTGCATACTGTGTTTTTTCTCCTCCTGTGTGAGAATTCATGAGATGCACCCACACAAACTTTGTTATATTTCAATGTTGCCACAATTGTTTCAAATGCATTGAAGCCAAGACTGAGCTTCATATGCAATTCCATGTTTGCAGTTCACTGATTTACATGGCTGAGCTGACTGATGTGCTCTTCATGTCCTGATGTGACAGCTGTACACGGCAGTCCAGAACATGGCTCATCTTTCACATTGCTACTGCCACTGCTGAAACACTCCTCCCACCATCTGTCTGTACTCACAACCACTGTTTGGTTTCCATAAATGTTCAACAAGCATCAATGAATGTCAGTTTGTGCATGAATTAATTCAGTGACACACCTTTCTTTCATACACACTTTCATGTCAGACATCGATTTTTTCAGACTGCTGCTCTGGTTGCCACCGGTCACATGGCAGAAAAACTTAATGAAAGTTTGACAGAAAGGTTCATTCTCTACTGCTGTGTCACCAGCATGCACCTCTGACATCTGCCTTATGGAACAACATAATTAAATAAGAGGTATTACTTCTGGAATAGCTGCTGCGTAACAGAGAGATGGTATTCGTAAAAAAATGCCTTGTTAGGTGTTCTTTCTTGGACTAGGTGTGCCTTTACTTAACATTTGTGCACTAAATTCCTCCCTTTCAAAACACAGAACGAACATTCTATACTAAGAAACTTTTAATTTTACTGGTAGAATGAATTAAAACTTGTCAGATATTTCCATTTCAATACATTGGTTTATTAAGCATTTTAGAAACAACCATATTTCTTTGCTTATTATGTATTTAATTGTTAATAAATGTATTTATTTATTTATATTTATTCCAAGTGAGGTGCGATATTCTACGTAGAACTCATTTGCAATGCCTTGGTCTAACTGTTAGGCAGAAAGACACATAAACATAAGAGTCAAAATCAGTGCCTGCCCAGTTACTCCTCGGTTCAATAAGTCCTGTTTTGTCAATATCTTCCTATTCTGCTTTTCACTCTGTATGATCACACACTTTCCCTGAGGAATCTCCAGCCAACATCTCTGCATGGCTATATTTTTGTATTATAGTGTTCACAATATCTAAAATGTGATTTTACTCATTTTAGAACTGGCTCTGAAAGAATATCCTAGGGTATGAAGTGATATCGAGTAGTGGAGCATAAATGTAGTTGTATAAGTAGCCAACTCTTTAACATTACCATCCTCACCATAGAGGACTGAAGCAAGAGCACTGCCATACTGACCTCATACTGGACAGCCTTCATTTTGAGGGTTATTTCTAACTGGATGTGAATATGTTGGTATCCTTTTCTAAATAAAATAAGAGATGTCACTCTGAATAAATGATACAGGGTTTGAGAATACTTTAATTTGCCATGATTCATAATAAACTCTTTTTAGATGTAGCAAGAATATGTGATACACACAAGGTATGTTCAACAGCCAATAAAAGAGAATCTATTTTAAGGGAAGAAAACTTACCAGTTATCAAATACAATTCTCTGTTCATAATATTACAAGGAGAAAATTCATTACTGTAAAAATCGAGCCTATTTGCTTTTATGGTTAAACCTTCTGTTTATTTGAATCATATATTAAACCAGTTGTTTGCTCTAAGAGAAGCAAAAATTTAATAAGTCTTAAAATATATGGTGTATATATAATCCGCCTCCTGATTAATTAGGATTTCTATAGTGTCTGACAATCAGACGTTTTCTCCCTCCTACTCTGAGTATGAGAGACTGTCATGAAAAAAGCCAGAAAAAATAGCATTCAAAGACATTCAGTCCTAATCTGAACATGGAAAAACATCTTCAAATTCAAAGTTTTTGCATATGCAGAAAGGAACAACTATATTTAGGTGGCTTTTTTTTTTTTTTTTTTTTTTTTTTTTTTTTTTTTTTGTTATTGTAAATGTGGAAAGTCACTTTTTCTCCTCGTCAGTCCTTACCAGAAGGAGAAATGAAGATGGAGAGCATCACAGGATCAACTTCAGCATATTCTCTTTCAAAGTAAGGTGGCATTTGTACATGGGAAATTGCAAGATGTTTGGGAAAATGGATAATATGTGGGTAGGTTGATTGTATTGATTATCTAATATTTGCCTTCATCTAGAAGATGAATTTACTATACAGAATTAGAGCTTGTCCTGTGTTGTGTGACTAGCTGGGATTTTATAATGCACTTACTCTTGCTCTAAGATGAATTTGCTCTTATTTTAGATCACAGCCAAAGGAATGGTTTCTGAGTGTCTTAATGAATAAAAAGATAAATTTTACTTGTGGATTTCTTTGGTGCTTGCAATGTGGAACTAAGCACATGTTTGACAACTTCCCTAAACCACTAATGACAAACTTTTCTTATAGCAGTTTGCACAAATACCATTTATTTTGCTTACTATACAGTAAAACCTTGAGTATTTTCAATAAAGGTAACTTCTTTAAAAAAAAAAAAAAAAAACACAACAAAACAAGGTTGTTCTTGGCTAAAAAAAATCATTAGCAGGTTATATCAATCTAGGCACATGTGTTTTTAAAACATTGTCCGTTACTGAAAACTAGGTGAATAATAATGACAAGAGAAAAAGAATTGCTTGTATCATTCTTTTGAACTTTGAGTTAAGTTAATATGAGATCTTTATAGTCATAGTCATTAATCTCACTTTAAGTGACTGATGCTTCTATCCACTCCTACCCATAGTCAACGTCATGTTGATAGTCAAGTGTTCCTCTAGCAATTCAGATGCATAATTATGCACTACAATTGTGGCATAATGGTTAATTTGAGAAAGGTTATATGGAACATTTATTTTTCAATACATTATCACTGTCTAAAAATTTTATGGTGGTCATTATACTATTTCGTCAAGTCCTCACTGAAAAGGAGTTTGTGTAAGTATAAGTGTACTGAATGTGAAGGACTGCTATTTGAGTTGTATATTTTATTCTTTTTGGTATGCAATTAATCTTTTTGGGAAATTTGAATGAAACTTCAACATAGAACTTTCAATACATTAAAATGAAAGGGCAAGATTGTAAGCTAACCAATGAACCGTATCCCTTACCAGTTTTATTTCTACAAACAGTGTGTTTTGTTCTGGAAATCTCTGTTTCAGGCCTGGATATCCCAGGAGCAATCTTATCTAGAAAATGCTTAGACTATGAAGTGAAGGCACTTGATAGATGAATTTCAGCCTCCAGCATAAATCACAGTGGTACTAATCTTCTACAGGAGAGAGACTGATGGGTTAACAGTTATGGGGACAGTTCTCATTCCTCCACAGCACTAGGGAAAACTGAGCCCTTAAATTTTCCTGGAAAATAGAAAGAGCTGTCAAAATCTCTTTCTCTCCTTTCCAATACATACGTGTTTTCTTTTCCCACTTGGTGGTCAGCTGGGCTTTGGGCCAAAGTATTTCTTGTTTGTAAGACGCTGTTATTAAGCTTGTTTTTAATGCTGTCACGAGTCACTGCATGAAGAAGATAGTGTTTTCAACATTTATGATTGAACTTCCCTTTTATTATTATTATTATTATTATTATTTGGAGTGCATCCAGTTGGAATGTGGCAGGGAGAAAGGGAGCTGAATAATTTATTAAGGCAATAGTGCTTGGTTAGATTTTAATCTTTATTATTGAAGGAGAGATCAATAAATCTGTGCTTTTATCCAGAGTTTTGTTCTTTCCTTTAGGGAACCTGTCCTTCTTTCAAAAACCATTGTGTCACATGCTTTATGATTTAAAATGGAGACACAATAAGAAATGACTTTTATTGCAATCTATGAAATAATGCTGAAAGAGATCAATAGGACAATGAATAAAAAGCAAAGACCTATAACGATGATTGATGTCAGCTCAATTGTCTTTTCTTCTGCTGTATGACTTAGACTAGAGAAGTGATTCAGTGTAAATGTGAATATATCCAGTCTTTTTCCTCTTTTAACTCATCCTCCATACCCACCTCCAGTTCTGTATAACTAAAATGAATATCAAACTGCAAAACATTTTCAGGTTTTACTGACTATAGAAAGGAGGCCCATAGGGTGAAAAGTTTGGTTTATTAGACTTAGACGTTCTGATTCTAGTGTCATCTGTGTCTTCCAATACAACTCCAGGTACACAACTTAGATTTGAAGTACAAACAGAAATTTGAATGTAGATTATTAAATTATTGTAATTACAACAGATATTTGACTGTTATTCCTCCTACACTAGTTTTCCTTTTCTAAATAGATAGTGAAATTTGCTATGCATTTTTTTGTGGCTGGTATTTGTTTGGTTTATTCAGACTTCTGACAATTGTCTCCCTTTATTTATTGTTTATCTTCCTAGGCAGTGCTCTCATCAATGAGTTTTCTTGTTCCCTCTTGAGAACAATTCTATTCTACACAATAGAAAGTATTAACAATGATTTCTACTTTTTGAATCTGAATGTTTTTAAGGCAATGTGATAGAAATTTAGGGTTCTTAATGAACTCCACAGTCATCTAATTTTTACCTTTTTATTTATAACTTTGCTTTCTTCCCCTTCAGTACTTTCTAATTACAAAATTATAGGAAAATATCCATTATTGCAGAAATACGAAAATTCCTGTTAGCAAATGATAAAATTGGAGAAATTGTAGGCTGGAAATGAAGGAGGTGTTAGGATGCTTACCTAGAATCTCAACACTCTTCTTAAGTGATGATTCTTTCAATTTTCTGCCTTACGATAGTTGGATTCTTTTCATTTCTCTTGAGTGATGAGATCTTCTCAAATTATTGAATGGCATGTTAAGATTCATGGAGAGGCAGCCACAATGTAGAACCTCAGTAAGACAAATAGACTTGTTGATGCATTACTGTCATAGCTCTTCAATAATTACCCATATGTTCAGAAAGGTTTAAAATGTGCCTGTCATTGCCATGCTAATTATGGACTGTAGCAAAGCTCATTTTTCATTACTGGGATCATGCCATGCTTATGGGGTTTGATGAGTTGTTTGTTCTGGGTTGATGCACAGCAGATTTTTTTGGAAGTTTCACATTTGAATTGCAAATGGATTAGGGGGTGGCAATTTTTTTTTTTTTTTTTTAAACTCGCATCCATTTCAGGTAGCATAACAGGCAAAATCTTACTATAATAACCTTAGCTCAGTAATTAGGAGTGTAACTCTTCACCTTGAAATATTATTTCTTAAATGAAAGAAGCAGTATGCTCAGATTTTTGCACATTAATGGTGTTTAAATCAAAAACAAATCTTTAGTTCCACTATCCTCCATGTTCATCTCTCATATTTGTTGCTATGAAAATAAACTTTCCCATTGAGTTTTCTAAGTGTTTAAGGGATTTGGAAACTGACCCCATGACAATTAATTTGAGTGGATGGTCATAGCTTAGAAACAATTCATAAATTTATTGGGTTTATATATTTTTTAGAAACTTTCAAGAGTGTGAGGCCACAAATAGGTCCCACACTTCATTTGACATCTTAAAATTGTATTATCCAATGAACCTCTGAGTTACTGATGCTCATGCTAAAAACAAGCATTATATATACTTATCCAAATTTTCTACACATACATATCTACTTTAGAAGAAAAGTTCATGTAAAACAAAACTGTCTAATAATCTGATCAGAGTTCTGATTCTAAACCTACTTTAATATGTATATATATATTTTCCATACTTTGAAAGAAAGTTTTGCCCTTCTTTTGTGTAAATGAATGTAATACAAACTTCAGTTGGAGATGAGGTCACAATTTTCTTCCAAACTAACAGGCTGCAGCATGGTCTAGAGTCTCAAATGTATATTTTGTGTTTTGTGAGTGCTGCAGTTTCTGTCGTGCTGCATCTTTCAATCAAAGTCAGAGTTCTGGAGTGAGGCTAAAGTTCAGAAGGGGCTATTGGAATGTAATTTGTCCTGAATTCCTGCCCCAGACACTTACATATGATGACATAGCTCCTACACTTCTGTTCCATTTTCCTGCTTAACTCGTCATGTAGTAACTTCTGCGCTGGGATGGAGAAATATAAAGACTAGATTCGGTTTCCCTGTATTTGATGCCCATGGAAAGTTTTCTCATTTCCATTGTGCTAAAAACTGATTCTAAGGGCTTCCTTAAACTGTAATTTCTTTTCCCCAGGAAAATATGTTGAAAGTCAAGCACATTGTATATCTGTGCCTAATGCCACAGATTATAACATCAGCCTTGTAATTTTGTCCTGTCCATTCCAACAGGGACCATTCAGAGGGTAAGAACTGTTTCTTTTTATAGATTTGTTCTTATGGAGTCTGAAACCAACTGAATGAATAAATATCACCAAATGCCAATAACAGTCCTACATTCAACTCCCACTTCTTGGCTTTGAATATTTTTCAGATAAATAGCAGTAGTAAATTCAGACATAAACAGGCTTGTCAAGACCTCACTCCAGATGATAGCAAGTAAACCAAATCTCTCGTGCGTTAAAGACACCCCAGTTTCAAAAAATGAAACACAAGAAGATAAACGAGCATCAAAATTTTTGTACAACATAAGAACTGTCTCTATAACAAAGCTTTTAAGTTGATATTGAAATGAAGAATCTTTATTTATTTATTTATTTTCATTTCTGTGCCTGAGTAGAACAACGAATGAACAAACTTGGTAGGAGATGCTTTTATTGTTCAGCTTCCAGCTGTGACTAAATCAGAAATGCAATATACTTTTTCAGTGATTAATTTCTTACAAGGCTGTTAGGTTGAAGATTACAAATTCATGAGACTAGATGTATTTTGCGTAAGCATGTTCTAAATGTTAATTCAATATGATCTTCAGATGTAAGCCTTCCGTTAATTCTTGCTCTAAATCAGTTGTACCCTAATTTTAGAGGCTGCAGACTCACATACTACAGAGCTGTGAGGAGGTCTGTTTGTTTACTCCTTTTTTTATATGCTATTCTCCTTTGGTATCCATGTATCTTATGTATCTTACATGACTCAGCATCATGAAGTAGTGTAAAGATCATGAGAAATCAGGTATTCCGATATAAGAAAGGGAAGAAATTTCTATAAATGATCTTTACCTTTTGCCTTTCATTTAGATCAGTAAAGAAAAATTGAGAGGAGCAGTATAAGAAATACAGAGAACAGTGCAATTCAGTAGCTGAAGAGATGATATGCGCTAAATCTTTTCTGAGGACCTGCAGTTGCTATACTGCTGAACACATGAACGTCCAGTATTTGTTTATTTATTTATTTAATTTATTTTCCTCTGTTAACTGTAGAGAAAAGAAAGTTTTGTTTGCAGGTTTGTTTAATCCCAACTGAACACATTTCAAGCCTCTGTATTTCAACTCTTGTCAATAAACTCGTTTTGTAGCATGACAGATTTTTAGATTCACTGACATTTTTCCTCTCCAAGTTCACTGAGTATTAACCTTCATTAATGTCCTAGTGGTCTTGTTTGGATGTGGGAATCGGACCTGGGTGGAGATGTTGTCCTAGCTGGCTATGTCTACCTGTCAAATGAAAGCAAAGATTCTCAGAGTTGGAAATGTGTTATTAGATATTTGAACATAAATTAAAAATTACAGGGAATTGGAAAAGAAGAAAAAATTGAAACTGGTAACTAGAAAAGAGCCAGAAGAGAAGACAAGTGGGAGAAAAGACTGACAAAGCAAAGGTGCTGGGGAAAATCCATGAAACCACACACAGAACAATACTCAACCTCATTAAAAGGATAGAATGAAGAACTGAAAACTTGAATAGGTACTTCCCACTCATAACCCAATGGGGATCAACAGAAAAAACTCTGACTTTCTGCAGCTTATTACTGACAGAAATGATTTAGTCACCTTCTCACAGAGTTCTAAAGATCTGTGAGTGTAGGGAATGAAGTTTTGAAAACTTAAGCAATACAAATTTTACTTTATTCCCTTTCCTCCAATGCGTGATGTCCTTCACCAGTTCTCTATGCCATAGAAAGAAATAATCTGTTTTAGTTTCATTTTCCAATGGATATAAATCTCCTTTTCCTTTCCAGCTTAAATTTATTTAAACGAGTTTTCATGCTGAACTAACCCTTAAGTGTCAATAGTTTCTCTAGAATTTACTAGTTTTTCACTTATAGAGAAATACTGATAAGAAGACTGGCATCATCTTCAAATTTAATCGAAACCCTGGTAATTTGTATCTACATCACTGGAAGTTTGAAAACTTGAATACCTTTTCTGGTAACCTCCCATTTACCAAAGTTACCACTTCAACACAACTTCTCTAATTTTAGAATCATAGAATCATAGAGCAGTAGAATCCTTAGAGTTGGAAAGGACTTCTGAAGGTCAAATTGTCCAACTCCCCTGCAATGAAGAGGTACAACATGACTAGATCAGGTAGCCCAGGGCCTCATCCAGTTCACTTTGAAAGTGTCTGGGGATGGGAAACTTTTTTGCAGCAGTTCTTTATCTTGACTAACAATTCCTTTTTATCCTGTTTTAATTTTCTTTGAGAGTGTGTTAACTGCTTTCAGAGAGTCTAGATTCACTACATCTCCTTTGCCAATATATTAATGCAAAATATATTTCAGAAATATGGTATTTATCCATGAGATTGATTAATTCTGTGCAATTCACTTTTGGCAAGCCTACTACTCAGTCATTACCCTGTCTGTAATTATCTCTTCACAGAGTGTTCTGCTGTCTTTCATGCTGCTGGGGTCAGATTCATAGGTTTGTTGTAGTTGAGATCGCTGCATTTTCTTAAGGCACACAGATAAGAGACGTACACCCTGTTGCTAAGCAGCTTTCTAATCTGCTTACACAAAAAGAGAAGAAAAGTTACTCGTGACACATTAAAGTGAGTTTTAAGTAGAGAAACTACTGTGCAAATATTACAAAATAAAGGTCCATATTTTGTTTCTGACTAAGCAAAATCTACTTTGCTACTTTTCATCCTTTATTCCCACCACCCTTCTCTTCAAACCCTTGAAGGTCATCTAGTCCAGTTCCCTCTGCAACGAACAGAGACACTGTTGTGGTTTTGTGATTTTTCTTGTCAGTGTTCCACATCAGAACATCATGCAGAGCAGTGGCAGTTAAAAAGTTAATCTGGTTCCATGTTACCGCCTTTTGGGTCATTTTGGGTTCCCGGGGGGGAGGGCCGGCATCCCTGGAGGACTTGGCACTAAGAGGAAGCGAGGTTGGACTCCAGACCGGACCGAACCCCAGTTGCTGTCTGTCTCGGGCTGTCTAAGCTCACCGCGCAGAAAAGCATGTGCTTCCATCGCACTGTCGTGGTTCGACTCCTACTTCGGGTACTCTTGTTTATCTCGTTTTGTTTTGATTTGGTTATATGTAGTCAGTTCCTGTTCCTCCTCAGATCGTTGCCATTGTGTTTCCTCTTTGTTAAAGCTATCTGCTCGCTCTCTGCCCTTTCCCCTCTCCAGGAACGCGTGGCCCGGGGCCGGTCGGGTCGAGTGGCAAATGCCTTCCTTTTTTTTCCTTTGCTCCTTTGTCTCTCCTTTTCTTCTTGTCCCAGGGTCTGTGCCCCTCTGTCATGGACTTATATATAGGGATAAACAGGTTCGTGTTCAGAGACCCGTTCAGCCTGATTTGGAATATCTCCAGGGATGGGGCATCCACCAACCCTTTGGGCAACCTGCTCCAGCTTCTCACCACTCTCACTGTAAAAAGCTTTTCTTTATGGGAATAATTTCCCTTAATTAAAATGAAGTAAAAAGTTATTGTTAGTCCAGTCACAGTAATACTACTGTTTGCAGTCCAAAGTTATTCAGAAAAGCATCAATAACACAACAAAAACTGTTATGAAGGAAAACTTGCCTAGTAACCGCACTTTTTCTCTAGTGTTTTACCACTTTTACAGTATTGTATCCCAGAGAGCCAAAGATAATAGACAGAAGTGGACAAGATTGTCAACAAATTGTCTGCTTTACAAACTATTGATTGATAGGATTTTTATCCCTGTATTGGAATGTCCCTTCCTCCTATGTCTTTGTTTTTATGCATTTTCCTAATCTGAGCAAAAGCAGGCAATGGATAAGTAGCAGAAATGAAGCACTATGGATTGACCATGTTCCTCACTCACTCACTCATCTTGGGGGAGGAAGTTGGAGAAAGTCAGTGGTGGGAGGTGTTTGTAGTTTGCTTTCAGTTCCCATTGCAATGATCTGTTAGCACTTGTCAGTAAATTACATTGGTCCAAAACCAACAAACAAAAGGTTTAGTTTCAGAGGACAGAAAAAGTAGGCTCTAGTCTGAGGGAGTCATAAATCTCTATATATTTTCATTTCATATTTTCATCCTAGTCCTGACAGCCAAACTATGCTGTTATTAACCCGTACGTTTAATAATAGGTGAGTGATGATGTTCAATGAAAGAACTGAACTAAAAAAAAGAACACTAGTAGTAATTTTGTGATCAGAATATTTTTTTTTTTTCATTGTGGGATATTAAGGTTTCATTAATGCAAGGGCATTAACAAATACAGTCAGTACTATGTGCATCAAATCTTTGAACATCTGCTTTTTGATGTAAGAACTGCTGAGCTCAGCACAGCTATTGCAGGAAATCAAAGCTGCTGTCGGAAAGTTGCCATTTCTTTGTAGTCAGATGAACATTTTCTTCATATTTTGATAACACAAACATGATGTGGTGCCAGAAAAACAATTAGACCTGAGTCAACAGAATTACACACATGCAATCCAGCAGATACCCCTTTGATTTTTTTTGTTGCACATAGAAAATTTAATCCAATACTCTTAATAACTTGGTCAGATCAAATTAATATCCTCTCTTCTTCTATTACTGAATACTAATCCCACAGACACTTTGAAACTGATACAGTTGCTCAACACAGCTCCAAGGAGTGAGTTTACTCTTGATGGGTATCAGTATTGCTAGAATGGGAACATCTTTGACTGTGAAAGAGAAATAAGGCTGTGCAAACTCTGTGAAGAATGATTTTCAGATGAAAAATATATTTTATATTCCCCGTTGAAGTACTCTACTTCTTCCTCCAAGGTTATAGCAAACCACACACCAATTGTATTGTGGTCTGAATTTTGCAAAGTTTCTTACTCTCTAGTTCACTAATGGGAGGGCAGAAAAAGATTAGATCAGATCAGTTTTTAAAAGATGCAACTTTCAAATATCTGTTACTTACTTACATCATGTTTTGCTGAAATAAAAGTGCCTTCCAAATGAGTTAAGATGGGTAAACAAATCAGCAGACAATTCTGATCAGGTGGGCATATTTAACTTCATGGAAGGGACTGAAACTCATGTTGTTTTAGTGCTGACTGTTACAGGACTTGACTGCACTGTAGACTTTGGAGACCAGTCATACTACCAAAACTGTTCAACTTGTGACTTAAACTACATCAGGACCATGTCATATCATTAAATTAGCAAGACACGAAAATAATCAGTAGACAATGCATTCAGGATCAATTTTAACAACAAATCAGACAAACCACCTTTCCAGATGCCTAGTAAATACTGATGCTGCTTGGACAGCATTATATCTTTGATGAGAATATGCCTTAAGGGGTGCTGACTTCTGTACATGCTAAGTGTCAGCCCTGCACTGCTGACCCATCAGATGGGTGGAGGAACTTCACGGTATGTGGTGGGTAGACTTCACCTGGCCTTGGATGGAGGCTGTGATAACTTCTGGAAGTGGGATGAATTCTACCATTCTGAGACCAAGGGTGGGATGTCTGCCCAATGGAAGAAAAGAAACAATGACAATGAGCCACCAAAATATATCCCAGATTAGAGACTTCGCATGAGATTTTGAATGTTTCCGGAGTCAAGTCCTACTCTAGATCAGAAGTTACAGGAAGTGCATCTCAGTGTTCTGCTGCTCAATATAGTCTTTCTCATCTAAATGAAGAATGTTCAAATTTCAAACCTCTGTATTTTTAGTGAATCAGTTTTTTTTTTCATGTCAATCCAAAAAAAAAAAAAAAAAAAAAAAAAAATCCACCATTTCTCTTGCTTCCAACCGGTAAATCAACATTTCTGAGCTTTACACTTAGCTGGAAAAACAATGTTGAAGACATTCAGATTTTTCAGTCCCATTTGACAAACATAAAAGAACATGCTCCTTACAGATAGATCAATCTGTAGACAAAAGCCTTTCAAGCTCATTTTTGCAGATTTTCAGTAGCAAATTTTGTCAGGTTTCTTGCTCAAAGACGCATGTCTGCATTCCAAATTCTTAAATAATCTATATACTAGGGAACAATATGCTTTGCTTTCCTATTTTTTTCCCCAGAATCATCATACCTCATCACTTTAAAAGGAAACTGTAGCTATTTTCTATCCCTTATTCACTTGGAGCTTTAAACTTTTTACACATCTCCATTCTCAAATATAAACATTTATTTAGTTTTAAACCTGATTATTACCTAAGTGAAAATTCATCAATCTTTCATGTCTCTCATGAAAACTCCTGCTCTAAAGTCTCTGAGGTAATAGAAGGACTTCTGTATTTTATCAGGTGATGTGTGCTAAAACATTTTTGCTCCCATATAGCAGATTTATGGGCTATAAAAGAAAATATCCATTAAGGTGATCTAGTTTTGAACTCTTCGATAAAACATACTGTAGTACCTCATCCAGCACCCCTTACATGAAATTTAACAGCTCCATCAAATTATAACTTCAGAAAAATAAGATTTAGGACTTTCTCATGCTTTCAATTTCCCCTGCTGTATTTTAGATTTTAGGTAGGCACTGAGTAATTTGGTGTTAGGCTGGTATTTTGAGTATCTTGAGTATTTTGGGGAATGTGAGCTCTGTTATGTGTAATTTAACTACTTTAGTGCATAGTTAAGGGAATTTGAGTGACTGATAATCCCAGATTTTTTTCTGAGATCAAGTCACTAGAACAGAATTTTCACATTTACTGATTGCTTTGCTCAGTCTAGAACTTTGCTTGTAGTAACCCCATTAGAAATCATTTAACAGGGCAATAGACAACTTAAAGATACCCAACACTGAAAAATGTCACAGTATTTAGAAACTGGTGTTCCATTTAAAGAAGTGTCAGCAAGCGCTTCAAAATTATAACTTCTGTTGAAATAATGGGACTAAGTCTTTCCAAGTTGTGGGGCCTGTCTTGAAACTTGGGAGTAATGAAATCATAGCAAGGCTTGCATTGAAGTGCCCTTCATAAAGATCATTAATTCCAAACATCCTGCCACTGACAGAGACATCTTTCATTATATTCGGCTGCACAAGGTCTCATCCAGTCATTCAGGATGCTTACAGTGATGAGGTATCCACAGTTTTTCTGGGCAGCATTTCCAGTGTCTCACCATATTAATAGTGAAGAAATTCTTCCTTATGTATCCTTATTTATAATCTAAACATACCCACTTTCATCTTAAAACCGTGACCCCTTGTTCTGTCACTAGGTGCCCTTGTAAAAAGTCTCCATCTACTTTTCATTTAGATCCCCTCACATTTATGGAACGTTTGCACAAAATTATATGGGATGTGAGTTTTTTCTTGGAGTTCACAATCTTGTGAATACTAAGGATTTTCCTCTGATAGAGGAGACCAAGGTCTCTCTATCACAAATACTAATATCTATAATTCCCATTTGATGAGAATAATTTGGAGGTATGAATTGAACATGTACAATTCAATTGTTTTCATTGTCCTGCAATTGTGGTTATTACATGTATTGTGTTTTGAGAAAATGATTACTCTGTACCCTTTCTGTTGCAAAATATTTGATGGGTTGATGTAATTTTCTTGTTATTGTAGATACACCAGACACTGAATGAAGTCGAACATAATGTCAGTGTTCTTTGGATGGGATGTTCACTTGTAGATTCACAACTAAACTGAAACAAAAAAATCTTAGATAATTAGGACTAAAGTTTCTTAAAACCCTTTGAGATTAGCTGATTCATGTAAAGTACTTATCATAGAATCATAGAATTACCCAGGTTGGAAAAGACCTTGAAGATCATCAAGTCCAACCACAGAATGATATGAAAAGGTCTCCTGCTAAAGAGAGCTGAAAGCTGCTAGTTAAGCTGCTAGATCTCTCTCTTGCAAAGGTCCAAGCAGAAAAAACATTAGTAAAAAAAAGAAAAAGACAAAAAACAAAAAACAAAAAACAAAAAAAAAAAACAAAAAAAACCAAACAAAAAACAAAAAAACCCAAAACCAAACAAACATACCAAAAACCCCCACACAAAAGGAGGTATCATTTTCCCAAATTCATGAGTAGAGTTAGAATGTTATGCCAATTTACATTCAGAAATATGGTAGATATTTTTACTGAAGTATATATAGCCAAATACATTTCCCTTAAGACATAAGCCAGAGAATGTTGTCATTGAGTTTGCGTCAGCTAGCTGAATTTTCTTGAAGGCAGTTATGGGCCTAATCACTGGTTTACATTCTAGATGGTATTGAGAAAAGCAGAGACTACCTTTGTTTCTGCAAATATTTTATGAGACTTGAAAGGAAGTTGTAAGATTTTGTTTTGTTTTGTTCTGTCTTTTCCTCTTTTCTTACATTGAACAACGATTCTGAGATCATAAGGATTATTTAACCACACCAGAACTTTATCCTTTTGTATTCAGAATTCTGGCATTTTGTCATTCCTATGGATTGCTATATCTGTTGTATTGGGAAAGGTCTGAGAGAAGATGTGGGAATAGAAGTATGAAAAAAGTATATTAATTGGTTAAGATAAATTCATGCACTGGTATTACAGAAGAGATTACCTCTCCATAGAAATCTTGACTTGCTCAAGTACATTAGTCTCACGTGTATCTCTTGTCTATAGCTGTCTTAGGTAGATGGGAGGCTTCCTCTTCATTGTAGACTAGTTTCTTGTTACTTCTGAAACTCAGAGTAAAAAGACACATGGAAGAGTTGGAGAGTGGATTTTATAGACTACTTGAGGGAAAAAAAAGTCTTAAGGCTAAATTATGTACTCATATGGATTCCTGCTCTGTTGATTATCTGCTGAAGAATCAATTCTGTGCAGTCTGAAAGGGTTTAAGGCCATATTCCATTATCCACTTTTGTCTGTTTTATTCTGTTCCTGTGAGGGATGTTTATAACAACACTTAGGTACTCATTTGAGCTAGTCATCTTGGTCTCTTTCTGCTGTCTGTGGTTAGATTTTAGAGGCAATCCATCTTATTTTGAAGTAAATATAAAAAACATACTGAAAAAAATATGTTCTAGAAGTAGCTATTTAAGTCTATTAACTAAAAAAAGGAGCCAATTGAGACAACCTTACAGATGAACATTTATCTCATAGTCATCAGAATTTAAGTGGGATGAATCCCATGCATAGAGTTATGAGACTTGGACAAATGTCAATGAAAGATATGAGTCAGAACATAAAATGACATAGGAATACATCATATACACAAGTTATAATATTGTCATCATGCAAGAATTTCTAAAATGTCCAAGTGAATGGACTCAATATGAACCTCCACCACCCTGTTTTCCAGATTTTTCCTCCTCCTTTCTTCCCATACTGCCATTGATTTGCTGTATAGACTTGAAAAGTGGGAAAAATGTAATAAATTAAACCAGAAATTGCACCCTTTTCTACCTTCAAAGTCAGACCTGAAACCAACATTTGAGTATTCATGTTCTCTGGAAAAAAAAAAAAACAAAAAAAACAACAGTAATTGTGTATATATTTCTCTTACTGTTTTAAGGAGGTAGTATCTTAATGTGTGTCCCTAAAGATAAAGACAGATTCTATTAAATTTGTAAATGAGGAAAGCATATAGCAAATGGCAAAGAAAAGTTAGGGAACTGCATGTGTTTGGCTGATGAATGAGATTCATTGCTATGAAATTTCTTTGCAAGTTATAGCTCTAGTTTTCATTTAAGTTTTCTTTTATCACATCACGGAAGTAATATAAAGTACTCTGAAAAATAGAACTTTTTAGTAACTCAGAAGGGAATGAATTATTTTAAGCTCCTTAAAACATTTCTCTTTTGGAAGACTGTGGGACTTGTCAGGTGTAATTAGTATTTCACATTGGCTCAAGACTGATCACAATAATGAAATTGATAACTGGATAAAATATTCTAATACTGCATCTTTTTTTACACTTCTGCTATGTTGAAAAAAATCAGTTCTTTCCTCCTGCATCACTCTCAGTAAGTGTTATTGCCAGCTATATTGGGCAACTGGAATGCAGCTCACTGGATAAATGGCCAGGATTCCAAGAACATAGAAACACGAATCAGAAAATGCATGATGGGATAAAAAAAAACAACTTCTTGGGAGCGTATAAAATCATAGAGTCATTACATTTGAAAAGATCATGAGGATAGTCTAGTTCAGTTGTTGACCCATCTTCACCATGTTCACTAAACCATGTCCCTCGGTGCCATATCTCCACATTTATTGAATACTTCTAGGGACCGTGACTCCACCACCTCCCCAGGCAGCCTTTTCTAATGCTTCATCACTCTTTCCAAGAAGATTTTTTTCCTGAAAAGAATTGAACAGGAAAAATAAATTTTTCTGTGCTCCAGTGCAAATGTCATTTTGATCCAAAAATTGTGAGGAGATAAAGACTGGATTAATAATGCATGGGGCAAAAACCCAGAAGATATGTGTACAGACACATGTAGTTTCATAAGGCAACACCAGGAGTATCCCTCTCTAGGCTTCCTTTGCCAGCTGCCGATTGTCAGAGATGTGGCTCACAATATACAAAAGCTGAGCAGGATTATCGATTTGCAGCAAGTATATGATACAGCTTCTTATAGTAGCTGCAAACTCCAAAAGTGTTCACCACCTTACGATTGACTGCACAACATTTCTTTCCTGTAACCACAGCCCATAGCTTTGGGTGACTCCCTCTTGCCTTGTTTAGGGACTCCCATAAATGTATAAACACAGCAGCAGCTGGAATTTATATGGACTGGTGGCCAGAGCCCAAGCTATCAGCATAGAACCACACTGAACATGAAGCATGACTGTCCTGTAGTCAGAAACATGGCGCAAGCATGCTATTGTCCCATGAGTTGGAACAGCACAGGACAGCATATGATTGAATGCCAGGGCTGCAACTGCTAGATGGTGGCCATTTGAGATGGTTTGCCACCTACTATGTTGTAGAGGAAACACAAATAAGAAGTAAGAAAGAGCAAAGGGATTGGCAAAACAGTAGAATAACTATGAAAGAAGAGCACAATGGCTTTGGACTTTAGCTGTACTCTAGTAAACAGTCCTAAGGTAAGCTTTATTTTGAGCATCAAAATAATAGTGATTCCCTGTAGGGAGAATCTGTGAATGTGAGCCATTTAAAAATGAAAGCATATACACCGTGATTCTTTTATGAGACATACTGCAAGGCCTTTAGTGGTAGAGTAGACCAAAGGTTCACTCTTGAGGCCAGTATAAACCACTCCTTACTGAAAACAAGACAAATTCCACTGACTTTTCTAAACTTGTATTATTTTTTAGCTTTTCAGCTAGATGTCTTCCAAAACAAATCCTACTGCCTCTTGTTTGCTCCAAGTGATATGCTTGAAAGAAGTCATTCTTTACCAGTAGGTGACAGCATAGTGTCACCAGGGAAATGGTAATTAGTAAAAATGGCAAAGTTAAAATAGAGGAGTCTTTTATTACTATAATTATACGGTGAGGTCAAGCAATCATTAGATAGTCACGGGTTTTCTCTTTTTCAAGCATTTTTTAAAAATTATTTTTTCATTAATAACACATTGTCTTTTCTATTAGCAGTGTATCTCAAGAGATATTTTTCTGTCAATAAAAAAATACACTGATGGTACTTTGCTATAAAGGGAAAAAAAGTTAAGTTGCAAATCAGAACAGGAATGCCAGTTTTTGAAAAGTTACGTTATCTTATTTGTTTTCAAAAATACGTGATTTGTTTTGTGTATTTATAAGAGATCATAAGAGGCTAAATAACAAAGCTGATTTAGCAGGATTAACACAAAGTAAGACACATAAAAAGCAGTCGTCAAAATGCTAAGGTGTTTGAATAATAGCAGACGTTTTGCAAAAGTAGTAAATGCCATTCCCTGGAGCAGATTCCCTCTTTAACTCCTTTTTTTTTCCCTTCACACTATCTGGAGTAATAATTCTCCTGAATACCTATTTAGCATCTGCTGTGGTGTGTGATTTTGTATGATAAGTGAATGTTTTCAGGCTTGGTGGAGGCAATATCTTAAGACTAGGAAATTCTGACTTTATTATGTACCAAGCAGCCTTAAGCTGTAGAATGGTTAATTAAGTTGTATTTAAAAGCATTTCACACTTGAATTATTTATGCAATGACACCGCAGTATAGGACTGATACAATTCCTCTACCTAAGGGCCAAATTATTTGGCTTCGTTAAGGTCTGCTTTTATTTATTTATTTATTTTTATTGGTAAACATGGTAAATGGGCTATGTTGCAGTCTGCATGAGGAAGAAGGGACATGATTTCTTTCCTTGCCTTCTGCTCCAGTATTTCCATTAACCCTTTAACTGGAGTGTCTCCTGTTTGGTACCAGGCAGCCCTGGTGATTGCCATAATGAACTGTGCAGCAGAGTATCAACCATCATTCTGCCCTTTGCAGTGACTAAGGAGCAGAGACTGATGACAAACTTTTTTCCCTGATATTGCATGTTGTTCCATTTCTTAACCTGATCTCCACTGTGTGTTCAGTCACTCTGGAGAATGTCTATAAAGTAAATGATAACGAAAAGCAATGCCTGTTGGAAAGCAAAACTATACAAAATCCTTCCATTCCGCAGTGGGTATATCTTTAAGAATATACCTCCATGCAAAGCTTTATATCTGTGTGTATGTGTGAAAACTTCTCTGTTGTGATGAAAATGAATATGTTGAAGGTCACATCATTACCTCTTGGCAGGTTTCTGTCTATGCTGTAACTGAAACACGGACAATGGAAAAGGGATATCACGATTTTATTGCAGCTATGTGCTTTCACATTGATAATACTTTCCCCTAGAATACACACTGCAGTGATCTTTTCACTCTTCCTCTTCCAGCTGAAGGGAAAGCATAAGATAAAAAGCAACAGCGGGGTGAGAATAAAAGGAGGGAAAAAATGTATTCAGAAAAGAAATGGCTTAGAAACAGGCACAGAGATGGTAGGAAACTGGTGAGGAACAGCTGACAAATGGCAGAGGCTCAGTGTAGAGGGACCTTGATAAATCTGGACTCATCCAACAGAACTCCTTTATATTTAGTACTGAAAGCTCGCTGCAATTAAGGCAGAGCAATGGAGTTTCTTAGGACAGGCTGCATAGTAGCTCTGTCAAAGCAGAGCAGTGTTATTGGTAGATTGCCAGCTGAATGTGAGCAGGCAACATGCTTTCATCACAAAGACAGCAAACCTTATGCATTGCTGTATGTTACAAGTATAGTCACTATATCAGGGGAATTCATTTTTCTGTGAAATATTTTGTCTGAAATACTATGATTATTTTGTGCTTATCCAGTTAAATATAAGTAGAATGACAGAATCATAGAATCACAGAATCGTGGATTGTTTTGGGTTGGAAGGGACCTTTAAGATGGTGTAGTTCCAACCCCCCTTATATACTCAGGGACACCTTCTTCTAGATCAGGTTGCTCAAAGCTGCATCCAGCCTGGCCTTGAATGCCTCCAGGGAGGAGGCATCCACAACTTCTCTGTGCAAAATGTTCCAGTGTCTCACCACCCTCATAGTAAAGAATTTCTTCCTAATATCTAGTCTAAATCTACCCTCTTCCAGTTTAATACCAGTTCCCCTCATCCTGTCACTACCTGCCCTTATAAAAATTCTCTTCTCAGCTTTCCTCTAGGCCCCCTTCAGATACTGGAAACAGTGAACAGGGTCCAAAGCAGGGATGCCAGAATCCTTCCATTAAGTATTTCAATGAGTTCATGGCATTCTGAAATTCATTGCTCTCTTCCTCCTACTCTTCAGAGTAGAAGAATTTTCAGCAGTTAATGGAATCATTTTTTTGTTCCAAATGCTAACAGAATGCTGAATTTTCTAGGATATATTCCCTATGGATTCCAAACTCATTTAAGGTTGTTTGCATTGTAAATTTCTACCTTATATGCATACCTGTTTGAGAACTAAGAAAGACACTCGGGCCTCCTTCCAGAAGGTTTGATTTACAGTCTTAAGGTATTGTATTAATATTACTAATAAAGATAACAAAGCACATTAAGATCTTTCATAGCTTCTTCTCATGTTTTACTTAGTGTGTATATTAACAACTAAAATATATATGTTTAGACTTATATAGTACATAATGTATAATGCAATATAGTAACATATAATATATATAACATAATATAATTACAGCTAATATTATACGTTATATATTATATATCTCATATACTTAAAATACAAATTACAAACTACACTCTGCAGTACCATCTCCTGTGACTGTATCAATATATTTTAGTGAGTAGATTCAAACTCATGAACTCTGATAGCAGGTACTATACTCAAAATGGAATTTCTACAAGTAAAAGCAGATCAGTGTTTTGGTTGAAAAGAGAATGATATCACTAATTTGATCATAGAATCATAGAATCATAGAATTACTCAGGTTGGAAAAGACCTTGAAGATCATCAAGTCCAACCGCAGCCTAACCAGTAGCCTATCTCTTAAAAAACAACCACAAAACAATACCACAACAACAAACCTCTGCTAAATCATATCCCTGAGTACCACATCCAAGCGACTCTTAAACACATCCAGGGATGGCGATTCAACCACCTCCTTGGGGAGCCCATTCCAGTACCTAACCACCCTTTCTGTAAAGAAGTTCTTTCTAATATCCAACCTAAACTTGCCTTGGCGCAACTTGAGGCCATTTCCCCTCGTCCTGTCACAAGTCAGTAGTGAGAAGAGACCTGCCCCACTCTCACTGTAAGAACCTTTCAGGTACTGGAAGACAGCAATAAGGTCTCCCCTCAGCCTCCTCTTCCTCAGACTGAACAGCCCCAGCTTCCTTAGTCTCTCCTCATAGGGCTGATTCTCCAAGCCCTTAACAAGCCTCGTTGCCCTTCTCTGGACCTGTTCCAGTACCTCCATGTCCTTCTTGTGCTGAGGTGCCCAAAACTGGACACAGTACTCGAGGTGAGGCCTCACCAATGCTGAGTACAGGGGCAGGATGACTTCCTTAGTCCTGCTCACCACACCATTCCTGATACAAGCCAGGATGCCATTGGCCTTCTTGGCCACCTGGGCACACTGCTGGCTCATATTCAGCCGACTGTCCATCAGCACACCAAGGTCCCTTTCTGTCTGGGAGCTTTCCAGCCACACCTCCCCAAGCCTGTAGGGTTGCCTGGGGTTGTTATGACCAAAATGCAGGACCTGACACTTGGCCCTGTTGAAACTCATTCCATTAACCTTGGCCCATCGATCAAGTCTATCCAGGTCTCTCTGTAGTGCCCTTCTCCCCTCAGGCAGATCAACACTCCCTCCCAGCTTAGTGTCGTCTGCGAACTTACTGAGGGTGCACTCAATCCCCTCATCCAAATCATCAATGAAGATGTTAAACAGAAGCGGCCCAAGCACCGAGCCCTGGGGGACGCCACTTGTGACCGGCCGCCAACTGGATTCCACTCCATTGACCACAACTCTCTGGGCCCGGCCATCCAACCAGTTCTTCACCCAGCGGAGCGTGCACCCATCCAAACCACGAGCAGCCAGCTTCTCTACCAGAATGTTATGGGGGACAGTGTCAAAGGCCTTACTGAAGTCCAGGTAGACTACGTCGACAGCCTTTGATGTGTGAGCTTGTCTGGCGGTGTTTGTGAATTAACAGCACTGTGTGTCTATCCATGGATTATATTGCCTTCTGTTTTGTGGGGGTCCCATGAAGTGGCAATTTTCAGTGCTGGCTGGAAATCATAGCTTAAAAAAACACTGCATCCACTCTTTCTGCAAAGAAATTCCTTTCAACTTGTGTCTCAAAGGTCAGTGTGTACAGGAACACCTCAATAGATGACCATAGAAGACTTGATGAATTGTTGAATTACATAGAAAAAAGAAAGCAATACCTTTCTATACAAAGAGGAGATGAGAACTTCCATTATATCATCCTACAGTTAAGACAAGTCAAGATGGATTCACAGTTATGAAGAAACATACATGCATTTAATAAAACTATGTAGGGCATATGTAAGTATAGTGTTTTTGGGGAGGCCTACATGTTTGGCACGGACCAGACAAAGGTCAATATTAATACAGTTCTGCATTGGCATGGGATCCAGATGAGAACTGATCCTTTTAAATGTGTTGGGTTTCAGGAGAACTAGGAGGGTTTGGATCATGCAGCGTCTTGAAAATGAGAGAAATTTAAAATGTTTGTAAGAAACGCATGAATATAGGAGAGAGGTCTTGAAATAAGCAAGATTCTTTAGTTTTAGTTCTCATTGAATGTGTTTTCTTGCTAACAGAAGAAAGCCATAAAATCTTGGATATTAATGGTGGTTGAAAGTGGTATCATTCAGATGTCTTGTTAACAGAGCAAAGTCAAGTTGAGGTTATCGCAGTAGACCATGCTCTGAAAACATCAAGTTTCATCAGAGATATAGATAAGGCTGTAGGAATAAATCCAAAATGGACAACACTGTTTTTAAAAGGATGTGTGATTTTCTCTTGGATGTTTTTATTACTCTAAAGAACGTAAAATTTCTTTCTATTTCTTGTTACTTTTAACAAGAGGAGACAAATCTAAATAAATCTGAGACCTAAGGGTACATCTGGGTCTCTGCTGCTAGTCCTATTTTCACATGTGGACAAAAGCATCCAGGTATGCACAGGAGAACTGGATTGTCTTTATCATCACCCACATAAACACCTACAACAATCATGCAAACATGAACAACAAAGACAACAGATTCCTTTCCTCCTCTCTGGTTGATCAGAGTTTCCAGTATGCTCACAGCATCATCTCTTGAATATCAGACATGCACATTACTATTGGATGTAGACATATTTGGAGGCACTTCCTCAATCCAAAACATGGTTCTGGGCCCCTGACCCAACTCTTAAATCTGATCTTGGGTGTTTCTGAATTCTGGTCTCCACATCCCTGGTTGCTATTCCTGCTTGACTTCAAAAGAATGTGGTAAATCTCACAATTGGATGTCGTTACATTCAGGAAATCCATATGTCTTCCTATTCCATACAGACTGACAACTATGAATGCCATCTTTACTCTAGCCTTCTGTGCCCTTTTCCTTTTTTTTTCTTTCCTTTCCTTTTTTTTTTTTTTTTTTTTTTTTTTTTTCCTTCTCTCTTACATGTGTGTCTTTCTCCTCTTTAATTCTCTTCTGCACTTAGAAGATGTTAAAAACATGCTGATTTGAATTCATGGGCTTGATTACAAAGTGTTAGGAGGTATTGAACCTGATTGACAGAGGGACAATAAGAGGATAAGAGTAACCACAGAGTAATTAAGGTTGGAAAGAACCTTTGGAGAATACTCTGTCCAAACTTCTTTTTATGTCAGTGTTACTTTCAAAGTTAAGTCAGGTTTCTCAGGAGCTCATCTAGCCAAAATCTCACAATCTCCAGGGGTGGAGCTTCTAAAACCTCTCTAGGCACTGTTCCAGTGCTTATCCACTCTCTGTTAAAACAAAGCTGGTTTCAATATTTTTCCCCCTCATTTTAATAGCAATAGTAACATTTGCAAAAGTGGGAGAAAACACAGTCAATCCAAACATCCGTATTTATGCTAGAATATTTTGATATGTCCTATAGTGAGAAGAGAACAGAGAACTATGGCATACAATTCCAGTGAGGGATTTTTGCCTGGAAGTCCTTTTATTGGTCAGTCCCTCTGGCTGATCTTAGGGTGCAACATGCTGTGATGGAGAGTAATGCTTTTCCACCATGAAACCCAAATTAATTTTACCGTGAGTTGGAGCCAGTACAGAAATATTCACTCAGTTGAATTTCTGTGGTGCCAGTATTTTAGTTTATTTTCTAAAGTAACTTAGTTGTGTTCTGTAAATATTAAATACACATGTATTGCTAATGGAATAACAATATTTCCTTACCTCATTGGGATTTTGAGAGTCTAGACAGCTATAAAGGTTAGGATAATAGAGCAAGAAATCTGCTTTAACTAGATCTTCAGTCTGTTTGGGTTTCCTGTGTCCTTACAGTGAAATTAATCAAATCTGTCATAGCTTAGGGGTTATATTTAATATAAGTAATGAGAAACTGCAGGTTGCATTAGTATGCATAGCAATCTGGCCTGCCCGTATTCTATAAAATAATAGTAATCTACCAGATAGAATCATAGAATCATAGAATTTCTCAGGTTGGAAAAGACCTTGAAGATCATCAAGTCCAACCGCAGCCTAACCAGTAGCCTATCAACAAACCTCTGCTAAATCATATCCCTGAGTACCACATCCAAACGGCTCTTAAACACATCCGGGGATGTTGATTCAACCACCTCCCTGGGGAGCCCATTCCAGTACCTAACCACCCTTTGATATGTATATATGTATATATATGTAGATAGATATGTATATATTTTCCTTTAGGGTAAAATAGATAGACTCGTAGTCTTATTTTCTTGTTTGTTTTTGTTTGTTTGTTTGTTTGTTTGGTATTTTTTTAATTATTATTATGGCCTATTGGGAGAAAAACTGCCCTGCACCTGACTCAGAATCACAGTACAATAGAACTGCAGGAGTTGGAAGGAGTTTCCAAAGATCAAGCCCAACTTCCCTGCTAAATCAAGTTCTGTACGATAGGTTGCATAGGTGGGTGTCCAGATGGGTTTTGAATACCTATAAAGAAGGAGAATCCGCAGCCATTCTGGGCAACCTGTTCCATTGCCCTGTCACTGCTATCATAAAGTTCTTCTTCATGTTTGTGTGAAACTCCCTGTGTCGTATCACTACACACAACTGAGAAGAGTGTGGCCTCAACCATTTGCCTTCAACCTCACTTTAGATATTTATAAGCATTTATCAGCTTCCCCCCCAGTCTTCTTTTCCCCAAACAGAACAGACCCAGGTTACTTAGTCTTTCCTCATATGGGAGATGCTCCTTTGGTCTGACATTTTTCCATAGTTCTGCTAGTGATCTAGAAATAACCTGGTCCTTTGTGAACCTTTTCTCATCAGTAAGAGTTATAAGTCTACTTTTCTCTTTTGAAAAGTGTTTAAAGATTCTCACCCTTCCCTTCTCCCCCCACCAAAAAAAAAATAATAATGATAGTAAAGAATCTATGCAAGCTAAGCAGCCTATTATTACGCACTTCAGAAAAGATTTTAGTTAATATTTAAAACTGATTAGCTTGCACTGTGCTATGTAGTCAGTGGTACTACTCTTCCTTAAAGCTATATGACAGAATCACAGAATTGTAGGGGTTGGAAGGGACCTCTAGAGATCATCGAGTCCAACCCCCCTGCCAAAGCAGGCTCCCTACACCACGTCGCACAGGTAGGCGTCCAGGCGGGTCTTGAATATCTCCAGAGAAGGAGATTCCACCACCTCCCTGGGCAGCCTGTTCCAGTGCTCCGTCACCCTCACCGTAAAGAAGTTCTTGCGCACATTCGTGCGGAACTTCCTATGCTGAAGTTTCAGCCCATTTCCCCTAGTCCTGTCCCCACGCACTACTGAAAACAAACCAGCCTCACCACTATGGCTCCCACACTTCAGGTATTTATAAACCTGGATCAAGTCCCCTCTCAGCCTTCTTTCTCAAGGCTAAACAGACCCAGTTCCCTAAGTCTCTCCTCACAGGGGAGATGGTCCAGGCCCTTCACCATCTTTATGGCCCTCCGCTGGACTCTTTCCAAGAGATCCCTGTCTTTTTTGTACTGGGGAGCCCAGAACTGGACACAGTATTCCAGATGAGGCCTCACCAGGGCAGAGTAGAGGGGGAGGATCACCTCCCTTGACCTGCTGGCTACGCTCTTTTTAATGCACCCCAGAATGCCATTGGCCTTTTTGGCTACAAGGGCACACTGTTGGCTCATGGCCAACCTGTCGTCCACCAGGACTCCCAGGTCCTTCTCAGCAGAGCTCCTCTCCAGCAGGTCTTCCCCCAGCCTGTACTGGTGCAACTGAGACTTAAATTCTAATTCATGGGAAAAGCTGGCATACAATAACACATAAGAATGTATTTTAAGATCAATTCAGCAGAGATTCATAATAAAGTTGTTCTAAGTAGAGAGAAGAAGGTAGACACTTGTGCATCGGCAAATGATTTTAGTTCTTTCATACCATCAAATAGTATTCAAATGTTCAAGATGTAACATGCATAAAAGCTACAGAAAAAATAAGTACTAGAAGTATCATTGTCTTGGCTTTCAGATTTGTGTCTCAGACTGCATATTTTTTGCTTTATTCAGATATGTTTGCAAAAACAATGAAAATTATCACTGTTTTATGAAAATGACATTTAAAAAAATAAAATGATTATAATAATGATCGCCAAGTATCATAAAACAATATTAATATGTTTAAATTTGTTAATAATTGTTTTATACTTGATTGTCTTAAATCTTCTTTTAAATATTCAGATTAATTTTTCATGATCCCTTTGACTAAGTATAACGCTTCCTGAATTACAGCCACTTGCAGCAATAATTGGAAGGTATATGGCTTCCAGTGAATCAATTTGATTCTCTCAGTTTCTGTCATATCATAGAATTATAAAATTGATTTAATAAGAAGAGACCTTAAAAATCAACAGGTTTCAACCCCCTTCCATGGGCAGGGTTGCCCATGTTGATCAGGATGCCCTGAGCCCCAACCAACCCAATATCAAATACTTTCAGGGATGGGGCATCCAGAGCTTCCCTGGTCAGCCTGTTCCAGAGCCTCACCACCCGCTTAGTAAAAAATGTCTTGCTTACATCCAGACTAAATATTCCCCTTTTAGTTTAAAACAATTAGCCTTGTCTTATCACTATCAGACCTTCAAAAAATTGGTCTCCATCCTGCTTTTAATCTCCCTTCATCTACAGCAGTGAAGTATTCCCAGAGCCTCCTCTTCTATAAGCTGAACAATCCCAGTTCCCTCAGCCTTTTTTTCACCAGAGAGGTGCTCCCACTCTAAACGTCTTTGTGGCCCTGCAACAGTTCCAGGACCCACTCCAACAGCTCTGTATCTCATTAGCATGCTAATTTACACTAGGTACATAAGAAAGTTTCAGATTAAATATGATAGTATGAAAACTTTTGCACTTGCTGTATGCTTTTTTCTTAAAATAATACTGAATTGATGCCATGGATAAAAAAGACCTTCCCAGTATTCAGCTTATTTTGCAACTCTTCTTATTGGAAAAATATTCGGGTTACGATCCTCTTAGCACATGCAAATGTGTTCTCACATTCCCAAGGCAAATATCAAAGAGAGACGTGAGCGAAGCACTTCCATCATCATTAGACTGTTAGCCTGAACAGATGTGAATTAGTGATGCCTTATTGCCAAGATCACAAAGTGTAGCAGAATAAACTGATGTTACCTTGAAACTCCTGGTGTCCCTTAATTTGTATTTCTCCCCTCCCCCCGCCCCCCTTTTTTTTTCTTTCTGGTAATTGAGTAGTAGCCATTCATCTATTACTAATAGCTCCCACTACACCATGTCCCTCAACACAACATCCAGTCTTTCTTTGAATACCCCCAGGGTCGGTGACTCCACCACCTCCCTGGGCAGTCCATTCCAGTGAATATATAATATATAATTTATAATATATATAATGTAATATATGTATATATAGTATATAATATATCATGTTTTCTATGTATATAATTTATATATAATTTATAACTTAAACAGTATAGTGGCACCTAGGATTACATAGCTCTTTTTAGTAGTAACTTTCAAATCATTTCTGTAAATAAATAACAACTGCCATCATCACCAGAATATCAAAGTAGATTTTGGAATCTTTTAACTCTAAAAGATAAAGAACAGTTTAGGTAAGCATCTCTTGGGGACTGTTTACACATAATAAAAATATTCTTAAAATGAAAAGATGAACAATGTGATCTCCAGAGGTCCATTCTACATTAATTGGTTGTATTCTCATGTTGCTGATTTTAAACACATATATATAATAATAATTTTATGGTGATATAATTAGCTTCAGGTCATCAGCAGCCTACAAACAGGGGGCTTGGAACACCACCCATAACCCTCCTTACTTTTTTTTTTTTTCTTCCTTGCTGCCCATTTAAACCATGTTTCTAAATTTGAAGAAGGCAGAATCACACGAAATGAGCCGTAGAACATTAAATCCATCAATTTTTCTTACTCTGTTTTCACTATACAATAAAATTCTGGCTAAATTTGTGTGTTAAGAAGAACACGAACAATAGCAATCCTTGGATCAAGTATATCACTGAATAAACAAATAAGTTATTTCTGAGATTCACTGTATTATTTTCACTGTGCTTTCATAATTCTTCCACCCAACAAGTACTGGAAAATTAGTAAACAAAATCTTCATTGTAGCTGGGGGAAATTCCCAGAAGAAAGTCTTTGCTAGAAGTAGATTGTTTTCTATCGATATCTAGGGTATCTTTCTACTCTCATTAGCCCTTCCAGTCGATTTCATGTTTGCATAATGAAACTTTGTGCTAGCTTTGAGTCTGACATTAGATTTTAATGAGTGGTTCTTACACCTATAGTCAAATTAGGACAGTCACCAGGGCTTTTTTTTTTTTTTAGCATAACAAAATGTGCCTCGAGTTTTAGTTTGCAAAGTACTGTGCATAACCACAAATACTATGAATAATACAGTTAATTTTTAAGCTCCATTTCAATGTATTTTTGAATATTGGAAACTTATTGAACTATTAAAGAAGAAATCTGTTGATATAGTCTTTATACATAAACATGAGCAGGGAATCTGGATGGAAAATGTGGAAATTTCTGAGGATTTGTCCTTAAAATCTACATAAATTTAAGATAAATACATGGACTGTAATAAGTTCTTTCTCCAGAGATACTGACATGAATATGTTGACTTTAATGACATGAGACTATACAGTAAAGATGAATTTATTAGTGTTCCTTATACAGTGATATAGGATCTGCATTACTGACAAATAAGATAGGCTAAGAAATTTAAACATTAGAATTTGCATTAGAAGAACAAAGGAAGAAGATTAACAAACCTATGTGGTGAACTGAAAAGTACAGAACCGTTTTGACGCTGCCTTCACTACAACTGTAATGAAATTATTCTCATTTCTCTCATGTTATTCCAGACATTCTTCAGTGTAGTAAGAGACAAGTTGTCGTTCCACTTGAATTGTAGTATTTTATGTTCTTGTAAGATATAAAGATCTTTAATACTCCCAAAGAATTTGAATGTAATAAACTGAATTAACTTGAAACTTGAAGCAGGATATCTTGACATCTTGATAATGCAGAAAATCTACAGATGTTTAATTTAAAGTTATAGAACATTTGTTTACATCCTATGTCACAAAAGAAGTTCCAGGACTTTTCAGGAACATCTGTAAGTAGTACAAATGAGGATGACAAATGAAAGCACTGAAAGTTATCCATAGAACAGCAGGGAGTTTCTGCAAAGCAGCTCAGATTGCCACACAGGTCTGTCAGATATCACATCTCCAGATCTGGATAATGCTCAAACATGCAATGAGGGTTGAAACTTTGCTAAGCCATAAGGATACTCTAGAATCTCATACTTTTCTCTAGGCCTGCAATTCAAATAATAAGATGTCTCATATGTGGAGGTTGCTATTTAAATAATTTCTTTCACTCCTGGGTAATGAGACCTACCAGTAGTTGACATATTGTAGTAATACACTCTGAAAAGATACCTAGCTATTCAAAATTTTAGTTGGAATATTTTCTCTTTTGTTAGTACTCAAAAAAGACAAAGCAATAAAGAATAACAGAGATTACTGCAAAGCTTATATTGCTACATTTTATAAGGGTAGCCATCCTTAGCATTCAGACTTAACAATTATACAAATGAAGTAATAGGAATGATTTATCCTTTTCTTGTCTCTTATGTCCCATTATGAATCAAAAGTCTTTGTTCCCTGTCACAAATTTGCAAAAAAATAAGTAAAAAGTACTTAAAACTTCAATATTGAGGTCTTCTGGAGCCATAGCACATAAAACCACAGGATCTCATTTCATTTAATTTGACCTAATGTCTCCTGGACTTCATCAGAACCTTGACTTTTATTACCAATGTAGCTCTTCTGTGATAGGAATAGTTCAGTTAGGGAGCAGCCTCTTTTACATTGGTGGGTAATCTTGTTTTGTATATGAATGAAAATATTTTTGGAGTCCTTGATAGCCTGAACCTCTTCTTGACCATGTCCAAAGAGTCTTCAAAGACAGACACTGTTTTTAAAGATTTAGGAAAGTTGAACAGAAGAAGAGCAATATTTACCAAAATATTTAATCACTTGTTCTAGAGGTCCAGACCATTGTCAGAGAAACACATGTTAAAGAACAAGGCTGTCTTACAGTGGAGGAGATAAGAAATTTCAGTCCTTTACTGGGCTGTCATGTAAGTGTTCATCAGAGATGAGTGTCAGAGAGTGAACTGATCACAGTGAAATAATTACAATGATTATTCTGAGATCAGGAAGAAAGACACTCAAACATATATGGCAGCATAGGGGAGGTGTGTTTGGTGTTGATCTCAGCCACTCAACTAAGGAACTTCCTTGTTGTGCTTTCTGCATGTCTCATGTTCTCAGACTCATGGTAATATTCTCATGGTAAGTAGGTGGGAAGGAGGAAAACAGGGAGAGGATAAAATCTTCATTTCCTCAAGTTCAGCAAACCAGCTGGAGGTGACCAACTATGTATCCAGCCTAGGATGTGAGGAACACTTCCAAGCATCACAGCTCAGACCAAGACCTTTGCATCCTTACTTTCCTTCTTGAAGTTTTCTGTCTCAGAAGAATAAATAGAATTAATTTTTCTTTCATGATAGGTTAGTCTTTCTATACAAAAACAGTCTTGATATTTCATTATCCACATTGAAATAAACCAGCATTGCTTGGCAAGAATAAAACACACCTGGGTATAATCAGATCACTTATTGAACACTAATTTGGTTGAGATCTTCAAATATCCATCAACCAGCTGCTTTTGGTCACTTCCTATATTTCTTTCCATATTTTCAGCACTTAATTCCATAACTACATTTTAAAAGGAAGGAAAGGAGGGGAGAGGGTAGAGATTAGTTTTCCAGAACTGGATCTGTGTAGAATTGCAATCATTGTTTTCAGACATGGAGATGGAACAGATGATGCAGTGTATTTCATCATCTGTATGTTTTGCATTTGTTTTGTTTCAGACATTAATTATGTTTTAAAAACTTCAGTTTCTTGCAGAGACAGTGCAGCAACTCTTTTTTTTTTTTTTTTTTTTTTTTTTTTTAAGGATGGCTATGAAGTCTGTTTTCATACGAACAGTAAAAAAATAAGTATTCGTGCACACACTCAAAAAAGCGTTACCAAACAAAACTGAAACAGAGAAACGTGATGGATGAAAACTGGTCAGGCCTGTAGGAAGACTGGAGAGAACATAATTTTTTTCA
The DNA here is from genome assembly GCF_039878825.1 of Excalfactoria chinensis. Classification (NCBI taxonomy): domain Eukaryota; kingdom Metazoa; phylum Chordata; class Aves; order Galliformes; family Phasianidae; genus Excalfactoria; species Excalfactoria chinensis. The sequence continues at coordinate 178,904,171 of NC_092825.1, forward strand.
AAAGTTATTGAATCAAATAAGTTTAGCAATACTTTATGCAGATAAAATAAATTTACACTGTTTGTTTGTTTGTTTGTTTCCTGAAGTAAGCAAACAAACAGACAACCCACCAATATCTGAATGATGTAATTGCTGGAAGTATGACCAGCTTAGACAACTGTGTTGAAATCCTATTATGTATGGGAGCCAGCAGTGCTTCACTTCTGTGATTTTCAGAGAATTGTAGTATGACTTGGGTTGGAAGAGATCTTAAAGATCATTCTAATCTCCCCAGTCATGGGCTGGTTGCCACTCACCAGCCGAGGCTGCCCAGGACCCATTCAACCTGACCTTGAGTACATCCAGGAATGGGGCATCTACACTGGGCAGCTGTGCCAGGACCTCACCACCATCTGAGTAACATCTAAATCTCCTATCTTTCAGTTAAAAGCCACTTCCCCTTGTCCAGTCACTACCAGACCATGTAAAAACTTTAATCACCCTTCTGTCTGTAAGCTCCTTTTAAGTACTGGAAGGCTACAGGAAGGTCTTCCTGGAAATATTTTCCAGCTTCTTTGGTCTATAAACTGTCACTATTTTAATACTCTGACAGTTCTATGGAAAATGTTTGTCTTCTCTATGACAAGCATGATTGTGATGACAGTGATTGTTATATCTGTATGACCTTGTAGGCCTTTAATATTCTATATTACTTATAGAATGGATTATTCTTGGAGTTGCCGTTAAAATCTGTTCTCTTAGAGTAATGTAGAACTGATCTATGTCTTGAGCATAGCACAGTATTATATGAAAGCATACTATAGACTGACAATGTGTTCTGTAACATAGGTGTCTGAAAGATATCACCTCGTTTTTTTCCTAATCAGAATAAACAGGAAATGCTATGACAGTGTTGATTAGTCCCTTTAGCAAAGCTTCTATTTCAGAAAGTCCGGGCAAGGTCTCTTCCTTTTTGGTGCTATTATACTTCATGGAGAATATATTCTCTAACCTCCTCTCTGTGAGACAGGAACACCTCAATGAGGGAAGATTGATTCACCATTTAGGATGAAAGATGGTCTGGTTGTATCTATGGCAGTAAATTAAATAGCTCTAGAAAACATGGCCAGACACTGAAATGTGACTGTGTGGGCTGTGAAATTGCTTGAGCAGTTCCTCACAGGCTTATTGGTCCTGTCAGCTCATGCTCTCACAAACTGAGCTCAGTTTTGAAGTAGGATCCTTCCAGAGACCTTCCCCAGGAGGCATTTTTTATATAGAGTCTCTTAGGGCTGAAATTTTACAAGCTTAGGAAAATCTGGGTTCCCATGTTAGCTGTCCTCAGTACCAGGCATGTTCCCAGACATTTGTCATACTCAAGTAGATATGAAATGTGTCTGTGGGTTTCTTTGCAGGTGAAATAAAATCATCTTCACTGCTATTAGTTCACAGGAGACCATTCATCTATTGCAACCTGGCTTTGCCTAAAATAGGAAATTTTTATGACATGCATGGCTCATATTTCCTTCCCTTTCCCCTTCTCCCTTTCCCCTTTCACCTTTCCTTTATCCCTTCTCCCTTCCCCCTCTTCCCAGTTTCTTTTATTTGAAGACTTCAGTTTCTTCACCTAGGCAGGACTGCCCCTCCATTAATAAAGTCTGTTTATGTGCAACACATCACTGAAGAAGTACACGTAGGAGGAGATATTGCCTTCATACATTACTTTTGTTCAGAGATGTTTTCAAGAGATGCCAACACAGTTAATGTATGGTGAATACACAATGGTGCCTGTGAAAGGGAAAACACTCTCTTTTTCACTTCTTTCTTGCATTTTATCCCATAACTTCATTGTTTTAGAAAGACAAGTGAGATTCATCTTCAATAAATATACTGAGGGTGGTCTTTGGTGATGTGACTTACATACAATATGAGATGCCTCCAGAAGAGAACCTTCATGGAGAAACACTTCCATCTTCTCAGAATGGTCTCACTTCTGGCAGAATCAAGCAGTGTTTCTTCCATAGAACCACAACTGAGAAGCTCCCTTGTAAGCTGATGAAAATAAGCAGCTCCATAAATCAAAAATTATCTATTTGACTCCAAATTTGAATGGGGCTACTGCATGACTGATCTGAATGGCACACTAGCTAACACTTCACACCTGTTTTCAGTGCTGCAGCCAGAGGCTTTGCAGAAAGATATAATGATTAGTGTTGCATACTCTGGATCCAAACCCTCAGTACTGCCTTTTAAATATTGATCGTGGATAAGTTGATCTTTCTGATCTAAATTTCCCCTGTACATACTGGAAGATGATTCATTCATTCAGAATTCCTTGCACAAGTTGCTCCTGAAAATCAAAAGCTACACTGGAGATTTTTCCATGTTCCTGTAGCTAGGGATCAGTAATGTAATTTATTATTATTATTATTATTATTATTATTATTATTATTATTATTATTATTATTATTTTTATTGTGTTTACATTTTTGAATGTAGACATTTTTGTTTTGTTTGTGGACAAGAAATCCTAAAAATCCAAAAGTATTCTTGGGATGCTCAGTGGAATTCATCTTATTTAGCAATAATGCAGATGTCTACATCACATCTAGTCTCCCAAAAGCCTCATCCTCATCTATGGAGAGTAATTGTTTTCGCAAGACATGCTTCAGCTCATCCAAGTGCAGCCATCTGCAATAGGCAGATGAAACATGCCCATTTCAGTGCCCTGTTTGTGAAGGAAGGCTACAAGAAATGTCACAGATATCTAAAACTGTGATAATTCCAAACCATTGTGCTGACAGATTTGGACAGATTCATTATCATCTCCAAATCAACAGAATTTTGTTTACAAGGCTGTGTATCTTATATTCTCTTGTTAGTTTACATTTTCTTGTGGATTTCTGGGGAGTGTTTTTGTTTTGTTTGTTAGTTTAAAAGAGCAAAGTTGTGAAGCACTGTATCAGTACAAATGCTACAGACATGATGTATATGAATGAATGTACCATAGGTAGGCACTGGAAAAAAGTCCTGCAGAATTACTACTTCAGGATTAGCCAAATTAAAGTCATATATATATATCTCAAACCTATTAACTAAGATCTCTAAATATGCACAAACATTTTGGAATATAGTGTTAGGGGGAACAGAGAAAGATAATTTAATTAATCGTAAAACTAATGAAATATTAAAACCAGTCTAGAAAATATTTAACTTGAGATTATAGCTTGTAAGTATAAACTCAAATTTAATTTAAATATGTCCATTTGTGCTTGACAGAACATTTTTTGTATGGTATTAATGTGCCTTAAATATCTGAGAATAGTAGTACTTAAGTGTATTTTTTCTGCTAGGATGTCTAGTTCTGGGTAACTCCCTTATTACATGAACTGCTGAAGTCAATCATTCATCTGATCTGAGCTGAAAACACACCTCACATCAAGTAACTTCAGTGTACTGAAAAATCATGAGCCAAATATATAAAAGCAACAAGTTCTGAAATCATACTCCAAAATAAATACATGCAATATACTTTGAATCTTTGTGTAAATACCCATTTGTATGCAGAAGTATCAAAGCTGCTCAAAGGGAAACCATCTTCATCAAATTGGGTATGAACTTACAAGGTCTCCAGCCATCTTTGAACACAGAGCCCAAAACAGTGTTACTCTGCCTATACCTCTGCTTCCTCCTGCTACCTTTCATCCATCCCTGAAGCCATTAAGAAACTAATGATGCTGAACCGTTGCAAGATTTAAATTGTTCCTGTTAAATAATGTCTGGCACATATACAAAATAAGATACACTGACAAACTGGGGAAAACTAACTGTTAATTAAATGAGGCAGAGTCCTAGAGGGAAAAAAAAAATGTCTAAATGTGCAACTTGAGAACATGAAAATGCACATACTTATGGAAGCTGAGCTGCAGTTTGCTGAATTACATTCCTGTGATTTGATTTTGCAATTTAAACATTTTAATACATTTTTAATATGAGAAAGTGGGGAAAAAATGGAGCTTGGATAAAATGCAAACTATACCTTTTTTGCATGATGCAGTAAGATATTTCTGTTAAAGATCTAGAATGGCTCAGATAAGGTTTGCCCTACTTGATTTTGAAAACACATGCAAAAACACATTTAAACAAGTATAGAATTGTAGAATTACAGAATAATGGAATCACTATGGTTGGAAAAGATCAACAAGATCATCTGGTCTGAACATCCGTTTATCACCACCATGATGACTGCGTGTTTGAAGCACTGCCGTTCAAGTGCTTTATTTTGTCTTATCCTCTATATGGGAATGTTGTGGGGAGGAAGAAAAAGAAGAAAAAAGGCAGGAAAAAAAAAAAAAAAAAGAGAGAGAGGAAAAGTCCCATTACCTCTACAGCATAAAAACCGAACTGAACAGCGTGCAGCAATATAGACACGTGGATGTATGAGTATGAACATATAGTTAATGTAATTATTCCCTAACTATCAATCCTACCAACTGCACATTAAGTTAATTATAAGCTCTTGAAGAATCTTTGGAAGATACTTAAATCTGTGAAATGGTGCACTATGGTCCTTCTCTTTTTCACAATTAAGAGTTTGATTACTCTACAGCTTTCAGCAGAGTTGCAGCATGTCAAAAGTTTTAAATTCCAGTGAAGACAGAATATAAATGTTGCTTCAGAATGGGAGCAATTCAGGATCTTTATACCCTTCAGTCTTTTTAATGGCAACTGTTGTACGGTGTGTGTAATTAATCTAAGTTACAGTTTAATGCTAGTAGGTGCAAACAGTCTATTTAAATATTTTCACATAATCACAGAATATCTTAGACTGGTGGTGCCTCTGAGTCCCCCTGGTCCAACCCTGCCCCAGCAGGGCACCCTGAGCAGGGTGCCCAGCACCATATTCAGGCTCTTTTGGATACCTCAAAGGAGAAGATCCTGAGCCCTCTCTGTGTCCCTGTGCCAGTGCTCCAGAGCATAGAAGTGCTGCCTGATGATATCTTGCCCAAAGAGTGATAAAAAGTCTGAGTACGAGCAAGTTCTTGACATTATAGTGCTTGTACTGGTGGTAAATCATGACTATTCCTTCACTTTGCTAAATTTCTGTGGCCTTGAGAGACATGAATATATATATATATTTCCTGCTTTCCCATCACTATGTGGTATATCCTTTGACAAAGAGCCATAAAAAAAAAAAAAAAAAAAAAAAAAGTAAAAGCAAGAGAGGTTTTCTCTTTTTTCCAAGCTTTCTCCTGTAAAAAATAGAAGCATTTATGTGAAAATGGTCCAATAATTTTTAGCAAGTGGGGTTTTTACTCACAGTGGATTCTTTAAAATCATAAAGCTTTCATATTTCTTTCATCTTTTTTTCCAGTGTTCTTTCTCAGCTTTTCCCCATCTTCCTCTGCTGCAGCTGTTGCAATATTTCATAGCAGCCTGTATTAATTTAGGACTAGAAGACCTTGCACAAATAACCAATGTTTTAAATGCCTTTTTTATCCTTTACCTTTTATTTTCCGTTTTCTTTTTTACTAGGGTACTGTGTTCTAAAGCTATCTGTAAGATGTTAAAGTCAGAATTATTTCCCAGACTGTTAGAAATAGCTCATGCTTTTTTGTTTGCTGGTTGATGGTATTTTTGTTTGTGTGCTGGTTAGTTGTTTTTTTTGTTTGTTTGTTTGTTTGTTTTGTTTTTGTTTTGTTTTTGTTTTTTTTTTTTGTTTTGTTTTTTTTTCATTGGTTTTAAATTTTATTTTTTATTCATTAGAAAAAGATGGATATCAGTTTTGTACCAACAACCTGATCAAACTGTAGGTGTCCCTGTTCATTGTAAGAGGGTGGAACATTGTAAGAGCGTTGGCCTTTAAACATCCTTTCCAATGAAGGTGGTTCTATTCTATAATCACAGCAATACTGTTTACTTAAATGAAGTAAGGAATCTAATTTACTTCATTGCCTGCCATATACTGCTGCCACTGAAGGCAGAGTTAAAATGTGATGTGCAAATACAGGTAAAAGACTTTAAGGACTGTAGCAAGTAAGGATGACCAAATAACCATTCTCTGAATTTTTATGTGAATCACCATTGTGCTGTTTATTTGGAAATGCTTTATTGTCAGTATGAAAAGGGGTTAATATTGTTTTCTAAAGAGTGTTTTTTTTTTTTTTTTTTTTTTTTTTTTTTTTTTTTAATAATAATAATATATTTGCATTTAGTTTTGGAGGTGTTTCATGGGCTGTAACATTTCTTCTTTCCTTATAGGGATCAGGTATTCCTCATTACAGTTGCATAGTAGCAATTGAGTAACTGCTTGAATTTGACAGATAAGACATACATCTTGCTTTAGTACTAGCTTGGTAGTGATGGTTTGACAGCTGGACTAGATGATTGAAGTGGTCTTTTCCAACCTTAATGAGTCTGTGATCCTGTGATCATTATGATATGTGTAGCATTATGTAGCATGGTGTTGATAATTGCTGTAATCTATGAAGATGATCTTTCCTACTCTAGAGGTAATAAATGATCAGCTCTAAACATTCGTTACTGGATTAATATGTGTGCAGAAGTTAGTCTTAAATGGAACTACTTAGAGCAATTTTCTAGCTTTCATGATAAGGTACAGCGCATAGCAAGTGCATGAGGAACTACATGCAACAATACATCTCCAGTCTCACAATTCAGTTGCACCAGATCAAGCTGTCCAGGGCATCATCCAGCCTTGAGCACCTCCAGGGATGGGGCACCCACAGTTTCTCTTAAGGATGTACTTTGATATTACAAAGGCTTTATTAAGCACTGCTTTGTTCAAACATTTTGACACCATATTTTAAGGCCCCATGAATAAAATCTTTTAGAGTCTGTAATCATTAGTGTTGTATGAAGAATCTGAATTTTCTTTCTTCACCGTAATCCCGTCTTATCTTAAAATAGATAAATTAAATACTTATATTAACAAAATGACAGTCATCTTATCTATTAAAGGATAGAAAAAAATAAAGACATACCATGAAATGTAATGCTTTCAAAATTATTTATATTCCTTCCATTAAAAGACTAAGCAAGGCAGCACAGAGTTAAAATAAATTAATTTATGACTGGTCACTAAATCCTCTGATATTCACATCATTAAAGTAAAGTATGGGAGGAAATGTGTGAGTCCATCAGAAATTGAGGTCAATTAGTGACTCGTTATGAAGAAGCAGCAAAATTGATTTGTAACTCTATCTCTTCAGACTCCTGCCATCCTGTAAAGTTAATAATAAAATCTGAATTCTGGCAAGGAGAGTCGTCAAAGCACTTCATATGCAAGAGTTATTCATCACTTTAAAACTTCTTATATTGAATTTATTCCTTTCTACTAAAAAGATTTGTCATGACTAAGAGATAAATGATTCTGAATACGAAAGAGGTAGCTGACATCAGTTGTAGTGCTCTGTGTTTTTAATTGATTTACATGGAATCTTGGTTTTTTGAAAAGTCACTGCTTCTGAATATCACACCCTTAATTAATAAGTTTTCCTTCACAAACACATCACCGATGATTGGGAATATCTAGCTTTTCCCATATGGAATTGTATGATTCTGGAATGTAATTTTTTAATTCATTAATAATTTCAATGAATTAAGAAAGCTATCTTGTTATCTGTCTGTCTTCCTGCCTAGGAATATTTCCTGTAGGTAGGAGTTAAGATAGCCCGTTTTCCATATTTAATCATTGAAATCAATACCATGAGAGTAAGAAATTTCACTTGTTTCCAGTTTTCCTGACCAGGAAGTAGAAGGTTGGTATACTTAATATCCCTGACCTGCACAAGTTTTATTTAAGCTCTGCAGATTTGGTGAAAATCGTAGATAAAGTCTCCTCCTCCAAATGAGGAAATTTCTGAACAAAAATGTTGAAGGTGTTTTCTCTTTAGCACTATCAGTGCATCCCACTGCAATGTGGTTTTTATTTTGTTTTGTTTTTTCCTAGTAAGATAATATGCTGGGAGTTCAGCTTTTTGTTTCTGTTGAGCAGCTCATTTATGTATGATGTTTATGAGTCTCTCAGTGTTGCCAGCTAATGATCTGTAGCTCATTGAGGAGAGGTGAGTGGTTCTTGCACTCAAAGTCTGCATTCAGATTGTGCTGTGAACTGAAGCAGACTGACTACAATGACAGAGCACTTATTAGCGTGACCGTGTATGTACTAGATCAGGGGGCAATGGCAAGGACTTGTTTCTGTCATAAAATCCCCTCAAACCCACTAGATGTGCATGATAAGGTTGAATTCATTGTTCCAGCAGGTTGCACTGTGCAGAGTCAGTTTTGGAGAACTGCTTTGTGGCTGCTCTCAAGACAATCTAATGAACTTGAAAAGAACATGATCTGCAGTCCCTAAGCTGTCAGCACTACATCTGTAAGGCAAGGAAGGAAAGAGGAATCAGAGGAATAACTACTCTTTGGAAATGAACTTCAGCCTTTCAGAAATGTCATGTAGGAGAGCATCTATAGATGTATGCTGCACCTAGTCAATGCTGAAAAGAGGAATAAAAGGCCAGAAGAAGCAGTCAGCTGAGGAAAGAGTGCATTACTGTCCTAAGGGACATAACTCTCACAGGGAAGAAAATAAAACTATTTTGAGAAGCAAAGTGTAGTAGTGTGGCATCATGGAAATATTCATAGAATCATACGATGATAGAAATTGGGGAAAAAAACAAAACCATAAAAAAAACAAAAACACTAAGATCATCCAGTCCAATTATGAACTCATCACTACCATTCCCCTCAGTGCCACACCACCATGTTTATTGGACACTTCCAGAGACATCATCTCCCTGGGCATTTTGTTCCAATGCACTAACACACTTTCTGAGAAGAGATTTTCCCTAATGTTCAACTTGAATCTCCACTGGCACAACTTAAGGCCATTCTCCTATTGCTGCTGTCTGGGAGGAGAGACCGACCCTCCTCTCACCACAGCCTCCTTTCCGGCAGTCGTAGAGAGTGATAAGGTCTCCTCTGAGTGCTGTCTTCCACAGATTGAACAATCCCATATCCTTCATCCACTCCTTATAAGGCATCTAATCCAGACCCTTCAGAAATTTGTTGCCCTTCTTTGGACATGCTCCAGGCATTCAGTATCTTTCTAGTAGTGACGGGCCCAAAACTGAGCACAGTGCTTGAGGTGTGGCCTTACCAGTGCAAAGTACAGAGGGATATTTCATCCCTTGTTTAGTCTTAGATTGGCTGTAGATTGTAATGGTTTATACTTCATCCTTCCCTAAGCACAGTGATGGTCTCTGTGCATGCACATGCATGCTTGTATGTTTCCATCTGATAGCTGAGATATTCAAATGCGATGCTTTTGAGTCCTTGTTCCTCTACCATCTTATCTTTTGCCAGGCAAAATCTTTATGGGCTGTTTCCTTGGAAGCAGGAAATCATATGCATTTGACCACTTCCATTAGCCAGGACTGAATATTCTGTGTCCCTTTGTGAAAGCTTTCATGGAGAATACACAAAGTTTTGAGAGCAATTCTTACACTCCTGCTCCTATGCTGGGTACATCTTCTTTGTTACATCTTTGAGGAAGAGTGATTGCATTAAGTGGATTCATCTTAACTCTTTATTGTTTCAACTAAGCACAATTGTAACTTTTTACACAATTCTTTACTTATTTCTTACATATTAGTCCATGCACATAATTAGTGATGAAAAGAAAAATCAAGCTACCTAAAAGGGGATAATTATGAAAACCTATTGCAGCTAAAACTTAATTTTAGGTCAGTAAACCCTGATGACAGTTGTTTTTTCTCTTTGTTTTCATAATTACTAGCTCTGTTTGAGTGAAAACTCACACCAATTAAACTGAGTGCAGTAACACATTTTTCTTCTCTCTTTTACAGTGTGCTGGATATAGAATATGTGCATGTGAGTTTTTGCTTCTGTGAATATGTGTTCTGTATAATTTGAGAATCTAAGTCTTAATGCGAAGCTATGTCTGAGAAAGCATGATAAATCAGTTCACATCAGAGTAGATTGGTGTGCCATTATTCTTCTACAGCAACTCTTCCCCTTATCATGATCACCCAGACAAAATGATATTTTTCGACTGCAAAAATATACTGTACAGTGTTGTACGCGTGAGATGGAAGTGGCATACCTGAACAGACTGCAAGACTTTTTTTCATTTCAGTGAGAGATAATAGCTTTAGTACACTATTATGTGGGCAGTGCTAATAATTTCATTGTAAAATTTACTGATAAGTTTCTATTAGTCTGAAATTGTTCGCTAGAACTAGTCTAGAAGTCTGCTATAGCTTTCACCTGTTACGACTGCCTGTGCAGAATAGATGCATACTAAGGAGAAACTAACTTACTTTTCCAAATGTTTATGTTGGATTTATATAGCTTAGAACAGAAAAGGGGGCATTTTTGGGTTGAAATTATGCAGGGAAGAGAACAATTATTGTACTATATAATCAACTTGTTACTATCATGTATCTAAAACTCGACTGAAAATAAATCTAAGTAGTAGGACTTCACTACTTCTTGTTTTAGTTTAAAAGTAAATATGACCTTATGAAATAGGTGTGTCATTGATTGTTTATACATTTTATTAATGGCTGTTAAATCTGACACCTTACTTCGTGGTACTGTGCCAATTGAAGAATTTTCTCTCATAGCTAGTCTTTTTATGACCATTTTTTCTTACATTTTTATTTATCACTTTCCCAGTGTCTAGGAAAGTGGCATGAAGGGGAAATAAAAATAAATAAATAATAATAATAAATAACTTTGTTTCGCTTCAGTATCCTCTAGAAGTATCAGACAGAGAAAGTGTCCTTCAGTAGCCCATTCACCTTCAGAAAAGGGCTATCATATCTATATTCTGATATGGTACTGATTCTAATCAGTGGATTCTATTATAGGCCTTTAAGCAAAAAAGAAAGTGCTGATGAAGGCCATAAAAATAAATGAGGCTTATTGCTTCTTGACATCTTTAGCACTTTCTGAGGTTTCCTGAGTGAGCAAGGGTAGCAGACAATAGCTGGAAGATTGTGTGTAAGATAATGAGAAAAATAAATGCATCCTCGGAAGCAGCCAGCAGGAACTATGGCTAACATTCATTACTCATGGTCTAGGCTGCTCCCAGTATGATGTTATTAATTTGTGGAATGAGCTAAGAGGTGTGAAAGGAAGCTGATGTTTGCTCCTGACCTTCCTGACCAGCATTTTGAATATTAACAGAGAGGTCAAACACATTATCTCATTGAAATTGTCTCTCTCTCTCCCTCTTTCTTTTCACAAGAAGTGAAGCAAAACATACTGCTTTAACAGAAAGGGATGTAAGAGGCACCTACTGCCCTCTCTGTAGTCAAGGAAAGAGAAAAGTTAGGACTGCATGCAAAGTAGGTGAAGTAGAGGAAGGTCTGGGGGATAATATAGGTAGGAAAAGCTCTTCAAATTCAAAAAGCAATAGGTTCACTTTCTTTTCTTCATGTGCGCATAACAGTGGGAAAGTGAACACGATATTTGTATATTCAACTACTCAAGTGTAACCTACACTTAAAGACTTCATTGTGACAGTTGGTATACTTTTGTTCTTGGGCTATAGGTTCACTGTCTGATCTAATGTGATTTGCACATTGCGTTCTTTCATTGTACTGAATCACGGTGAGATTCAGACAGTGACTTCTTAGCAAAGCACAAGATTAATTAATCATAAATTGAAGTCTTCTGGAGGAAAACATGTGAACTGCATTTCAAGTTACAGATGTAGATCATTTGGAGTATCATAGAGTTACAGCAAACAGTGTGAGATACGTTCTTGAAATTTTAACAGACTTCTATGTATAAGGCATTTTAGCACCTTTCTGCATTGGAACTTGCTAACAAAAAACACACATTTGCTTAATGTGAATTATTGAGAGTAGTTCTGTGGGCTCAGCTGAAACTTTTGGACAGCTTAAAGTTAAGTACCCATGCTTCCAAGACTAAAGATTCTTTCCATAAACTGAAAATCCTGTGATGATAATTTCACAGTAAGAATAAGAGCAAAATTAGTTAAATGATTATCTTTCTGATGTTTCTTCACTTAGCTGCCCTTGAATACATAAAATAGGGGAAGTAGGAACTTTGATAAGGCCAGTTGAAGTGCCCGCTTTCCTTTTACATTTAAGCTCTTCATCTTGAAGGTTCACCAGGGAATGTTAACGGCATGTAAAATATACTGAAGCAAAGTGTTAAAATGTCAACCATACAAATGAATGGCCTTGAGACTGTAAAAGAAAACTGGTCATTTTGCTCGTTTTTCTTACTTAAAGACTGTTCATCTGACATTAATTTGTTTTCTGAAATAGAACAGCGAATGAAGGCATTTTATCTTTGTTCAAATATCTCTGTGGCTGTATTTTGGCATGTTTATTTTACTGAGTTGTGGATGTAGTGCAGATATGCTCTGAATCTGAAATGTAAAATGATTGGGAATCAGTGAAAGCTACTTCTTTTTGAAGTTCCTCTTACCCTTTTTTTCTTCCAAATACAACCTAATAACAACACATTCTATATTGCAAATAAAGTTTTCAAGATGCCTCAAAGACCCTTTTCTTGTTTTGGTTTGCATAAGAAAGTTTAAGCATGCTCTCAGCATCTTTAAATTCTTCATTGCCTTTTCTCTTGTCTAGGCTAGAAATTTCTACTGAATCAATAGTTCCACTTCTGATATATCAAACATCTGCATATCAACTTCAGAAACTCTTGTTTCTGTACAGCTGTTTCATCTGTGAAATTATAAAGCCACTAATTCAATCATTTTGAAGGAAAAATGACTGACACTGGAAAAAAAAAAAAAAAAAAAAAAAGCGAGATGCAATGAAATATTATCTTATCATGACAGCTTTTGCTGAACATTGATTAATAAATAAATGAAATATACTTCTAAGTACCGAAAAGAATTTGTCATGGAAGAACATTTTGAAATATTTAAGATCTAGATGATTGTGTTTAGTAGAGAAACTACAAGAATGGAAAGTTGACAGCAAGATCTACAAAAAATGATGTATGATTGCTACTGAAATTTCTCAAAAATCAATTTTAGGAACAGTCGTGTTTAATGTTTTCACATTTATGGTCTTGGTAAAGAAGCAACAATTGGGAAGCACCATTTGGAGGGCCATTAATTGCAGCTATGTCATAGCGAAAGAATTAAGTGACCTTGGGAGCAAAAATAATAGGAATTATAAGTTTTGACATGATTACACAATGAAAAAGTCCAGTGTGTTGCTGGGACAGACAAGCCATTTTTCAGGTAGACCGTAGAAGTATAACTGCACTAGACTTTCTTTCATCTCAAGTGCAGAATACAATTCTGATGGTACAGGTGCTGAAGAGTGTACCTAAATATATAAATACATACATATATATATAATCAGGACAGTGATCAAAGATTTGAACAAGAGTTGTATTTAATGATGTCCAGATCTCCACTCCAAATTTAATCATTCTATTATTCTGTTATTCCATTCTAAATGCAGCTCCTTCAGAAAAGTGTTTCTTAGTCAGAGAACACCAAAATAGTACAAAAGCACAGCATATTTTTAGGCAAATCCCGATAAGAGTAATTACATTATTTTTGACTACAGAAGTATATCCTTGCTCTAAAGTATCCAAGATAATAGGGGACTTCATAATTTCAAGGAGTCCAGCAGTTCCAAAGTGCAGTGCAACAAAAAATATTTAAGATTTTTAGTACTTTGATGAAGGATAGGATCTTTCCTGACCACAAATGGAGCAGTTATTTTTACATAAGATTTCTGTAAAGGACAAAATCATCAAATAAGGGGTTTTTGTTTGTTTTTGTGCTTTAATAAATAGAATTAAACAAATTCCTACTTCATTCCATTAGTTGTGACCAATATGGAATACTTGTACTCCACTTGATCACTTTTTAAGCTAACTAACTTCTGTATGATCTTGAAAAATTTGGGCTTTGAGCGTGACAGTGGAGATGTCAAGATTATTGATATTTTGGTGGAGACAGTGTGAGAGTTAAGACATGAAATAATCTCATACAACCAGGAATTACCAAGAGAACAAGCATAAACCAGGTAAGTTAAATGCATTTGCCAAACATATGTCATTTCAATATAAAGTTGCCGACTGAAGGTGAGCCCATTATCTACAAATAATACCTGTTTTTTCACATTTATAATAAATGTTAATTACAATTAATTACAGAATCACAAAACCACAGAATTTCAGGGATTGGAAGGGACAACAGAGGATCATTGAGTTCCATCCTCTTGCTATAGCAGGTATCCTAAAATAGATCTCACAAGTAGGTGTCCAGATAGGTTAATATCTCCATAGGAACTCCACAACCTCTGTGGGCATCCTGTTCTGGCACCCCTACTGGTAAATTATGTTTTAGAACACCTATGAATATGCTTCTATCACAACCCCTCAGCATTTTTTTCCCCCCCATTTCCAGTTCCCCTGACTAAACTGCAACATATTTTATTGGATTAGGAGCATATCTGTTAACCCTCTGAAACAGCCATGTTGTTTTTTTTTTTTTTTTTTTTTTTTTCAGACCTCCATTTCTTTACTGGTAGAATCATGAATTAAGCACAGCACTGTTTATTCTCAGAATCAAGAAATCTTCTTATTCTTCAAATAGAGAGCTTTTCCTTCCTACTTTGTCACAGAAAATAGACAAAAATATTTGTTGAAAGTTTCTGTCCTCACAGAGTTTAGTACAGATCTTTCAACAGCAATTTCCCTTATGCCTCACCTATTCTTCCTTTTAGAAAAAGGTGCCATCGTCTGCCAAACTGTAGCAGAAGAGATATTACAGTACTTTAAACAAAATAATAGTGATAAATTAAGAGTGGATTAATGAAAATAGGATGAGGAAGAAAAATGATACTAACAGTGACTTTGAAGTAACTAAATGTTATGGCCATCAAAGAACTGGCAGTATAGTGTACTCCAAGTCATAGGAGAACAAAGTAATATATTAACATACTTTTAGCTACTTTGCACATTCTGTACATTACATCTTCCTTTAATAGATTAATATTAATATGTTGCAGAAGAGATATTAAAACTTCTTGTATCTTTTGATGTCATAAAGTGTACATTTCACAGAGGATATTACACAGAGAACAATTATTTATTTATTTATCTTATTTAAGCTAAGGGTGGAAGTTACTCTATTCTTACCAAGTACAGAGTCAAGATGCTAACTCAGGTCTTGTATTCCTGATCAGCCCTGCCACTTACTTGTTTGCATTCTCTGTAGCACAGGGATCTCCATTAGACGATCCAAAATCAATGTTAAAGTATTGTTAATAAATTAGGATGTAACGAGAAATAATTTCCAAAAGCAATCTGTGGGAAAAAAAAAAAAAAAAAAAAAAAAAAAAAAAAAAAAAAAAGTTCTACATTAATATGATTCCCTTCATCATGTGGAGCTTTCCTTTACAATATCAAGAATCTCAAGGTAATCTTGCTACTCTTCTTAGCAACGTGAGCTCATAGACTGGTGCAGGTTGGTCTTCTTGTTCAGCCTTCTTCTCAAAGCACAAAATGCATGGCCATGGTTCATTCTGAACATTCAGGCTACGGAAGCACTGTCAGGATATTTCAGTGACACAAGAAAGTGTCAGAGGAAACCTAGGGATAAATACTTGTTCTAATCAATTAAACAGTGTAAACATACCTTATACTTTTATATATGAATTGTTGGGAAAAGACAGATGTTTTAAAATTTTTCATCATTTTTGAGGAGAAAAATTCTATTTCTAAGGACAAGTATCAAAATTCCCATGCTAAGAGCTGTGCATAGATCTTTTGCATTCAGTGCTTCCTTGGCTGCCCTTATATATAATTCTGCCTCCACCATAATAAGATTTCCTGTCTCATGCTAGATATAATATACCTCTCACTTATAATAACTGTCCCAGCATTTTACACACATAGGGCCAATTAATCCAAAAGAAATAACCAGAGAGGCCATATCAATATATAAACAAGCCACATAGGAGCCAGCTGTATTTCTGTTTTTCTAACATGAAGCTGTAATTTATTTTGAAAACCAATTCTTTTTTTATAAGTTGCACACCGCATGAAAAGTTCAGCTGAGTCTAAATCCTGCCCTCAGAGAGCAATCTGAGCAGCCAGTCTGTGCAATGGAAAACACTTCATGAATTCATACTCGGAAGGCTGTAGAAAGACAACAGATACAGCTATGTTTCAAGCTATGCTTAAAATCTGTTTCAGTGGAGGTTACCTACTGTAATGAAACTGTAATGATGTTTCTAGAAGAATGTTGCTACTGTAGTCTTTCTTTCATTGGCCCAACCAGGTGGAAGACAGATGGCATCAAATTTGGACTATATGGTAGGTGTGGTGAGACAATCCAACCAAGAGCAGTTATGTGCTCCATGGTCTTGAATCTGGTATGGGGCCTGGCGTTATTGTGTTGCAAGAGAAATGTCATCTTTTTTGGCCAGATCCTGGAAGTTCAAGTCTTCAGCTTAGTCAGTGCCATGATGTACCCACAGCAAGTCTGGGAATGATACCAAGCTGTGTGATACATTGGAAGGAAGAGAAGCCATCCAGAGGGACCTGGACAGGCTGGAGAAGTGGGCCCATGTAAACCTAATGAGGTCCAATAAGTCCAACAACAGTGTGCTGCATTTGGGTCAGGGCAACCCCAAGTATTTATACAAACTGGGGGAAGATCTCCTTGAGAGCAGCCCTGTGGAGGGGGACCTGGGGGTCCTGATGGATGAGAAGCTGGAAATGAGCCAGTGTGTGCTTGCAGCCCAAAAGGCCAACTGTGTTTTGGGCTGCATTAAAAAAGGGGTGCCCAGCAGAGGGAGGTGATTGTCCTCCTCTACTCATTACTTGTGAGGCCCCATCTGCAGTACTGCGTCCAGGTGTGGGACCCCCAGCACAGGAAGGACATAGAGCTCTTGGAATGAGTCCAGAGGAGGGCCACTAAGCTGATCAGAGGGCTGGAGCACCTCTCCTATGAGGAAAGGTTGAGGGAACTGGGCTTGTTTATCTTACAGAAGAGAAGGCTCCAGGGAGACCTCACTGCAGTCTCCCAGTACTTGAAGGGAGCATTTAAACAGGAGAGGGAACGTCTGTTTATGAGGGTGGATAGTGATAGGATAAGGGGGAATGGTTTTAAACTGAGACAGGGAAGGTTTAGGTTAGAAATTAGGAGAAAGTTTTTCACACAGAGGGTGGTGATACACTGGAATAGTTTGCCCCAGGGAAGTCAGGGATCCTTCATCTCTGGGGGCATTCAAGGCCAGGTTGGATGTGGCCCTGGGCAGCCTGGTCTGGTGGTTGGTGGCACTGCATATGGCAAAGGTTTTGAAACTAGATGGTCATTGTGGTCCTTTTAAACCTAGGCCATTCTATGATTCTACATAGCAGTCAGAGTTCATGTTTTGTCTGGGTTCCAAGAAATCCTGAAGGATCACATTTCCTGTCCCAAAAGACCATGCAAATCACTTAACCTGCTGAGACACTACTGTGTATTGAACTTTTTTTCCAGTGGGGAACTCACATGTCACTACACCATGGACTGCCATATTGACTCCATGGTGTTGACACCATGTCTCATCATCTGTAATTTTACAATCCAGGAAACTGCCTCTTTCAGCCTTGTATTGATTTCATGGGTCCTGACAAACTTGCAGATGGTTTTCTTTCTTTTCCCATCTGAGTATTCATGGGATGCATCTTGCACAAACTTTTCAGCATTCCAGCATTGCCACCAAAATTTCCAATACTTCGGAGTCAATATTCAACTGTGTACAACTTTCATTTTTCATAATCCACTGATTTGGTAGTGTGACAGCTGTATATGGCCATCTAGAATGTGGCTTGTCTTTCACATTGCTGTCAACACTCCTGAAACACCCCACCCACTTCCTCACTGTGCTCACATCCAGTGTTTGGTCTTCATAAATGTTCACCAAGTGTCAGTGACTGCCAATGGGTGCAATTTTTTCTGTGTACAGGAATTCTATTACATATGTTTGTTTCATATGCACTTCCATGCCAGATGCCACTTTGTCAGACTGCCCCTCTGCTGCCATCTGTTGCATGGAAACACAACAAAACAGCGGGTTCAACCTCTACTGTCATATCACCAACACTGGCCTTTTATGTTGTGGGCCAACATAAAAAAATGGAAGACATTACTTTCAGCTCAGCTGTAGTATATAATGTTGTGTTCTGCATATATTAGTTTGTGCACTTGGTAATTGCTTTAAAGGTATATTTCAGGTAGTTGGAAATCAGAAGTGATATAGCATTGGTTCCATAATATTAATGTTCATTTTCCTAGAAATTTCCCATTACCTTTTTTATTTTATTTTATTTTATTTTATTTTATTTTATTTTATTTTATTTTATTTTATTTTATTTTATTTTATTTTATTTTATTTTATTTTATTTTATTTTATTTTATTTTATTTCATTTCATTTCATTTCATTTCATTTTATAATGTATTTTAAGCGTCTCTAGACATAAATTGAAATGTACAGGTCTGAAGTGAAGGGCTTGTTGTCTCAGGGATTAGCAAAAACAATATTAGTCTGTGTGTTTCTAGACAGATATCCTTTGGACAAGACTTGAAACAGTCAAGTTAGCATGGTGCTGTATATACAGATACACTCTGGCCTTTGATTTATATTTGGTGCCTTAACTGCAGCATTCCACTGACATAACTGTACTGCCACTGATTATAGAGCTGAGTTCCAGTTGTGGTGCACACTTTCAAGCTCCTAGATCACAAACACTGTGCAGTGTCTACAGAAGGCTACCCTATGCCTTTAGTCACATAGAGAAAAATGAGAGGTTAGGCTGCTTTATCCCAGAAGTAACATCAAATGATGCTGCAACATAGAAATTGGAGAAGAGTTATCACATATACACAGAGTACACATCTCCCAACCAATCATCAGTACTGCCCAGCACAGGGCATATGATTCTATAGATATTTTTTCTTTCATGCTTCTCAGCAAGCAAAGATTCACAGTTTGCTTTTTGCTGTAATGCCCAAGGGTTGGGGGAGTCATCACCAAGCCACATTTTATATTGCTCACATGCATGAAATGGAAAGCATTTTATGTGATTTTCTTCCAAGAGACTAGGAAAGGCAACTTTCTTTAAAAGGGAGTAGGTGTTCTGTGTATAGAATACCATATAACTATTTTCAAGGTCCCAATATTAGCTAGTTTTCCCTATTTATAGAAAAATTGGTCACTTGACCATTTTGTAGTTGTTCTTTTGTATCCCTGCATTGATTTGTCCCAGTTGTAATCTCAAGATGATGTGTATCAAGACATTTTCTAAATGGGCCTTTGTTCTCTGAATTCATTACTTATCTCTTATCAGCATCTGAGAGAAGGATTAGAAAAAAGAGGCCACTGTTTTCCTTTGTTGCTAATTATTTTATGTTTATGGCATTCAATTTGTACATCCTTTGAGAACAAAGTTCTGTGGATATGTGTTCTTGTCGACATCCATTTCCCATATGTGTAAACTTCAATATGATTTATATGAGTCTATAAAATACACAACACTGATCAGTAAATAAGCTACACATAAAAAGATCTTTTAATGAACTCCAATCCAAAAATCAGGTGGAAAAATAATTATATTTAATATGTAGAAAAATATTTTGGACCAGTCTTTTAAGGATTAGAGGCTTTTATTCACTACAGGCCTGGATCACTTACACTTTGTATACTTCACATCAGGTTCATAATATGTAGTCATTACACATCTAATATAACTTTTGTTAGAGTGCATTGAAGCGTTGCTCATGAGCTGAAATGCTAGAGAAGTCTGTTAGTAAAATAATTTTCAGATTCATTTTAAATTAGTTAATTCAATCTAATGAGAAATTAAACAGTATTGACGAAGAATATACATATATATTCTACTACTATTTCTAAAGGACCAAATTCTCCTTTTAAACATTTTATTTTTGGAAGCCAATTGAAGAGTGAGTCACTGACTACAGTAGAAGCTGGAATGGATCCTTAATGAAGAATTATTAAGGGCTGGAGCTAACACTGTATTTTGGCCAGCATTATTAGGTCAAGAAACTCCGGAGCTAATCCAGGCTAAGTATGTAGTCAATAACAGACCATTAACATTCAGTTTACTTGTGCATTATATAAAGCGATTGAACTTTCAGACTCAGTCACAGGATTTTGGTATCTGAGAAACTCCAGTTGTATGTACATTAGCAGATGTCTAAAGGCAGAGTCAGTATTAAAAGAACTAGAATCTAGTTCTAACTAGTACAACTTTTTTTTTTTGTTCTACATTGGAGTATATTTCTTACGCATTCTAAGCAAAATGGATTGTATTTCCTTGACATTAAGATTTCAGTTGGGATTTAGATTCTGCAGGTACAAATGCGTATGACGGAGTCACATAACTGAATGGAACCTTCCTGTGACCTGACCGCTTTGTGAGCACCTCAAATCACTAGCCAACTAATAAGAAAAATGTGAGACTGTCAAAGGTGCAGTTGTAAAATTAGTCTATAGCAACATAAATTACTTTGTATAATTATTCACTTCTGCTTGTCTTTTTTTTTTTTTTTTTTCCTTTTCAGATGTTTTTTACTGTGTTTTTGAAAATGACCCAACTTTTCTGAATATTTAGAAGTAACATATGGAGAAATAACACATGGAAATAATATGAAATCTTGAAAAGCTTGTTCTGAGATTACATATTGAGATGAGTTTATCTTTTGTTACCTTTTTTTCTGTTGCATTTCTATCTCATAGGCATGATCCAAAGGTAGTTTAATATCAAAGAAAACTGCTAAAAAAAAAGCAAAAAGGGATCATCTACAGTTGAGGGATTCAATGATTTTTCTTCTTAATTTTCAAACCGCTTTTCTGTTCCTTCTGCTTGATACTTTGCTTCTTTATTCCATGTATGAAGTTTTTGTTATTCCTTTATAGTTGTTTGTTGTTGTTGTTCTTTCTATATTAAAAGCAAAAATGCTTTTTATGCCAATCGAGGTGATTAAATGGACTTTTCCTGAGTTGTAGAAGCTACAGCATACAAAAGACTCAAAATCTCTTTTGATTACAATGTTCAAGGTCAGTGAGAAAATATATCCTATTAAATACAAAGCTTGATGATTTACTTGAAGAAATGCATACTTCTTACTCCTATCTAAGCATCTAAAACAGATAGATCCCTCCTACCTTAGATAATATTTTTAAAAATTTATTTAAATTTTAAAGTGTTTTTTTTTTTTTTTTTTTTTTTTTTTTCCCCACTGTTTTAAGACACACCCAACACAGAGTGCAAAATGACAATTGAAGCAGTGCAGTGTGCCTTATAAACAGCTCTGCCCTACATATAGCAAGTCAATTCCATTTGTGAAGGAACAAAACTTTGTATTCACTACATTAAAGTGCAAGTTGATTTACAGCACTCTTTGATCAGATGATCAAAACCTTCTTTTAACGTTGCTCACAGTAAACCTTACTCTTTGTACATGTATCATTCATAGCTGGCACTGATAGTGAGCATCTTGGTGCTTGCAAGAGCTGTGTCAGTCTTTGCCATCAGGGATCATAGCAGTGGTTCAAGTGCTTGCTGTATGAAGTAAACAGTGATAAATACAAAATGACTTTTCTTGGGACTGACTGTGCTCACTTTGTCTGGGTTTTTCCCCCTGATGCTGAGTTATAGAGAAATTATTCCAAGCGCTAGGAGGCAGATGCATAAGGCTTACTGAAATTGCAGACTAGCTGCTGAGTTAGCACAGGCAGACATAACACCTTAACTGTCACATTTTTTATTGCACTAAAGAGGAGCAATGAAAACATAAGAGAAATCTGGACTATGTAAAACAGAAATGATTAGAAAATTGTGAAATAAAGGATTTCAGTTGGAATGGGTTTTAAACAAATTTAGCGTATTAAATTTTAGTCAGAGACACAAGTGCTGCTGACTGTGGGGGTCTGAGGACTGTCCTAAGGTGTTCTGAGAATTAATATACATTTACATATTTGTTTGCTTGTTTGTTTTCAGTTATAAAAGAATGCACTGATCAGATGTGCTTGGTGGAGGTCTGGCTGTTTGATGCAAACTGCTTCATGTAATGTTACTTGTGAGAGAGACATCAGACCAGCATTCTGTTATATCGTTTATGTGTCAAGGAGTTCAGCAGTTCTAGAAGGGCAAGATGCGTTTGAGCATCTTGTGATACTTCTCTTCCAATTATAGAGACTCAATCCGATATATCTTATCTCTAGTAGTATGCACAGACTTAGCTACCAAGATTTAGCTAGAAGTAATATAAGGTTTAGTCTTAGCTCTCTCGGTCATCCAAGTGCAGAATCAGCTTTGAGGTATTGTTTTTGCGCAACACTTGTATTGCATCCAGCTTCACTACTGTATCTAAAGTACAGTGTGCAGTTTATCCAGACTAACCTTGTAGTCATATGTAGAAACCTAAAAGCAATACCGGTAGCCTCTGTAAGTCAGAAGAACTGCTACGAGTATGGATGAGTACCTTCTGCTCAAGAGTAGCCTCTAGATGTGTTTCTCTGCCAGGAGGAGTAGCCTGGCACTTACAGTTACCTGCACTTATCGGATGTCTGTCTTTCCAATGGCCATACCAGGAAAACACAAGGATTCATTGTTTTTTTCTTGGAAGACTCCAATTATTCCAACAAGGAAAAACGACAACTTGATTTCAGGCTCAAGTAGGGACTACAGGTGCTGGTTCTCTGGATGGTCTGGACCACTGAAATCTTTGAAAATTGTTATTGTAATGATTTTGCAGTATTAGAAAATAGGAAATGTGGCATGTAATATAAAATGAACTAAAACTATAATGAGAAAAACAATGAGTGAAATGGATAGAATATTCAGTATGCATCATGAAACAATAGCAGATGCAGCCTGTAGCATAAAAGGATTAGCAGATGTAACAGTCCAAATTTTGGTAGTTGCTATTAAATACCCATTTTGAGCTCCTGCCTCCTTCATCCTCCAACATCCTGCTCACTTCATTGTGTTTTAACATTATGTTTAAATCCTGCCCCACTAGAAAACTCACAAATGATAAGCATGTAAGTATTATAAGCCGTGCAGATTTCAACAAATATTTATGTACTAAAGGTGTGATGAAAGAAATCCAGGCTTATCTGGCCACATCTGTTTTTTCCTTTAAGATATTACCACAAATGCAGAGCAAAAAGGAACAGCTTCAAGGGTCTGTTTGTATGTTCCTTTTTGCTCTGGCCCTGTTCTTACTCTTCCTGGAACACCAAGGATGGTTTCCCTTGTGCGCAATCATATGCACACAGCAATCTCAATGGTCACTTCCAAGAGTTCAGTGGCTCTTGAGATATGTTAGCAGACTCTCCAGATAATTTCTTTGGAGGCAAAAAAATGGCAAACATAGTTACGATTCGGTTCTCTCTCCTCTGTTCCCAACATTCTGCTTCTGAAAAGGAAACCTTAATGAAAATGCCCGTATTGCAAAGTTTCTGCAGGAATGCACACATACAGCAGACTGGATAGAAATGGTTTCCAAAGTACAGATGGAAAATAAGCATTTTAATTAATGTTAACTTTTATAGTACTTGGAGGATCCACATGCACATAGTATGATTCTATCTCATCTGGTCATGCAGAAGCTAATTCTGATGAATGTGCTAATTTTGCCAAAGAGAATTCATAGCTGCCTATTTTAACCCTACTTTCTTGCAATTACTGTTGTTGGACAGCTGTTGTTTTCATGCAAATTTCACAATGTGGAACATGAGTCTCTGTGAGGTGATAATAACTACGCAGATCGTGCTTAAACAATAGAAATAAGTGTAGATGATACTATCATACTTCTGGGACACAGTTTGATTCAACTTATATCCTTTCTGTGGCCCTATAAACCTCATATGCAATACTGCCAATTTCCCATTGAGATTAATGATATTGAGATTAATGAAATTATTTGAAGGCAGATAAAAGCAGAATTGCCTATATATGCATTAACTACAATTAGTTGGGACACTCAATAGACTTTGTTTTTGTTTTTCTTATTTGCAGCTTATTTAGTTGTTTCACCTAGACAAATGATTTTGTAGTGTAATATACTAATTTTATAGGTATATGCAGTCACAAAGGACTGGATAATCTGGCTGTGTGCCATGCTTTCAACTATTATATGACTGGAATGTCTCTCCCAGAGCATTTTCACTGCAGGACTGCTCCTAGCAGACTCTTGAGTATTATTATCGAGATGTTTAACTAAACAGAGTTCAATATTAATTCAGTGGACAAAATGAATGCAGAAGCAGAACTGTACAAATGCTGTTAATGACAGAGATACCTTTTACTGTTGTAGTGCCCTTCCATCACTTTAGATAGACTGTCAAGACACAATCTGCAATTATTGACCATATTTCCGTGCTGGAAAAATGCTAGTAATAAGAAATGCAAAATAACTCACTCTAAGTTTATCATATTTTGCATAGGGAATTAGTGCTTACAAATCTCAATCTTAATAAATTAATCATGTATAGACAGTGCTGCTAAAAGACAAGATTAGAATAGCTTCATGTAGCTCTCACAGAGGTATGGGTAGAATGAATTGACTAATGCTATTTTTTTTCTCAGTGACATCTGAGTTTCAGTGGAGAATAAGCAATTTTCATAACAGGCAGTACTGCACTCTAGGATCCTTCAAGATGAAAGGCAGTATATCCTAGCACTGTGCATAATGTGAGGCAAAGAGTAGACATCAGTAGTACTTCACCTGTGGACTATGTTTATTTTAATATTCGGGATGAATAACAGAAGAATAGCTGTGAAATCACTGTGAGTGGGCTTATATGTTTATCATTTACAATGGAAGACTTGCAACTGAGTTTATGGCAAAGGGTAACATCTAGTAATGGTAAGGTGTAGCCAAAAGGAGACAGCATTTGAATTTCATGATTACAGACTGTTTGTTTGTACTGTCATTTGATTTTAGTGTTGTGAACTATTTTATTACTCCACTGTAATCACAACTTTAGATCATAAAAATCAAGACTGCTGACAGCAAATCAGTTTATTATCACAGGAACATGAAACATTAGAGCTTTGCCACTAAAAGTAATTTGAAGTAAGGGAATGCATTTTTTGTTCAGCTGCTTAATGCCACATAACCCCGCTACCCATAGCTATCTAGCTATTGTTGTCTTGGTATATACACACACGTGTATGCAAAACTGGCTCTCTTTTATATAGCACTTCTCAAATGTGCAACTTGAGACAATGCCTTGGATCTGTATTCTATCAGGAGCCAGTCATCCCTTCCCATCCAGCTGCGAAGCAACCTGTCCTTTTTGCTGAAGTTCTTTTGTGACTTTTGTTGAGCTGAACCTGCACTTTCAGCTTTGTGAATCAGCGTAGCTGGCACCGAATTAGCAATTTGTAGTATTTCTCTGTGTTCAACTGCACTTTGGTGAAGTAATTACTTTTGGAAACGCCAGTTCAGCACAACCAGGGACAAGCAGAAAAAGAGATGCAGACTTTCCCAGCAGGGACAGCTGGTGTTGCTGATTAAAGATGGATGAATCTGTTTGGGAAAACAAATCAGCCTAAGTTCCAATTGTACAAAACTTCCATATTAATTCCTATGTTTGTGAATTATTATTTTTTTTATGCCTTCCAGAAAGGAGTCTGGCAGTGTTTTGTTTCCCTGCTCTAGCCACTATCCAGTTTTCTTCCAAGAAAGATGGTCTGTTGATTGTAAAATACAGAATCAGTCGTCTGGTCAGACTGATATGGAGGGGTGCCATTCTGTGATAGTATCTTAGGCCACTCCATGTGGCACCTCCTTCAGGAGCAGCAGTAAATGTCACAGTGCAAGGAATAATGGCAAGCAGATAACCAGCAGACTCAGAAATTAGCAGCCGCTTATGTTGTTTCTAGTTGTGCATCCTTATCAGAGCTGCTATTAGTACCTTTTATCTTCGAAACATTAGAGTAGCGTATAAGATTTCTGAAACCAGAAGGCTGGTCAGATTACTGAGAGAAGGTGATGTTAGCATTGTAATGATTAGAAGTAGCAAAGAGCAGAAAGGCTGAGTATAAAATCATTTTATGTTTTAGGCAAGCATTGCTTAACAAACACACTGTAAACAGATTTCAAGGACATGTGTGCAGGGGAGGTTTTTCCTTGTCCTCTGGTGACAGAAATGGATACTGTCCATTTGTATCAGATGGTGCCTTCAGCTCATTAGTACATCCAAGAGTCCTACAAAGTGTTCACTGGATTCTATATCTATTATTTTCCGTCAGAATATAAAAAAATCAGACACCAAAGGATCTGACTTTTTATTATTATTATTATTAATTTATATTTAAGTAATTATTTATTTTGCTTTCTTGTTATACAAAAAGCTCCAGAGCCTATTAGTGAGAATCTGAGGGCACCTCATTCACCACTTTGTTCAATATTTGGAAACTTATATGCTGTCCATCATTTTGATTCCTCATTTGTGTGGGATTGGCATGTTAATCTGTATACTAATTTCTGGTAATGCTCACCACTGGCCTCATAGTCTAAAAGAAGATTGCAGAACAGAAGGAAAACAGTGAGCTCAAGCCAAGGCAGAATAGATATTATCCTGTTAAATCAATGGTGCAGTTTGGAATAAATATATAATGACGCTATATTTGTAGCAGTGGTATTAATCAAACAGAATGCAAGAGCTTTTGTAGTGTTTTTTTATAGCATTGATACTGTTTTGGGGGTGTTTGATAGTCACTTATGATAATAAAAACATTTTTAGTCAATGAGCTCTTCCATTACCTGGGCTTTCCTATCGTGTTTGTCAGGTCTGGAGTCTGCCTAGAGTCCATATAACTAGTTTTCAGGGGGGTTGTGTAGTTCAGACAGACTGAATGCACTGATGTAGTGGCTTCTGGAAGTCTGACTGGGCTTTAGTGTCTTTGGAAAATAAACAAAACAAAACAAAACCTAAGACAATTACCTTAAGGTTGCTGCATTGGATCACTGAGTGGATGAAACAACTGAGACGCTCATCATAGATCAAAGTTGTAATTACTTTTTCACGTGGAATTAATAGTGATTAGACACTGCCACAGCATGTCCCATGCATGTAGGATAGGCCTTTGCTGAATATCTTGGATATTCGGATGAATAAATACTCTGGACAAACAAATGAACTGGATAGACTGGATTGATGGGCTGAGATTACATGTGGTCTAACAAGACTAAGTGCCGAGTCCTGCACTTGGGTCACAGCAACCCCATGCATCTCTACAGGCTTGTGGCAAAAGGCTGCACAGAGGAAATATATGTGGGGTTTTAGTTGACAGGTAGCCAAGAAGACCAGTGACATCCAGCCTTCTATCAGAAACAATGCATTCAGTAGGAGCAGGGAGGTGATTATTCCCCTGCGCTCTTCTCTGGTGATGCTGCACCTCAAGTACTGTGTTCAGTTTTGGGGCCCTTGCTACAAGAAAGACTTCAAGGCTCTGGAGTGTGTTCAGAGAAGGGCGATGAAACTGTGAAGGGTCTGGTGCACAGTTCTTATGGGGAATGGCTGAGGAAACTGCTATTGTTCATTCTGGAGAAGAGAAGGTTTAGGGGACATCTTGTCACTTTCTACAACTGCCTGAAAGGAGGTTGTGATGAAGAGGCATTTAGCTAGAGATAGGGCGAGGAGAGTTAAGTTGCTCCAGGGGAGGTCCAGGTTGGACATTAGGAAAAACTTATTCTCAGAATGAATAGTGAGGCACTGGGACAGACTGCCCAGGACAGTGAAATCACTGCCCCTGGAGGTCTTGAAGAACCTCCAGATATAGCACTGAGGGATATGATTTAAGTAAGCATGGTGGCCATGAGTTGATGGTTAGCCTGGATGATCTTAATAGTCTTTTCCTACCTCTGTGATTCTGTTATTCTATTGTTCAAATAAAGCCACAAGTCTCATGCATTCCAGGGAGTCTTTCTGCAGTTGCAAGTGACACATTCCTCTACTCTTTCCTGCTTTCTGCCTCTAGTGTCTAGTAGTTTATGCACACCTCTAATATCTATCTGTCTGTCTATCTATCTATCTATCTATCTATCTATCTATCTATCTATCTATCATCTATCTATCTATCTATCTATCTATCTATCTATCTATCTATCTATCTATTTATTCTATCTATTCTATCTATAACAAATAATGAAACAGCACAAACCATCTGGAAATGCAGCAGGAAAAGGAATTAGCACATGGAAGAGCTGGATGGAGCGAAGCGAGAGTTGCTAAGTAGTTGCCACTAGAGGGCAACGTGATATCGGATTACTGGTTGGATGCTCCCCTGGAAGACACTGAAATATTGGGACTACAGTGTGGCACCATATGGAGGAGGGACTTTAAAATAACAAGGCAGCCTGGCGAAACACAGCAGAATGAGAAATCGAGTTCTGCTGCTGTTAGTCATCAGATTGAAAACTCTCAGCCAGAGAGAGAGGTGTAGGAAAAGGGAATAAAGGGGAACATGGCTTCTGTGATTCGATCAGAAATGCTAACTATGATATAGTCAGACATGAGTTCTTCCTGAGTGAAGGAGATATGATGGAATCACTTCTGTTGTTGAGGTGGAAAAAAGGGAAAAAATATATATAATGGACTGGTTGTATGAGTTTCAAATATACCTCTGGGTTTGTGACATCTGTAGCTGATATCAGAAATGCAGTTAGGCTTTCGCAAAACAAGTTTAGAAGCACTCAGTCCATTAATTTTGAGTGGATTCAAACCTCAGCACAGTACAGAGAATAGAGTTACCCCTTAAATCACTTCACATCTGCTTAAGAGTGACAAGAAGAAAAGGGGAAACAGTATTTCCATAATGATATCTGATGCATATTGTATTAAACAATAACCAGTATCCAGGTACTGAACTGGTGAAATACCTGATCTTGTATGTATAAATAAGCTTGCTCTCTTTATTTGACAAATTTTGGTTGTAGAATAACTGAAAGAAGAATCCACTATACAAGATCGCTGACTCAACACAGAGTTTAAAAGATAATAAACAGGAATAAGTTATTTTTAATTCATCCAAAATGTGAATATGTTAATATATTAGCCTAAGCTGCTTAGTGCACCTGGTTGGATCCCTTGCCATTAGGCAAAATAACCAAAATGACGTGGTGGCTTCATCAAGAGCAGACTGAAATCTATATGACAGAATACTTCTCTGAACCCCATGGGATCCTAATGTAAAATAATTAATTAGTGTATATATTTTTTTAAAGAAATGCCATGAGGTTTATGTTACAGTCTGGTGGAATAATGGTTTTGGTTTTATTTGTGTGGCACAGACAAGGTTGTCTAATATTTTACCAGAAAAGCCATATTTTTATCCAGAACAACCTCACTGGGTGTTCAAGAAATATGTAGATGTTGTATTGAAGGATGTGGACAATATTGGTGGCAGGTGAACAGTGGGAATAGATGGTCTTAGACAGATGGTCTTTTCCAACATTAATGAATTTACGATTCTACGTTTCTATGATTTTGTCCTCTCTCCTCCTAGACTCCCATCACTCTACTCCCACCTGCCCCATATAGGAGCTACCTCCAGAGATCATCTTCCTGCTTGCACTGAGCTATCTGATTTGCTATGCATGCAAAATACCATTTACTTGTGCTGGTGTGCTTGTTTTCTGTCAGTTCAGGAAAGCAAAAAAACTTGTGATGGAGACCACTGGGCACAAGATCTGGCAGAAGCAAACCAGCAGCAGCTGGTGGGAGCAGGGTGGCACATTCTCTGCCATGGGGAGAAATTACACTTTCCTCTCTGTCACTGAAATATGCTCTTATTCCGCTTAAAGCTAATAAATCATTTATATATCATCTATGTTCACTGAATAGATCTTGACAATGAGACATGTCCATGTTGTATTTTTTTTTTCATTAAAACTAATAATTACTTTTTTATATTTTAGCTTGTCAGTATTTTTAGGGTGTTCCTCCTTTCTCCTCACCTGAAAGCAATATAATGTTGAAAATTTGGTGCTGAGTGCAAGTAAATCTGCAGTACAGATCATGGAAAGGTTTTTTAAGTGTTCTGTTTTTCCTTGAGAAGGCAAAATGTCATGTTTTCTGATTGAGTCAAAGACGTGTAATGAAGTTAAATGCAAAATATTTGAACATAATTAGAAATAGAAGCAGAATCCAACACAAGATGAAAAATAAAGGATTACTGCAATAGAAACAGTTATAACACATTTTTGTAAGTGGGGGTGAACTGAATAACTAATTGTTTCTGAAACAATGATCCTTATTCTCACTTCTACTACACAGTAAAACAAGAGAAATTTCACTGTATTTTACTGTATTAGTCATGTGAAAATGATACAAATAAATGAGAATTCCTCCTTTATTATTGGAAGTTAAGAGTAATGAATAGAAATATCAATATGAATCCTACTAAACCAGCACAATATCATAGAATCATTATGATGGAAAAGACCCCCAAGATCATCTAATCCAACCTTCAGTCCATACTCACCATGCCCACTAAACCATGTTTCTCAGTGTCACGTCTATATGGTTCTTGGAAAACTCCAGGGACAGAGACTGAACCATCTCCTCTTTCAGTGTGGTATCACTCTGTGAATAATTTTTCCCAATATCCAACCTGAACCTTTCCTGGCACAACTTGAGGCCATTCCCTCTAGTCATATTTGTAGTTACATGGGAGACTCCCACTTCACTACAGTCTCCTTTCAGGTAGTTGTAGAAGGCAATAAAGAACACAGATCTTGAGGTGGAGCCTTACCAGAGCAGAGTACAGAGGATGATCACTTCCCTGCTCCTGCTGACTGCACTGTACTGTTTCTGATACAGTCCAGGATGCCATTGGCCTTCTTGATCACCTGGGCACACTGCTGGCTCATGTTCAGCCAAGTGTCAGCCAACACCCTTTGGTTGTTTTCCTGTGCACAGTCTTCTTTGTTTCTTTTAGGGACACTTTTCTGTATCCAAATATAATTTCAATTGGAAATTACATTACTTGGGAACAGAACTGCTCTTTTTGCTGTGTATATCTTTACAGCCTTTGGCACAATTGCATTCAGTTCTTTCTTTAGGATCCTGGTATGTTACAATAATTGCAGCTGTGGCACGGGGCTGTATTTTGTAACTGGACGTAGTCAAAACCACGAGAGAATTACTGTTGTTCATAAAATATACTAAAAAGTGAGAAAGCCTCATAATGTATCCTGACTCACTAACATTAATTCATTCACACTAGGTAGGAAGAAAGGTCCATGTGTGCAGTGACTTCCTGTGACAGAAACAGAATAGGTGCTTTGGGAAGGTTATATAGATTGGATAAACATACATGATATTTTCTCCTGCTGTTCTCCCAGGCAATAAACTTTTATAGCCCAGGGACTTTGTGAACCAGAAGTGGGTTTTATGCATTTAAGTAACAACCAATTGATTTCTTTCCAATGGGCTTCTAAATTAATCCTTTGAAACCATTCAGACTTTTAGTACTGCTGGTATCTTCTGACAAGTACTTCTGTAACTTGCTTGTATGTTACATGAAATACCACTTTTTGTTTCCTTTTAACTCCTTTCACTTGATGCTACCTACTTAATAAACTAGAAAATACAGTACATTTTTTGACCTTACTTACCTATTCCATGAAATGGGTATTGCATGCTTGCCAATCACATTCTCCACAATTTTTTGTTTCTATCACATGGAAGAGTTTAGTGGGTACTTCATTTTATGGAAGCCTGACTTCAGCTGTCCCAGAATATTCCCTTTCTAGAAACTGAAACCAGGATGAATTGGCTTTATGTTCCTTGCATTTTAACCTAGAATATAGGAAATATAGGAAAAACAAACAAACAAACAAAAAAACAACTGCACAACTTTTTTTTTTTTTTTTTTTTTTTTTTTTTTTGTGCTCGATGTCACTCCTTCATAGTGACCATAATTCAGGTCAGAAGTTAAGAAAAAAATATTCTCAGAATGAATGGTGGGGTATTGGAACAGTCCGCCCAGGTTTCTGGTGATCACTGCCCCTGGAGGTTATCTAGAAACATGGATATATGGCACTGAGGGACGTGATTTAGCGGGGATGGTGGGGGTGGGTTGATGGGATGGAGGTGGGTTGATGGTTGGCCTAGATTACCTCAGTTATCTTTCCAACCTTAGCGATTCTATAATTCTATGATTTGTTTCATTGTTTCCCACTTGAGAGGAATATAATTCCATTGCATAGAGTGAGCAGGCATGTGTCATTTTCTTGAGCATTTTCTCAAGGATTTGACAGCTTTTTTATTTCATGCACCATTCCCTCTTTGTTGCAGTAATCACAGCAAGTAACATTTCATTAATGCAAAGTTAAAGAGCTGATAAGATATTGAGAAGTAATATCTAGACCTGGGCATGTTGGTAATGGATTTCATTGCACTGTCTACCCCAAGCTATTCCTGCATCCATTTAACACTGAGTCACTGCAAAATAAATAAGAGATTGAACTGTAGATTTTTCATTAATTTTCTTCATGGTTGGGAACCTGGACTTAAAAAGCCAAGTAATCTGACACTGGAGCTGCACAGGCACTATTACTTGAATACTCTGTATTGGGGAAAGGTTGTTGAACTACAGACTTTTCCTTTATTTATGATTCTGAATAGGCTTATGGAGAGATCTTTCTGAATAGATAACATTTTCTATCTCCTAGAGACAATGCCAAATATATTGCTTACCTTCAAGGTGAGTAGGATTTGCTTTGACATGTGTCGCCTATGTTACTGAAAAGGTGTAAGTAAGCAGTGAAAATCAGGATTAATCTAAATTTGCATCACAGGTGGTTGGAGTATTGACAAAGGGATTTGCTTTGCAGTTGTCTGTCAAAATGGCACAGCAGTTATACAAACATAAGCAGATCCAGCATTATGTACCTGCAAGGTGGAAGCTAATAGTAGTGTAATAATGGGGACCTGCAAATGGTATTATGGTTACAATACTTACATGATCTTTATGCATTAAAAGACACATATGTTTGAAAGTTGTACAGCTGACAAAAGTGAGCACTTGAAATTTGATAATTAAAAAGCTATGTATTTAAAATTACCAGTGCAGTGACTTTGAGGATACAATCTTTAATGGCATAACTGTGTAAAGTTGCTTTTGCTATTCCATTTGCTGGATTCATTGCAACAGGAAAGACAGAGATCCTAATTTAGTGAATTTCAAGTATCCCTAACAGAGAATAGAAGAATTACTAAAAGGACTACGTAGGTCATTTTATAAATGAAAATGATATATTATTAAATCACAGAATGAAAGAATCATAGACTCATAGAAGGGCTTAGGTTGCAAGAGATCTAAAAGATCACCAAGATCCAAATCCCCTGCTGTGGACTGGTTGCCACCCACCAGATCTGGTTGCTCAGAGCTCGGTTCAGCTTGGCCTTGAACATCTCTATATTCACAGGGTGTTCACAGCTTCTCTAGCAGCCTCTTCAACTGTTTTGTCAGCCGAGTAAAGATTGTCCTCCTAACATCTAATGTAAATTTCTCCTCTTTTACTTTAAAGCCATTCCTGTTTGTCCTATCACTATTAGACCATGTAAAAAGTTGCTACACTTCCTGCTTGAAAGCTCCCTTCAAATACTGGAAGGCTGTAATGAAGTCTCCAGGGAGCCTGTTCTGTCTAAACAAGCCCAGTTCCCTCAAACGTTCTTCAAAGGAGAGGTGCTCCATCCATTTGAGCATCTTCATAGCCCTCCTCTGGACATGCTCCAATACATCTTTCTTGTGCTGGGGTCCCAGACCTGTACACAGTACCTGGACACAGATAGGACCTCACAAGGGCAGAATAGGGGGAAAAAATTGCTTCTCACCCCTCCTGGCTACACCTTTTATGATGCAGCCCAGGATGCGGTTGGTATTCTGGTCTGAATGGTTTAAATGAATTGAATCACCTAATCATCATGGAAAATATTTCCTTGAGATAAATTTATACTCCACATATGTTTGAAAACAGAGGTCAGATTTCTAAAGTATTAAGATGTGTATTACGTCTTAAAAAGAGTATTATGAAAAAGGCAGCTAACAAACATACAAACCATGCTGTGGTTAAGCTTTGCTCCTCCGATACATTAATTAATATATATTACAGGAGAGGATTTCTTATGTTTGTTTGTTTGTTGTTTCATTGCTGGGGCTCTTTTGTTGTTGTTTTAGATCTTTTAATTCCTGATTTCTCATTCCACCTGGGTTAATGCATAGTCAGTGACAAAATGAAGGTAATGAAACGTCTTTTATTGGACAACATAGTAATGTAGTGTCATTGGCCATGGGACTTTCTAGATATCGGAAGAGGGCTGCCAGAGGCTTGGGAGCTGGTGGAGGTCTATAAAAGAACATCAACAGTAGAGTCTTGGAGAGTACATAATAGAAACTATTGACACCAGGATATGGAGGAAATGTCTCCTAATGTGTTTATGAAAAGCAGTGAATGAATGTTTCTGTAGATCATCAGTGCCCTCTTCTCTGCAAATGGGCTGCAAAACTTTTTCTTGAGTTGTGTGTTCTTTCTAGAACTGTTACACTAAAGGGTATGTTTTAGTGGATGTGGTGGGAATGGGCTGGACTAGATGATCTCAGTGGACTATTCCAACCTTAATGATTCCATGATTCTGTGAAAGTCAGGTTTACTATGTCTTTAAAAAGTAGTTTGGGGTTTACTTATTTCTTATTGTAACTTACTTTACTGTATCCTGTGACTGAGACATCTAACCTTTAGCTTTATTACTGGTAGTCTTAAAAGGGGAATATTGAACACAGGTCAACATCAGATTTCTCTTCAATCTTTCTTTCCTTGCTTAACAAGAAATAAATTTTAGTTTGTAATTCTCCTGATGATTCTGGATTGGCTTTTTCAAAGCTCAAAATGTCATTGTATCCCCTGGGCAAGGTCTAACACTTTGACTAATGTAATTAAATGTTTCCTTCTAGATGTTGTGTATGATCATTGGAATGTTTTCAAGTTTTCCTCAGCTTGCAAGGGAAAACTTCATGTTGATGATAAATTAAGAAGTTAATCATTCATTCATTCTTAGAAGTCTAGATTTATTTTAATAAGAGAAAACAAACAAACAAACAAAAAACTTGTCATTGAATTGGAAACTGAGGGTCTTTTATGGGTTAGCCCCACAACAGTTAGGCCCTACAGAACTTGCTTACACCCTCTTTATGGAATAGGAGAAAAATTGAAAGAATAAGAGTGAAAAAACTCATTGGTGATATAAATGCAGTTCAATAGGAAAAGCAAAAGCTATGTGTGCAACAAAAAGGAGAGCATGGCTATCATTCAGTCCTTCTCGACAGCAGGCATTTATTCAGCCATTTTCAGGAAAACAATGGCTAAATTTTATATAATGGCTACTGGGAAGACAAAGACTGTAACTCCATTAATTTCCCCTTCTGTTTCCAGGTTTTACTACTAACATGACATCATATGGCATATAATAAGTCTGTGGCCATTCGTCCTGGATCTATACCCTCCTAACTTTACTGGTGGGGAAGCATATGGGTTATAGAAAGACATAAGCATAGCCTAGCAGCTATTTCATTTGTAAATTGAACTTAGATAGGGGATACATGAGTGGTCCTATTTTGTCCTACACTATGATATAGAGTATGGTTTTGGTAAAGAGGGAA
Organism: Excalfactoria chinensis; assembly: GCF_039878825.1. NCBI lineage: Eukaryota > Metazoa > Chordata > Aves > Galliformes > Phasianidae > Excalfactoria > Excalfactoria chinensis. The sequence continues at coordinate 178,939,914 of NC_092825.1, forward strand.
TTAAACCAATTGTTGGTATGTTGAAGGTAAAGATGCAAACTAGAAGGGAATGAGAGGAGGGAATAAGCGAGTGATGCAGGTGGTATCCAGTTACTCAGGAAGTGAACACATATTTTTTCACACTTTATTTGGTATCAAGCACAAACTTGTCTTTGCAAATGTTGTCTTGACTCATCTGTAAACAAACTAATTGCGTAAATTAATGCTTGTATTAGACTCCTTTCCATCATGGCAACAAGAGACTGATTACAGTTAGTAGTTTGTTTCAGTCACCTTTTCCTTTCTTCTGATGTATACTTTAAAATTTTACTTATTCTTTTGTTTCATCTGCGTTACATTGTTTGATCTTTTTGACCTTTACTTTGAAGGACTCCTTCCACTATCTGGGTCTGATCAGTCTTCCATTTTGACAGCAGCCTTCTGAGGAAAAAAAACAACAGTGTCTTACTGAAATTAACAGTATGTTATCTCTGGGTCAGTAATGACAGCAACATGACAACTTGCAAATTACTGGTAATAGCTTTTATCACCCTTTCTCGTGTGTGTTTTTTTGTGATATTTCACAGTATTATTTCTCTGTGCAATATAAAGTCATCAGTGTGTTAAAGGGCAACGTGATTTATTGTTGTTTACCAGATACAGGGTGTTTTATTAACAATCACAAGCCTTTCACAGCTTGGTAAATACCTGAAGTACCCTTGATACACTTTAAGAATGTGTCATGGGGACAGGCAGCCATGTAGGAGAGCCAGGAATATTGAGTTTCTGGGCAAGTGACTAAACCCAGATGTTTGTGACTTACCTGTATACTTTTTGCAAGTTTTGCAAAACTATTTCTTTATCTTCTACAAGAAGTATTCTTTCATGCTTTTATTTTATTATTATTATTATTATTATTTTGTTTTGCAATCAGTAATAAGTACCCGAGTGTTTTAAAACAGTGCTATAAATATTATGTGCAGTTCACTGTGCACTGTAAAAAACTTATTTGCTTAAGAGCACATTATTTAAAGGTGAACATACGTAATAAAGATCTAGTACCTGAGCTCTGCTCTGTGGCGACAGTGACAGGACCTGAAAGAATGGCATGGAGCTGCATCATAGAATCACCAAGGTTGGAAAAGACCTAAAAGATCACCTAGTCCAATTGTTCACCTATTACTAATAGCTCCCACTAAACCATGTCCCTCAACACAATATCCAATTGTTCCTTGAATGGTGACTCCACCACCTTCTTAGGCAGTCCATTCCAGTGCCTTACCACCCTTTCTGAGAAGTAACATTTCCTAATGTCCAGCCTGAATCTCCCCTTCTGCAGCTTGAAACCATTCCCTCTAGTCCTAATCAGGGGAGGTTCAGGGCAGTGTTAGGAGAAGGATCTTCATCAGAGGGTGGTGGGTGTGGGACAGATTGCCCAAGGCAAGGTGCATGACACCAAATCTTCTAGAGTTCAGGAAGTGTTTGGACAGTGCTCTTAGAAATATGGTTTTTAAACCTGGACCTATCCTGTTAGAAATCTTTAGACTTTGAAATTTAATCAAGGTTTAGACTGATGCAGAGCACCAAAAGGAATTTCTGTTAGGAAGTAGAGAGATTAGTGAGGATCTGGAAAGTTGGTGATAGCTCGAGCACCTGTCATGTCACTAAAATCAAAGCTCTCACTTCAAAAAAGACTGGAAACATTATGCAAAAATGGCAGTCCCATTAAACATGTTCTAATTTTCCCATCCCCGATTCAGCTATAGACAATAACTTCTCACTAAAAATTATGAAGCATTGATTGTAGTTGGGTGGTTCATCAGTGACATTTCCAGGATATGCATCATTCTGAACAATACCAGGAATAAATCTTCTAGTGTCATGTTCATGTGCTTCTTGCACACAGTAAAAAGCTGCAAGATTAACCAGATAACAGGTAATTGGTATTTTGTGGATTTCTGAATGAGCAGAATAGGCCATGTTTTACAAGAGTCAAAAGTGTTTTCTGTGCTTTAATAATCTTTCTAACTACTTCAACAATTAAAATCATTATAGGAATTGTGGAAAGGGTATTTAGTACAGTTGTTAATTGGAATGCATGAATCAAAAGAGGAAAGCTGTTACCCAGCTGAACTTGTCTGCCTTTTCTGAATATGGTGAGATTCATCTTGCAAGAGAAAATGTCACATAAATTCTGACTCTTCTCTCCAGACTTTAGTGTTTGTGACATACTAATATTGTTCTATAACTTTTTAAGAATTACAAGTGCTTGCTTCACCCTGTGGCTCAGATGCCTTTATGCATTCACAAAAATGCTTTTCCAGAGGATAAAGTCAAAACATGTTGGATGGTCTCCTGTGCCTCCTTTGCCAATTAAACCTGTTCTGATCATGACGTTGAATTCTGTAGCTCAAAAGTGAGGCTACAAAAGGGAAATTAATGGCCTATCTGGGCTATCCAAGTCCTTTATGTTCTTTCTTCACATAGTATCATCTTTCCCTTCTGGGAATACAAGAAGGATTGGACAGAGCAAATAAGCAGCATGGGAACCAAGGACACATCTAGAAGAAGAAAGAACAGCTCATGGCTCTGATTTGATAAGCACCCACATGAATTGTTGAAGAGTGTTTGTGGAATGTTCTGTCGACATGTAGGGACGAATAGGAAAGCTAGTAAAATGGAAGTTGTGAAGGTATATAAGTGATGTTAGAACTTGTAATAAATGATTTAGATCATTCACACCTGAGACCCTGCATCAGACGCAGCATTCCCTCATTACAGTATTTGTTCCCCTCAAATTACAGCTTGCTCCTTTGTGGAGACACATCACACCAAAGTGAATATGTATGTCTGATTCCATATATCCAATGACATGATCTTGTGTAGATGTCTTTAAAATTTTGATCTCTATTTGTTTTTTCACTAAGGACTTTTTAATATACTCTTACTATAAAACTGAATAATCAAGGAAGCTTACAATCCTGGTACAGTTTAATTCTAAATTTTTACAGCAAAAAACATTATTTTCATAGAATTATAGAATCACTGATGTAGAAAAAGTCCTCTAAGATCTTCCAGTTCAACTATTATCCCATCACCACCATGTTTGCTAAACCATATTCCTCAGTGTCTATTCTTGAAAACCTCCAGGGATGTTGGCTCCATCACTTCCTTGGGAGCCTGTTCCAATGCATTTTCATCACTAATCATTCTTAATAGAAACAAATGAAAGAGAATTAATTTACACTTCTCCTCTCCTCTCCTCTCCTCTCCTCTCCTCTCCTCTCCTCTCCTCTCCTCTCCTCTCCTCTCCTCTCCTCTCCTCTCCTCTCCTCTCCTCTCCTCTCCTCTCCTCTCCTCTCCTCTCCTCTCCTCTCCTCTCCTCTCCTCTCCTCTCCTCTCCTCTCCTCTCCTCTCCTCTCCCTTTCCCACCCCTCTCTTTATGTTATTATCATAAGTAGGACCTAAGCTTCAATGTAAATTCAACATGATTGAGGTATTGACAGGAAAACAAAAACACAGAGATTTTCATTTCAGTAAATTGATGAAGATATGCACTTATGCTAGTTTAAATTAGCTATTTCACTGCTGTACAATTCATCAAAAACTTGAAGCTTGGGCATAATGGTTAACACTAAATCCAACTGGCAGGTTTTATTGCATTCTGATTAGAAGCTTGGTCTGTCTTGCACTTGGAGTCATTTTACTTTGTTGAGAAATGGACTCCAGAACAAAGTTCTCTACAAAAAACAATGAACGATTTATTGTCAAAAAACTTCAAGTACTTTTCCAGTAGACAGATGATTTCAGATGCTTCCTACTCTGTTGTCAAAGTCTTTCTTTCTTCTTTCATATGCCAATAATTCACAAAAGCATTTATTGCCAATATTACTGTGCCAGCATTACCCAATTTAGCTATAAATGTCCCTGTTAATTGCAGGGGAGCTGGAGAAGATAAAATTTAAGGGGCCTTCAACTCTAACAATTCCATGGTTTTATGATTACTTTTGTAGATTGAATTAATGAGTCTGTGGATGAGTAATCTTGTTATCTCCTAACAAGCTGCTGCCTGAGTTTGTGGGTTGTGTGATACTTCCCTTCTACATTGTCAGGTACAGTCAAACCACAGAGTCACAGAGCCTTCTGTCATGCTAGGTAGGAATATGATAGGATAAAAATTGGAAGGTTAATACAGATGACTATCTCATATCCCTAATGAAAAATGTAGGCAAATCTTTTGTATGTGAAAGGTTAGAATTAATTACTAAGTCCTTCTCTTATTTGCAAACTCAGGAACAATCCCAGCAATCATTTTCAGCTATCAATTCCAGATGTATTTTTCTTCTTAGATATAAAGTGAGCAGTCTGGTACTAGAGCTAGTCATTTACGGTGTGGTCTGCTCATCTTCTTGCACAGCTCCTCAAGTTAAACAGGCAGAAGTGACCAGAGCAACAAGATGTTACCACCAGTTCTCATCATTTCAATGTGCATTGTTGCTATTGAAGTTGTTGTTGGATTTATGGGAAATGGATTTATTACTGCTGTTAATAGCATTAACTGGATCAAAAGCAAAAGAATATCTGCAGCTGATATGATCCTGATCTTCCTGAGCACATCAAGATTTATTTTGCAGGTGACTGTAATGATGTACATTCACAGTCTCTACTTCACAGATGTGTTTAAGTTGGCTTCTGTGTACAAAACCTTTGGAGCTATATGGATGTTTGTAAACCATTCCAGTTTGTGGTTCAGTACTTGGCTCTATGTCCTCTACTGTGTTAAAATAATCAACGTCACCCAATGGTTGTTGTTACAAATCAAGCTCAGAATAACTGCGATGATCCCATGGATGCTTCTAGGATCTCTGTTAATCTCTTCTGTAACTTCATTTCCTTTATTATGGATTACACCCAACACCTACCTCTGCAGGTCAACAGGGAACTGTGGAGACAACAGCACGGCACATATCAGTAGCTGGGATAGTTCACATTTGTACCTGCTTCTTCTTTACTTTACAGGTTGCTTTTTTCCTCTGGTAATATCTATGGTAACTTCAGGTTTATTAATTAATTCTCTTTGGAAACACACCAGGAAGATGCAATGCTATGTAGATAGCTTTAGGGATCCTTTGATAGATGTTCACCTAATTGCCATTAAATCCATTATTTCTTTCCTGATCCTATATATTTCCAGTTTTGTAGCTCAAATTCTTCTAACTTTGTCAACTTCTCAAAGCAAAGATTTTGTGAAGGTTGCAGTATCTTTAGTTGTAACTGGAGCATATCCTTCAATACACTCTATTATCCTTATCATAGTTAATTCAAAGCTGAAACTGGCACTCAGGATGATTTGCCAACATTTTATGTGTCATTTGGAAAAGGTGAATCTATAAGTCCTGTACTACAGCTTAGAAGAAGCACGCTCAAGTTATGGACATTGATTGAAGTTCTTATACATTTATTGTTTCACCTACTTTGTTCTTGGTGGAATATGTTAATAGTCAAGGGATTTCTGTTTCTACACCTCCCTAACATTTCATGGTTTCTGAAATATCATGCCTTTTTACCTTTTTCTTCTTTTCTTTTCTATATGAATTTTGCTCTCTCACAGTCCAATTTAATAAAGAGGAAGAAGAAGAATAAACTGAAAGAAAACAATGCACTGAACTAGCAAATCAAGTACAAGACATGATTTTAAATTCTCAGTTCAAGACTGCCAGACTCATGATACATTTGAATGAAAGAAAATAGGACTGAAAGAGAGGTAAAATTTTACAGAACTCTCAAATATTGGTTCTCTGCTAAGTGAACTTCTGCATGGGAAGCTTAAAATAGGATGATACCAATGCTATACAAGATGTAGCTACTGTGACTTATGAACAGAATATGCTTCCAAAGATGCAAAAACAATTAAAAGATATAGTCTGGAGGGAAACTAAGTCATAGAAACGTATAGACAATCAATGTAATTGTAATTATATTCTGAATCAGGTTTATTTGAGTCAGGATTCCAGAATAACTTATAGCAACTTACTTGTTAAGTCTCTCCTTAAAACTGATTCTTTTGTTCAAAGTCTACTTTATATTGGTTTGTTTTCAATTTTAAGTAGTTTAGTGAGTTGTTGATTACAATGTATATGGTTGTACTTATGTGAACCTACCTGCCCAATGCAGAAAATCTTCTCCTTGAGTTGACTCTTATGATCACAAATATGTCACACAATTTGCTGTTGCTTTGGGTAGGTGTGTTTTTTCTAAGGCTCTTTTGATACCTTGTGTTTATATGAAGTTTCACTTCTGGTCGATGAAATATATTCTTCAGCAAATCCTGTTATGTTTTATCCAGTAATGTGTTAGGTGATTCTTCTCTGAGATTCTCAGCTCAGCTGTAGTATTTTTTAAGCTGCATAACCTCTCTGCAGGAATTGAGGTAATGCTAGATTACAAATCACTGTGATGAGTTTCAGTCCAATCTAAAAAATAGTAATGAAGTGGGTGATTCAATTAATCTTGGGGGGAAATCACTGTCTAAAATTGCTGAGTATAATATTTTAAACTGATTTTTAAAATATTGTTTACCAAGTAACGTATGTTATTACCAATAGGAGGCATGTGTAAACAGAAGAGTAAAAAGTGCTTAGCCAGAAGGTGAATGATTAAACTCATAGAACTCATTGGATCTTAGCTTACAATGGAAGGGATCCAAAAGAATCACAGACATCAAATGCAATCGCCTTACAAGATCACTAAAAATTCAAACTCCTATGTCTGAAAGCACTGTCCAAATGCTCCTTGAACTTGGGATGCTTGATACCATGACCACTGCTCTGGGGAACCTGCTCTGGTGCTGGACCACCTTCTGACTCAGAAACAACAACAACAACAACAACAACAACAACAACAACATAATGTTTGGATGTGCAATTGATTATATCATAAAATTCAAACTCAATTCATGTGCAAAATTATTATTATTTTCCTTAAATCAGCTGCATCAACAAAGATCCAAAAGTTCCTAGAGAGCCCTTCCTGTGAAGTTCTGCAGGGAAGCAGATGAAAACCACCATGGTCAAGCCACAGCACAGCCCCACTGTAGAACAGTGGTAGAGCATCTTTCTGCTCATCCTATGAACATGGACCGAATTTAGAAGAGCCGCAAAGTGGCTCTTTGATCTCTTTCTCAGTTTACTTAAAAAAAATAAATAAAATAAAATAATAAAATAATAATAATAATAAAAGAAAACCCCCCAAAATCTCCTGAAATACGTGAGGCATTATTTATCTATTTATTTCTTAATGTAATCAGGATGTCCTGTTAAAATTCATTTCCCCATACAGTTTGTTTCCCTGCAGGGGTCTCCAAACTAATTTCTGGTGACATTCTAAAGACAAAGGAATTAGAGCCAAGAATGAAAACAGTACACTCTGCTTAACTTTGTCACTGCCTCCTCACCTTCAGGAGGAAGAGACACGAAGCTAGAGCAATGATTAATAAAAGATCCATCATTGCTTCCAGGGGAGAGGACAGAAGTCAAATACTTGATGTCCTTATGTTGTATTGATGAAAGTTTTGTTATACACAAAATAGAGTGAGATAGATGGATGCTGAAATTAGAATTTTAGATGAATTAAAGAGTAAATAAAATATCAGTTTTGTCCTTACTCTTTCCATCTATTCCCCAAGTTTTCAATTTATTTTCATGTTTTCTTCCAGAATAGTTGCCATTTCCCATTTATATTCTGATCTTGTCATTGTATTTGGGTTTTTACCTTTCCCTTCCTAAAATAATTATCTATATTCTCCACAGATTTAACCATATTCTTTTGCTATATTGAAAAAAAAGCCTCATAATTGCTTTATGGGATAATAGTACACATCTATTTTAGTAGACTTCTATCTATATCTAGCTCACACCTGAAAACAAATAATTCTTATCAATGTTTATTTAATTAATATGTAATGACTATTTTAGAGATATTACATATATATATTGAAATCCCAAACCAAATAAAATTAAAACAAACAAAAAAATGAAACAAAAAGTTTCATAGCAACAACAACAAAACACTTTTGTTGAGATTTCGTTGTGCAGCAAATACATTTATAAATTGAAAATAAGATTTAGTTCCCTAATGCCACTTCTTTCACTTTGCAAGTTACACCAAATGCAGATGCCAAGATCACTGTAAGATGAAAAATGTAGTTCGTTCCTAATGACTGCATGAAAACCAAGTGCTCTCTCATCCTATATATATATATTTTTTTAAGTTCCTGTAGAGATACAATCAATCAGCCAGCTCCAGGGATCCCAGAACCAACGTGTGTAAAAAAGCTACTAAAGCTCTAATTTTTTCCATTGCCAGTTTACTGACAGTGGTCATAATGACTTTCACCTTACTTTCATCTGTCAGTATCTGGACAATAAATTTTTCTGATTAATTTTGTTTACTCCCAGAAATTAAATAGAAGCCAGTAACCATGATGTACACGTCTTTTTCTTGAAATATAACTTCCCACTCTCACATGAGGTCTAGGGAAAAGTTCTACATTCTGAAAAGCTTTATAAAAGGATTGTAAACTGGGATTACTTCTATCTCTGTTTGTTTTCTTCCTTATAGCAGATTTCTTTTATCTTTCTTTTCATTAATATCACAAGGACAGTTTCTTCAGTGCTATGAAATGCATAAAGACTATTCCTCTTCCCTTCAGTTCTCCTTATCCTGTTTCCTGTTTGAGGATATCTGTATGGGAGGTCATTGGATCTTCGTTAGTTGTATAAAAAATGCAGTCTGTCAGAACTTTCAAGGAAACATATCTTTAAGTTTACAGAAAAATAAATAAATAAATAAATAAATAAATAAATCATGAAAATGAAACAAAACAAAACAAACAAAAAAAAAAAAAAAAAGAAGAAACAAGCACACACACACACACACACACAAATCCTCAAATCATTTTCAGCATGTATAGCTTTTTTTGACTCAACTACTCTCCTTGAGTGTAAAAACTCTGAGCTAATATATCTGCAAGGTAATATCATCTTATAGCTGAATATTTCATAATTTTCAAACTTTCATTTCATTTGCATTATGTCTCTTCCTTTGCAATGACTATAAAGAACTTTATATTGGCCAAAGTGATCATAAGAAATATCAACTAAAGAGAAGGTAAGATGATGGTAAATAATCCAAGCACTTAGGAAGTCAAAGATTCATAATGACTTCAGGTCAAAGGGGGTTGTCTCATTCCTAAAACAACAAAAGAAAAATCATCCTCACCAAACTGGCCAGTCGGGAGAGGAAGGAAATGTAAGGAAAATTAAAAACCAAAAGAAAGCTCTGCTCCTGCATCTTTGCTCATGAGAGCCAGTGGGGCTGGGCCCCGGGTCTCCATCCCAAGAGTCCATGGCTGTTCTTTAGTACTCAGTCTGTGTGTGAAAAGACTGGGACTATATTTTATCAGCAAAACTCAGAATGCTTTTACCACCACAGTGTGATTTCTGTGGGCTTTTAAAAATGCTAGGAATGAAAGTTATCCAAATCCACTCCATCTACTTTATCTGGTATCCTTGTGCAGTACAGGTAAACACCCATGGGCCTTCCCACATTCTTTCTAAGGCAGCGATATCAAAAGCAGATACTGTTAAGTTGGGAACTACATCAGCGATGCCTCACTACAGATCAGATGGTTTGTTTTGCCATTGCATTAAAAGCAGAGAGAAGTTCTGAACAGGAATGATGAATTTATATCATCATCTCTCAGTTGCTTTTTAGGGAGGAGAGGTGAAATTAAACCCTTCCTTTTCCTTCTCAATGCCATATTTACATTTCAGTTTTTCCTAACTTCTTATCTTCTTTTATTTTTCTCTTACCTTTGGAGTCTGTCATATTTATTCCAAGAAACAATCAAACAAAAATATTTCACCCTTTGTTTATCACAATTCTTTATTAGCTTTTCCTCTTAAAACCATACTTGGTTTACTGCTGTTGTTTTTATTATTGCAGATGCCTACTGGTGAAATAAAGCTGAGTTTATTCCCAAATTTATTATAAACACCAAACAATCTAAGAGGGCTTGTTATTTTTGACGTATTTATACTTTTTCGTTTGTGACAACACTGCAAGTAAATATCATCCTTTCTTTGTGAAAGTGCGGGAAAAAAGCCACCTGCTGAAACCTTGGGATGTTTGAAGTTCCCCTTTTAAAGTCACATACAGTCAGTTCTGTGTTGTTGTCCTTTCCTGCATTTCTCCTTGTCATTTTTTTTTTTCTTTCACCCTATATTCTAGTCCATTTTTCTTTTACAGATTTCTACTCTTCTAGTTTCTTTCTCATTTCTCCTTGTCTCTTTTGAAATTATTCTCCTTTTCTTTCTCTTTAAATTCTTTATTTCCTAACCTTATCTTTGTTAGTCCCTCATTTTTTTTTCTTCTTTTCTATGCTTACATCCTTTGTTTCCCTTCCATAGTAGAGCTGATTATCCAGAGAAGCGAAATACAATGTGACTGTTTATGTATGTAAACAGCAATATGAAGGACATTATTCAAACACTGCATGTGCATTATGTATGTTTAAGACTATGATGATTTGAAATAAACACATTCTGAGAAATGGCATCAGAAAAGTAGGAGGGATTTCTAGCTTTATTTATCTTCTAAAAACAAAACCAGCATTATAATTAAATCTCCCCATCAGAACTGCAGGAAATCATCTTTTTTTTTTTTTTTTTTTTTTATTTATTTTATTTTCCTGTTGAACTTCTGGATCTCCCCAAGAAAGCAGCATAGCATTTGTGAATAGTTATTTGTTAATGTCATTGGTTAGATTATAAGAAATACATTATGAACTTTTATGTAGGTATTCAACCAACAGAAGTTCAATCCCCTAATTTGTTATATATACTTAATTTGACTGTCAATGGATGAAAATGCCAGGAGTTTACTCCAGAAATCTGAACTAATGGAGATGTACAGCAACATTACTATCTCTGTTAAATAATTAGGCACTAAGCTAAAATCTGTAGAAACAAAGAAAAGAGATAACTTAAGAACTGTCTTTGATTTCTAAGCTGTTTGCACCAGAGCTTCAAACACTCAAACATTCATTCACTTGATCTGCTGCATTATTCTTGGACATAGCTCTTACTCAAGAAATAGGAATTCAGAGATTTATTTTTTTACCAGAATGATCCCCTGCCAGAGATCATGCTGAGATATATCTCTTGACTCTAATTCCCTGTAGATTTGAAAAGATAAGATCTTAGGATCCTCCTCTCCTGGCACATATTATAGTCAGCATGCACTTGTTCCAAAAGTCATCTCTAAATCACATTCTCCCAAAAGAAAGTTCAGCATTTTTGAGGTGTAACGGGCACATAGAAAGATATCTTTTACAATTTTCTTCCTTCCAGTCCCTTTGCCAGCTCATTGGCATGGAAATGACTTGTTTTGCATTCCAGAGTCAGTGCAAAAAGGTCAAAATCTCAGACTGACCTTCTAGAAGTTTTCCAAGTTACATTGCCTTTCTTGTTTACTGGAGAGAAAAACCTGTTTGCATTACCGAGTTAAGGGACAAGACTCTTAGGAGGCTTTAGTTGATTTGGTGCTTGAACATCTTGACCTGTGTGCACATCTCCAGCTCTAAACTGCTGTTCTGAGCATACTGAGAACCCCTGGATGATTCTTCCATTATGCCTGGGAACACTGATGTTCTCCTCTGTCATTTCTTCTTAAACTTTGGGTTATTTTAGCTTTTACTTTTGTACTCTAAAAATCAATCATCCCACAGACTTCAGGGTGGCAGATGCTGAGACTTTTCAGGTCTCTGTATCATCCTGCTGGATGAAATTAGGATTTTATTGCCTTTCATCATTGCATTTTGGAGTCATACACTATGGTGAATGACTCTATTCTCGAACTTACTAGAAGAGAGAGCAAGCCTCTGACTTCTGCAATTCCAGGACACATGTCTATGTAAACATCAATAAAATTGTCTTCTTCCTTCCTTTGCTTGATTCTTGCTTTCTAATTGATAAGTTATTTCTGTTATTCAACTGCAACAGCTAAATCACCAAGATTGCTTGCATTGTCTTTGGAGGTAATCTGCATCTGGTTTGAATACTCAGTACTCAGCATTTAATCGGTTTAAAATGAGTCATTAATTCAGTCTTGTGTTTCTTCATACAAGCCACCTTATTCTGGGAAGTTTTTGTTCAATGTCTTCCTTATTTTGAGAGGTACATTCTGAAAAGTATATGTTATATCCTATCTCTAGACACACAGACAACAGCCCTGTATTTCTCCCAGACTACACAACCCTGCTTCCACTACCTGTACCTCTTTTTCCTCTTCATACATTAGTACAACATAATCTATCTCTATTATCTATTTTAGTGGATTTATCAGTGGTATTGCAGAAATAAATTTACACAGGTTATGACGGTGAATCTGGGACAAATGAAGGACACCAAAAATCTTATTTCTCCAACTGACAACTTTTTCTTTTTTGATCCAGTTATCCCTAGTATTTCTGAAAAGACACATTTTGATTATACTGCATTTAATCCACACAGGTTCTTACTTATAATTCTAAAAGCTGAGAACTCACAGATCTTAAGGCAGGTTGGAAAGGTTTTCCATAAGCTTGCAAAGAAATATGGGTGTTTAGTACAAACTTTAAAAAATAAAAACAAAAACAAAACACTGTAGTAGGAATAACAAAAATTTGACAAGTGTCAATACTTTGGAATATAGAATAATCTCCTACATTTCTGATCATATGCAATTATTATTAACTAAAACTGCAAAAGTGATCTAAAAGCATAATTTACTTTTCATTGCAAGTGTAAAAGTTAAGTAAGATATGTTGGGAAATAGAAGGCCCCTGGGAAAACTGGAGCAGGCTAAAATTTGGTATTCAAAGTAGTGAGTCTAAGTGAAATATTGACTTAGAATTATAGAATCGAACAATTTGGAAAGGACTTTTAAAGGTTATCTGGTTCAGTTCCCCTACAATGAACAAGGAAACCTACAGTTAGATCAAGTGATCAGAACTCTGTCCAGCCTGACCTTGACTGTCCCCACGCTTGGGCATCCACTACCTCTAGATGGCAACCTGTTGCAACGCTTCACAACCCTTAGTTTAAGAAACTTTTTATCATATCTAATCTAACTCTCCTCTTTTAGTTTGAAACCATCGCCCCTTATCCTAAAACTTCTTTCACAGACTTCTGTGATATCAAACAAAACAGAATAAATTATCTAATTAGTATATTTTGAGAGAAGTCCTGAATTCCTGTTTGTCTTTCAGGCTGAAATAGAAAATTGTTAAAAACAAACATATTTATATCCAGGATAAAAGTCTATATTCTAGAGTAAGGATTATTTATTATTACTGTCATTTTCCCTTCATGCAGTGCATGCATCATATATCCAAACACAGGAGAAGAGAGGTTGTGATATGGAACATCTTTGATCAAACCCAGATTTGTTAGTTATTTAGGTTTCCTATCTCCACATTCATTCTTGAGTTTCTAGACAACAGCTTTACTTTCCATTGGGAACAAGGAAACAAATGTAACATCACCAATTTAACTTTCATTTTTACTCTTCCATTCCTTTAGTTACAAATTCCCCTCATTCCCTATCTTTGAAAGCCAAATATAAATAATACCTGTGTAGGTAAACCTTGTCCATCCAGCTGAACTTCAGTGTTCAGCTGATTTAGGGTGTGTTACTTTGTCCACAGAAGCTACTGGTGCCATGGAATTAGTGGCTGTGCTTATGATTTGAAAAGGAGGCCATTGCTTCTCAGAGAGGTAAGATGACCGGTTAAGGCACTGAATTTTAGTTAGACTTTGTCATAGGCTTCTTATGTTTTAGAGGGTCAAACACGGTGCTTTTTTTAATGGCTATAGCTACGCAAATTCACATCTTATGGTATCTTGGCAGTTGGAAAAAAAAAAAAAAAAAAAAAAAAGAATATTTCAAGGCAAAGATTTTTGTCTGTAAAATGTAGATACAGTAATTCTCTACCTTTGAATGTAGTCCTTGGGGAAGCACTGTGAGAGAAAGAAAAACATACATTATTGTGTTCCTTGATCTCAGGTAAATATTTATTAATTTGCATAGGCACAGCAAGCCCATGCAGAGTTCCTCCCTCTGCTTGATTTGTCTGGAAAATCAGTGTGAAGCATAATATGTTGTGGTTATGTTATCAGTGCCTATAGGTGCATGGCAGCACTGAGCAGAAACTTTTAAAGATGAAAGAACAGAAGAGCAGATGGTGGTGGATGAATTTACAAAACAAGTTGCAGTTGCGTTATTTATGAATGAGAAGCTACTGAAATTATCATGCTCTTCTTTTCCCTTTTTCTGATGCATATCAGATAGTTATTGGGGCTTCTTCTGTATTTTTTTTTTCCTTTTTTTTTTTTTTTTTTTTTTTTTTTTTTTTTTTTTTGTTTCCTGCTATGTTTTTCATGCGGCCAACATCTATATTTACCCCTACATCCATATTTTCCCTTTCTATTTTTGAACAATACGATCTGCGTCTCAGGAGGAAACACAGTAATAAACATAGTTACTCCTTAGATTCAACAGCCCCAGATCCATTTCCTTGCAGCTCAGCCACTCTGCCCCAAGCCTGCAGTGTTGCCCCGGGTTTTTGTTACCAAATTGCAGGACCCTGCACTTGATCTTATTGAACCTCATCCCACTGACCACAGCTTGACAGACTTTTGCTAAACTATACACCAGAGATGACAGTCATCTCTCTGAATTACAAAAGAAACAAATTCTTGGGAGATATCTGATGTTTAGAAGTCTTCTATAAGAACTATGATAAATGAACAGCTTAGTAATTAATCTAATAAAATTCCTAATAAATTGCTATTTTCAACACCTATTTAAGTACCTTTCCTTTGGAAATATTCACATCTACAAGTGAAAAAAATTCATATCTTCAAAGCAGTTTTATTCAGTATTATTAAATAAAATAATATGACAATATAATTGTGTGTATTTAGATGATGAAAAAGCCTACTATGATTTGATGTATCTCATTTATTGTCCAAAGGAAGGAGAAAGAACTTTTCCCTGATTGGTTTAATTTAAAAGACAGCTTGACTCTCAGAACCTCCATGTTCACAATACAATGGATTTAGTTTCTGTGGGAAGAGAGAAAGTACTCGGGGCATCTTCTTTCAATTTCTGGCTATTTTCTTGTCTTGATGAATTTTGAGGAAGAACTCTAAGGGACTGCATATGACTTAACTCATTAGTCAAGTTAGAGAAAGCATCTTTAAGTGTCAGATCAGGACAGTCAAGTGCTTCGGTTTCTCACTGAACAGTGCAGATGAGGCATTAGCACACATTTAAAAACAGCCCTGCATGCAATATACAGCTCAGCTCTGAATCAAACTCAGCCTCAAAAAACACCTGCAGGATAATTTGCACCATGTAGCTTCTTACCAGATCAGATACTCCCTGTTGTCATTCAGCCAACGTAGAGCTGACATAAAGCCTGCACTGGGTGTTGATTTGACAAAGGCAGTCAGTCAAGTGTGTGGTTCTGATCTGAAGCAAGCAGTGCTGCCATCTGCTCTCTATGTTCATAGGTCTGCTATTAATTGTTATGGATCCACAGTGCCAAGCTAATGCAGACAACATGAACAGAGTAATACAGTATATTTGCCTATATAATTCTTTACATATTTCCAAGGAATCAGAATTACATGACACAGGACTGCTGTTGACTTTTTTAGCAAGGTCAATATACATGTCCTGCTGAACAGCACTTAATAGTTGTGGTGATCTATTCCTAACAATAGAGCAGAGCTTTTCATACCGTCTGATTGATCTGAAAAGGGAAGAGAAAGGTCACAAATGTCACTTTGTAGTGAAAAGATCCAGAAGCTTATTGTAAGCCCTGTCTAGCTTACATTAGTTTTCTTATCCTCTTGTTATACAGTTTGCTAATTCAATATGAAATCTAACTACACGATAATGCTCTGAAATTGCATTATCACATGGAGTAACTATCATGGCAGTAAGAACAAAATACAAATGATATTATAGTTTATTATAAGTCTGTCTTGACCTGATTAAAAGCCAGCCAGCTCTGCCCTGAGAATAGTCCAAAAATGACACATGCCTCATTGTCCATCATGGGTCATGTCAAGGTTTAGGCTTAGAGTTGCTGCACAACATTACTAAACAACAATGAAAAAAAAAAAAAAGAGTGTTGTGGAGTCTTAGTACCTGCTGTTCTAACTAAAATAGATGTTTTTCTTTTCACCTCCTCTGTGAAGTACTTCTGGTATAACCAAAGTGGGGAGTAGCTTGGGTTGACAGCCCTTAATAACACATTCTTATAAAGCAGGATGGTTATGCTCACTCTGCAGAGTTCTGTGCTTGGTTCTCCACTTTTGCTCATGTTTATATCTGTAAATACCTGAACTAAAGTGAAGGTTGTGTTGCAGGCTGGCATGATGCCAAGGATATGTTTTGCATTATATTAGGTATACTTGACCATTTAAAACCTGCTGATGTTTTTTGTGGGGGTCTGATATATCTAAATAGGATGAGGTCTCATTTGTCGTATCTATTATGTGTGGTCTTTCAGATAGCAGTTTCTAAAAATCTCATCCAGGAGTCAGCTCAGAAAGAATGGGTGAGTTCACTGCAAAAGGGAGCTTGGAACTGAAATACTGCTGTGTGTATAATAACTCGAGAGCAAATAAAATAGTTATCTTACTAGATAGTATGGAAGTATGTAGAATGCAGTAGTGCATCATTTGAAACTGTCCAGAATGCTCTCACATAAAGCATAATGAAGAATTTCCATTAGCTCAACCACTGCTAGAGGAGCAAGAGGGAATACAGTTTGTGAACCCACCCACTTCATCACCCCAGGAGAGTTCTTATTCAACTTGTACGTTCCCAGTACTGAAAGAATTATGTCTGATATCCAAGGTGATTACGTTAGGAAAGTACTTATGTATGAGCCCAGTAGTTTCAAACTGTCCTTCCATCAAGATCTCTTTTAGTTTTGGTTCCTAAATTTTTTTTCTTACTTTACTTTTCTTTTGTGGCTGCTGACTCACCCTTCCTTTTTCACCTGTCTGGAGGTACACCTAACTTCTCTCAGAAATCCAAACAGTCTTGAAGTTCAAGAAACATTCATTTAAATCTGCTGGTCTTCCTAGGTTCTTGTTGCAATATCCATAAATTTAGATTCATAATGAGAAACTTTGGGTGGAATTCAGGTTCTGAAGACACTGACATTTTGGTGTCAAGCTGCGAGTTATATATATGTAGTCAACAAATCAAATCAACCTTAGAAAATAACTGTTCACTCCAAACATATCTAGTCCCTAGTTAACAGGATATATAGTATATTCTTGACCTCCTCTGATTGCAAAAGGGACGTTTAAACCTATTCTACATATAAATATTTAAACAGGTCCTAAACTTCCTGCCAATTATGCCACTAAATTATAGTTGGCAATAGCATATTCTAAAGTAACATCCTGACTGATGCATAGTAAGTTTCATAAATTTACAGATAAGTTTTGAAAGCTAGGAATGTTTTAGAATGAAAACTACACTTGAAATCATATTATAAAAAGAAGATAAAGAAAGTCAGGACAAGGCAAGAGCAACTAAATATTTTCTCTTCTTTAGTCAATCAGCATCAACTGAGTATATTTTGATAGCGTCATATAATCAGTTGTCAGTCTATAAAATATTGTTTGCAGTATTTTCTTTTGTAAGCTTCTGTATTTTAAAATCAAGCTGTTTCACATGTTCATGTGCAAGATAATCAACAAGCCCTGCTCACTTCAGGAGTTATAACATGTAAGAAGCAGTTTTGTTTCCTGTTTCAGTGTAGGAGGCATCTTCAGTTTAGTCATATGGTAGACAGGGAAAGAATGCTTCTCTCCATCATTCAGATATTCAGATGTTATGTTAAGGAAGCACAGGCCTGACAAGAAATTAATCTGAGGGCTTTTGATCTTGCTGAAGCTATTTCTAGGACCAAATATTCTCCAGAGATGCCTTCATCTTCAGTCACTCCATGACTCCGTGATCACACTGTTCCTCCTTGCTGACATCTGCACAAATGACAATGGTTTTCAATATGCTTCATTATTAAAGACTCATAAGAAAACTAATTGTGTTACAGACACTGAAGAAAATATTTAATAATGTCAATTACAAGTTGATCACCTTCACTCCACAAAGAGCTATGCCTTCAGCTCAATTATTTTTGGGGCAGCAGCCAACTTAATTAGTTGTCTCTTCCTTATAAACACACAATTAATGATAACAGTGACAAACACATTGTACTTTCAGTACCCTAGAAATCTTAAAATAATCACAGTCAATAATTCAAGGATGAACACATTATCTGTAAGGTTACATCTTTGTGCTTGCTATATGACAAAAATCTTTGTGAAGTAAAATCACTAGAACTTTAGATCTTTTTACTCTTGGCAAAACTATTTTTGAATAAAATAAAATATTTGGACACTAAATTTGGTGCTTTCAAAAGGAAAAGGAGGGGAAAAAAGAAAAAAAAAAAAAAGAGAAAAAAAAATTGTCTGATCATGGTCTTTGCGTTACCCTTTTGTTTTCTAAGTGGTAGTCAGAGTCCTTAGATGAGGACATTATGACATTATGATCTTTATCTGCTCCCCTACTGCTTCCTTTCCAGCCATGAATATACCTATGCTTATCTGTACCTATCAAGACTGAATTTCATCCAGCTAGCCCTAATATAAACCCACGTTTGCCCCCAATTTTTAATCTAGATGGAATTATTTAATTGACTGCACTAGAAAATTAAGTTATAATAAAGCTTCATATGCGTCTATCTGAAGCATGGGTGCATTCATCAGAACTGTTGTGTTGAATCCAGTTGTTAGGAAATGAACTAACCCCATATGAAGCTATCTACAAATGCACTTTTTTTTAATTAGAATCATAAATCTGATAGATTCTGACAGCTTGACAGCCTTTTGTGTAAACCCCAGCTGGAACCTGCTTTACTTTCTTATTTTGTTATCAGTTCATTAATTATTTTTGGAATGTTAAATCTGACTTCTAGCTGACTGACTTGAGGAGGTGATAATCACAATTAATTAATTAAAGGTGATTATATAGCTCACCTTTTATTATACAAATTTTGTTTATAGTGAAGACTGAAAGGTTTTTATTATGTAGTTTCACCCTGAGGTAGTCCAGGTTGTCAGAAGCATCTCTTTATAAACAGCAGTACAAAATACTGACTGTTGTTGTCAGACAAAAGCACCAGGAGAATATTAGAATATGGGTTTTAACACATGATCATTGTTATATCGTCCAGGAATACCTGCATAATTTATAAAACATTTGAGAAAAATCAGAATACAGTTATTATTGAATGAAAAGAAGCACATGTGAGTTTTCAGAAAACAACTATATAATAAAACTTAATTTTAGCAGTAAAATGGTAATTCCTGCTTGTGTACTATTTCTGATTTTACTGTGCTTTGATAATACAATGTTTTTTGTATTATTATTATTTTTTTCTTTAATAACCTGATGATTATAATCAATCATAAAAGTTATGCAAAAGGAGAGTCAAAATCTGACCTGTAAAAAAACAAAAACAAAATCAACAATGTTGTATTTTTGCATGGGCTTAAATAGCAGGTGCTTACAGATATGTGAAAGTTGAGATTCTTCAGGGCTGGGCAATACCTATTCAAGTAATTTGCAGTCATAGATTTAAATGATAAAAGATGCAAGCCAACTAAGTTCAAAAAACAGATGATCAAGACAGTATTTGTGTCTGCACTCCTCTCTTTACTCATGAAGATCTTTAGTAGTATTTAAATGCTACAGCTCATTTCCACGGAGGCTTAAAATATGCCCCAAGAGTAAAATGCACAGTTAGTCCTGACAGTTCTGCAAAGCTGTGACATTGTAGAATATAGTTGTCTAGTCATGTCCACTTACTCCTGTTGGAACACGATTAAGGCTTCTCTGCTTTTTCACTTCTGCAGAAATGCCTTTCATTTTCCCCTTTATCTTCTGTCACTTGCTGCATTGATTTGGCAATGCAAAGGGGATTCAAACCACCTGGGCATTTATTAATGTTGGGTAAATAGAAGCTTGAACTGCTTTGTGAATGTACTATTGAACCTTGCTTATTGTGATTATGCTGGCTTTCTGTCAAAAATGCTTCTATTGGCAAGAGTATCTACAGAAATCTCAAACACTGTAAATTACAATGGAAACAAAATTTCCTGAGAAAATCAACTTTGAGAATTATGCTCTGATCACACTGAAAACTGGAGATACATATTTTAATAGTGTATTTTACTGAACCACTGCAAAGTTTTGCAACTGGAACTAGATGTTATGGCGGTTACCATATGGTTGATAGATCCAACATATAGTGTCTCTTCTGACTAAATCTATTAGTCTACTGAAAGATACTGGTTGTCAGAATAAATCTTACCCTGCACATAGGATGTGACTTCAGTTCTGAACTTAAGAAATGAGAAATATTTGATATCTTTCTATTCTTATGAGAAGAGGCTTTAGCTATATGAATAAAAAATAATTGTGACCATCAGATGCTAATAAGTTGAAGTGTCAGCATTCATACTGATGGATAAATTGTCCAGAACAAGTAAGTCTGAACAGTTCCTAAGTATCATAAACAAATAATTACACCCCAACTATTGACTTAGATTGCTTAAAAGGAAAAAATAATAATAGTAATAAAAAGAGCATTTATCTTTCTCCTTCCTTCTGTAAATTATGCAGATCAATAGGTGAATTTTGTTCTCACAGCTTATCTAGACTCACTGAATGCAACTTAATTTATTAATTCACTTTCACAGTTTCAGTATAATGTACCAACACCTGTAAATGTGGTAGTAGAAATGTCATTTATCAAGAGTAAATATGTAAAAAAAAAAAAAAAAAAAAAAAAAAAGAATCTCAGTTAACTAGACCTACATCTCCTGGGATTTAACCTTTTTTGAAAGCACATCATTAACTGCTTTAGTCAAAGATCATTAATCATGTTATTTATGGTAAATCTTGGCATCTGCATACATGTAGTCCTCAAACTGGTCATTAAAACAGTCAAATATTCAAGAGGCAACACAAAATAAAGTAATTATTTGTTTTGGACATTGCTTTCATGATCAGGTGTAATCATTAAGTACAAAATTTACCATTATCACTTGAAAGGGTAGTTTAACAACAGTGTTACTCATTTCTCAATTTCTCATAAAGCAGCTGTTTACTAACTCTCATCACTTAAAAGAGA
The DNA here is from genome assembly GCF_039878825.1 of Excalfactoria chinensis. Classification (NCBI taxonomy): domain Eukaryota; kingdom Metazoa; phylum Chordata; class Aves; order Galliformes; family Phasianidae; genus Excalfactoria; species Excalfactoria chinensis. The sequence goes on from NC_092825.1 coordinate 178,961,224, forward strand.
ATAGTGCAGAAGTCTGGACAGTGGTGTCCTAAAAAGAGTAATAATATGTTAGGTATTCAGAAAAGAACTCATTCGTTCTGTAGCAGCATTCATTAGTGCTTCCAAGACCCTGAGAGCTGAGGACTCGTTCAAGAGTGGAAACAACTTCCCTTCAGGGACCCAATCTTATGCTAACAGATGCCTACTCAAGAAGACCTGTGGTTCAAAGATCTCCATAATTCCTCTGTCATTATTATTGCTCATGCAACAGTGTAACCATGATTCTATTTAAAAAGTTGCCACAGACTTCTGTTGTGTATTTGTTCATGTCAACAGATGTACCTAGCACTTGCTTTAACAGAAAAAGAAAAAAAGTGTAGAGACAGGTTAAATAATAGACCTTAGGGGCAAAAAAAGGCAGTCATCAAGTCAATTAAGAAAAATAACTTTACTCATGAACCTGTGGTAGGATGCAGCAGAGACTGAGTTAGTTGGAGCTGTCTTAAAACCATCACTGTTCCTAAGGAGGACACTGCTTTCTCATTACCAAGTTCCCTTGACAGCCAACATCTAATAAATACTTTGATATATTACTGAAATGAATTATTAGAATCTAAATTACAGAAGGATAAAATGCCTTGACAAGCATCTGCTTCTGTGAGGTTTATAGAGCTAAGTCCCCAGTGAAGCAAAGAGAACATGGTCTCCTTTCTAACACAGTCAACCTTCGCTATCAGAAGCCCCCAAATTAATAATTATTTAACCACTGAACAATTATGACAGATGATTAATTGATCGTGAGGATCTAGTTCTCATGGTGCTATTAATCAGTATGTCACCACACAGAAAGAGAAGGTAAGCAATCTGTATCTGCTCCAAACCATGTATGGAACACATTACTCAGTCAGCGTGAAAAGGTCATTGTGCAGCTGAAGGCAGGATGAGCAGACTTAGCTAGATTGATGAGAGAGTCTTATTTTGTATATTTATTACCAAGGAAAAGATGCCAGTCAGTCTGTACAAACTCTGTAAGTAGCTGGCTTACCAAAATAAAATGCTAAGAAAAGAGTAGGTTGCTGAAGTGTCGAAAGTATTTTAGTCTCCTACTGTTCAAGGATTACCAAATGTATTAGGAGTTAAAGATATTTTCCCCTCTCACATTTGTGGATTTTTTTTTAAGCTATAGAAGTATTTTGAAGGTGTATCCTCTGGACACAAAAGGCCTTTCACCTCCTCTCCCATGATTATTATGCAACTCATTGCATGCTGCTCAAATGGGGAGAAGTCTGGCAAAAGACTACAAGAAAAGGAATGTGTTGTAGTGTTCCTCTACTTCCACAAGTTTCTGCAGTTGTGTCCCAATGGGAGAAAGCATGGAGCGCATGGGACTATAGGGCAGCTTCATCTCCTCACTCCTTCAAGCTTCTTAGGTATATCTTTGCACAGTAATTTTGATGTTTGTATGTTTGTTGTTACCTGCAGGAAGATGTGATCTCTTGTTGGTTTCTAGAAAGTGCTGGGTTCTTATAAGCCAATTAACAGTAACCTCAAACCTTGAGATTATGACCATAAAAAATCTCTAATATATATTAGACTAGGCATGAAGATGGATTTGTATCTCTTTCAGATGCTAACAGCTGTAAAGCTTTTACCTGGTGATGATTTCAGAGAACAAGCACAATATAAATCATGTTCTTCTGTGCATTTCCTAATTCAATGTGCTGCACTGCCAAGGTTGGTGATGGTATGGGCACCATCAGTGCACTGTGTCTGAGAGACATAAGGCTTAGAATGATCTTCACAGGGGAAATTTCTTGTGACTTCCTTCAGTGTAAAAACTATCTTTGTTTTAAGGCTTCTGTCACTAAGGGCAAATGGTTTAAGCCACATGTGTATTAAACCGTACTTATTTGAGGATATTTTTTTTTCCCTGCAGATGGATTCCATTTACCTGTACAGATGTTTTAAAGATGCCTTAGTAGACAATTCTGCTTGGGCTAACATATCTAGCTGAGATAGTGTACTAGTTCAAGCACAGCATCACGAAACTGCAGATGCAGCTTCCAGATCTTGTTGACACTCAGCTGGATTGGGATTATGGCAGAAATAGTCTGTCTGCAGTGGATCTCTGAGCTCTCTTAAATACTCTATAAATAATTATTCATTTAATGTCTTTTTATGTTTTACTCTGCCTTTGTGTAAAAGTGTATGCAATACATTGTTATTATGGATTATAGAAAAACCTGGATAAAGGTCTCAGGATGTGACATTCTCTGTAGGTTACAAAGCAAATTAGGTCTCTATAGGTGATGTAGAAAGAAAAAAGCAATAGGAAAACAGACCCATGGCTGTTGATCCTTGGCAAAATAGCCCAACCCCGCATTCACTCCAGTGAGATCATACATTTTTCTATCTCCACTCTTCACCTATTTTAGGCATTAGATTTAATTTAAAAAAACAATTAAATAAATAAATAATTAAATAAAAATCCTAGATGTCATAATTACTCTGCTGATTATTTCATCTTCACCTTCATAGCAGTAGAAAATACTACTGGTAAATATCTATGCTAATTTACTGTTTATTTACTTCTTCAAAAAGATTTCAGCCAATTTAATAAACAGAAATTTGGAGACAGTCATAATGGAAAATGCCAATTTCAAAGACAGGGTTTTTGTTTGTTTGTTTGTTTGTTTTTTCCCCGTAGAAAATGTTTATTACACAGAAGCTAATTTTTTCACTAATGGAAAATTTCCAAGCCTCTCTGTTATTTACTTACTCATTACACTAGGACTAGAGGGAATGGTTTCAAACTGCAGCAGGGGAGATTCAGTCTGGACATTAGGAAATATTACTTCTCAGAAAGGGCGGCTGGGCACTGGACTGGACTGCCCAGGGAGGTGGTGGAGTCACCATTCAAGGAACAATTGAATATTGTATTGAGGGACATGGTTTAGTGGGAGCTATTGGTAATAGGTGAACGGTTGGACTGGATGATCTTTTAGTCCTTTTCCAACCTTGGTGATTCTCTGATTCTATGATTCGTATCAGGCAGTTTGTTTACTAGGCATTTTACAAGCATTTAGATAGAAATTTATAAGCACTATAACAATTTTCATCTTTCACTATGAGAAGTTTTTATTTATCAGCCACTCTTCAGTTGAATAACCCTTAAACAAAGATTCAAACCTTTCTTCTCAGTTGTTTTCTTTGTTCTGACCTTCACTCATGCCTGGAGTCACACAGAGGCAGTTTTCAGAAATTTCAGGTTGACAAAATGCAGCTGTTTGTCTCCTGCAATTCATGCATCTGCCTAAGGCCAGGAGAATTATGTTAGTGAGTGCTTAGCATAAAAATACTAATCATAGGATCATGGAATCATGGTATCATAGAATGGCTTGGTTTGGAAGGGACCTCAAGGATCATGAAATTTCAATTCCCCCGCCACAGGCAGGGCTGCCAGCCTTCACATTTAATACTAGACTAAGCTGCCCAGGTCCCCATCCAACCTGGCCTTGAATACCTCCAGGGCGTAATCATAGTTGTGAAACAGAATGCAGTCAAAACTGCCAAATATCAGGGGTGGTAGGAGAAAAGGCCTTTGTACTCTAAAGGAAGGACTGGTGATGAAGAATGCAATGAGTTGACCAGAACATTGTCAGCTCTGATGTGTTTACTAAACAGCAAGAGATATGCTGAGTTCTGTAATCCAGTGGTGGTGGTTTCACATTGGTAGGCAGCTTAATTCCATCATGTTGGTCTCTTGATTCTCCTTCTCAGAAGGACAGAGGAGTGAAAAATAGGATGAAAAAAATCTCATGGGTTGACATTAAAGACAGAAAGATCACTTACCAATTACTGTCACAGATGAAACAGACCCAGCTCTATCCCATGGCTGCTCCTCTAGGAGATCTCCATGGGCTGTGGCCTTCTCCAAGCTGCTGCTCCATGGGCAGCATATGGAGATCTGCTCTGTGTGGTGCCCATGGGTTGCAAGGGAACAGCCAACTTCCCTGTGGGCCTCTCCTAGGCTGCATGGAACTTTGATGAGGAGAAGCCTTCACTAGAATTTGTCATACAAGTTCACCTGTGGTTCCTGCTAAAGCAGGAGAATTTATCTGCACACATGGATATCTTTGGAATTGCAAATAAATTTGTATGATTCAAGAACCAAAGAGCTTGACCTTAAAGCTGACCAAGTCATTCAGATTGAAGTATACTTTCTTAGCGTGCCTAAGCTAACACAGCACAGCATCATCTGATAATACCAGAGGGAAAAATAACACAAGAGTGAGATTACTGTGATATCAGTTTTATTTCTCAGTACAAAGTATATACAGATATCACTGATAGGAAGTAAATATGTCACTACTTCTACTCTAGTTTGATATTTTAAACTACTAGTATAAATTCTCTTTCAGTGGTCACATTATCAGAGGATCATATGAGCATCGCATCTGCTTTATGTTGCTGTAATGAAAGGCACAGGACCTAATCCACTACTTGGTTACTCCAATCTGATACCACTGTAACTGTTAATATTACAGTAATGAAAAGTGGAGGAGAGATTGTTGTATTTTCCTGGAGAAAATAAAACCATGAAGTATTTTCGAGCTTTCCCCAGTCCTTCTAATTCCCTTTAATGCAAACATAAATTTTCCAGGTTAAAAATAATTGATTCAGAATGAAACACATTCATCACACATTTATTGTTGATAATAAATGTAGAGCAGCTCTAAGTTATTTCAATAAGAAATGATTACAAGGACATTGCTAATGTTGCTAATATCACGTTAGCAACTCATAAAGGAACTGAGCTTACTTTTGCTTGGTATGCTGCTCGGATTTGGAAGTGAAGATGTAGCTTTCAAGTCCATAAGCTTTTCTGAAATAGATATAGAGAAAGCTATATCATAGTATTGTGCGAGTTGGAAGGGACCTTAGAGATCATCGAGTCCAACTCCCGGGATTCGAGCCCTCTGTGTAGCAGAGCGGCACTTCTACCCCCCGCTCCACAGGGGGGGATTCGAACCCGGGCCCCCTGGTGTTGCAAACGGGAATTTTACCGCTGCGCCACCGGAGGCACACAAAATGAAACACAAAACATTTTACTGTGTAGAGCAATGAACTAGACAAGAACGGCCCATTTTTAGTAATCTTTGGATAGCTTAAATTTAGATGCTTCTGGATAACAGTCATTTTGAGAGGAACCACAATTCAAAAGTCTGAATAAAATATTTGTAGCTGTGGAAAAAAAAAATAAAAAAAAATGACTTTGATCCTTTCCAAAATAAGCCTTTAATTGGAAGCCTTTCCAAAATAAGCTCTCAGTTGGAAAACAACTTGATAGCTATGTAAATGTTTAGAAAACAGGAGTACTGTTTGCTGCTTATTTTCTAAAGGGCAACAGTGTTCATGTCCTTCCTTTCTTGCTAGAGGCTAGTTTATTTGAAAGAAGAAAAGTTACAGCTTATATTCCACCCAATTTCATAATCCTTTTAAAACATCACCAACTGAGATGTCAGAAACCCAGGGTGATGTGGCTTCAGGTAGAGTATAAACAGCGGGAACAAATGAACTTTTAAAAAGCTGAGGTGCTGGTTTCCTGCATTTCAATTTGCCCCTTTCTGAGATGGAACATTACTTCTCCACTATACCTATATATTGGATATATATATATATATATATATATATATATATGTTTGTGTGTGTGTGTGTGGTTTTTTTTCTGATAAGCACCTGAGGGAAGACGTTTAAATTTAATAGCATCCAGGTTCAGCACTCATCTTGGTGATAGTAAAACAGGTGTGGATTAGAATGACGGCAGGACTTGATTTGTGAGATCCTGTCTCTCAGCATCTGCTAGCCAAATTACCAGCTAATCATCTGTGAAAAAAAATGCCTTGTTTTGACAAGGAGAGCGTTTTGTCACCTGTGGAAATTGCCTTCTGAAATCCATAGCCTGGAGCCCAAACCTCTGCAGAAACTGAAAGGAGAAATCTCTGTCTGTATTACCAGTCCCTTCTGCTTCAAATTCAGATAATTGAAGGATAAAGAGTTGAAAAACTCCCTGGGTTTTATTTGCTGTGAAGGTAGCATTTGTTAACATCCATGAAGGAAAATATCTTCCCTATGGGGAGAAACACAGGAAACTTTGTTTTGGCCAAATTGAGACATTCTGTTCTGTCCATTGCCCATCCTGGCTGGGCAGGAGGCTGTTCTGGTCCACAAGCCAGACTGCACTGATGCTAATGAGCCCTGCAGAGAGAGCAAAGTTATGAAACATATTTGAAAGGTCTCTGGGCTGGATCTGATTCGTCCATTCCTGGCATAGAACATGAGTAATGTTGTTGTGTAGCTGCCTCTACCTGGCTGTGTGCACATGTCTAGAGATTTGAAGAGTTTAATAGGATTCTCTAAAGGTTTAGGCATTTGTGTGCAAAACTGGAACAAGAAGGATTTTAAAACAAGAGAATAAACAGCAACAATAACAACAACAACAGAACCATGAAAATCTTAAACATAGCACTCACTGTTTCTAATAGGAGAGGCTTCATAATTTTATATGACACTAACATCTTCCCTCAAGCACCTGTTATTATCCACTGCCAAAGAAAACATACTTTACTAGATGATTTAGAAGTTGCTGTGTCTTCTCTGTTGGTTGTAAGCTCTTTCATCTTTACAGGTATCAGTGTGTGTGAAGGGCAAGATAAATAGAAAGGGAATTTCACATCTTATTAAGAAGCAGCAGTATCAAATCCTTCCTCAGCAGTTTGTTTTGTCCTGTACTTTTCTTCCTATCTGCCACTCGTGCTGAACAAGTTGTCCAGGTCATGGTAGTGCTTATGCTGAATGAGAAGTAGCAGCAACATCACAAGTCCATGCTACAGCAGAGGAAAGCAAAGAGCAAATTCATGAATATTGCTGTGAAGTACACAATCCCTGCATTTCAGGCAAGTAAAAATGTGAAAACACAAAAATAAAGAGAAAAGGAACCACCTATAAAAAGTATTCTCTTGCTAAAGTTGCGTAGATACTGATCAAACTGCTTGTGTGAGGAACAGCAGTTTGTAAATTATTTAGCTAGGCTTCTAAGAGTGATATTGTCCAACATGAGCTTGTGGGTTGATGTGGAAGAGAAATCACTTTGGCAAAAATACATTCCTTATTTAGGATATGTCTGGAATACTGTGTCCAAGCCTGGGGCTTCAAGCAGAAGAAAGATGCAGAGCTGTTGGAGTGAGTCTGGAGAGTGGCCATGAAGATGCTTAGAGGGCTGGAACACCTCTACTAATGAAGAAAGGTTGAAGGAGTTGGGCTTGTTTAGGTTGGAGAAGAGAATTATCCAGGAAGACCTCATTGTGACCTTCCACTACTTGAGGGGAGCTCATAAACAGGAGGGAGACTGACTTTTTACATGGTCTGACAGTGATAGCTGGAATGTGTTTAAAAGAGGGGAAGTTTAGGCTAGATGTTAGGAAGAAATTTGTTACTCAGAGGGTGGTGAGACACTGGCACAGGCTGCCTGGGGAGGTTGTGGATGCTTTATTCCTGACATGCCCAGGTTGGACAGGGTCCTGGGCATCCTGATCTGGTGGGTGACAACCAGCCCATGGCAGGGAATTAGAACTAGATGGACTTTAAGGTGCATTCCAAGGTAAAGCATCCTATGATACTATGATTCTTATGAGAATGGAAGTTTCTTTCCGGAGCTAGAGGTCAGGTAAGATATCACTTCAGGTTTGGGGACATTTCCTTGCTGAGCTTCTCACTAAAAGTTTACTTATTGTTGAAAACGTTAATAGGAAAAGTCCTTGTTAAAAGTGACAAGATGTCTATAATGTTCAGAGAACCATTTACAACCAGAGACCTCTGTGGGGGACTGCATTGTCAGGCCCAGCAGGTTTCACAGGAGCAGCAAAGTGCTTTTACTTGTCATATCTCTATCTCTAAACTGAAGTAGGAAGGTCTGCATGTGACATCAGTATGGAACCACTGTTTGCAAGGAAAACTGCTTGAAAATAGTAGAGAATTCATCTCAGTAGAGCAGCTTTGCAGAAGGTAATTTAAGCAATGAGACTGATTTAATTTATTGACCATAAAGAGAAGATTACTATGGGTTTAGCAAAGAATATTCCTGGCCAGCAAGAATGGAGTGTACACAAATGACTTTTATTGTTACAAATATTTCTCAGTATCAGTTTAATTACGTAATTTATTTTAAGTAAACATCTGCACAAAAACCTCTATTATGGGTAAAATCACCTTTACTTAAAATTAAAGTTTAATATAAAATAATTGTCTATAATTAACCTGAGATTGCTTTCAAACCAATTCCCCACTTCTCCCCTAAGTGATCACTGGATTTAAAAAAAGGCAGGAGTTTATATTTCTCATCTATTAATTGTTATTGCATTTTAATTTAAATACAGATAGCTAGTAATTATTTATCACAGAATAATCAGAACTTGCTTACTCTATATTTCAGATGCCTAGTTTTTTATAACACATAATCTGTATACTAAATTTCTGTTGTCTTCAGACCCAAATTATTCTATAGTGCTATGATTCACTGAGGTGCAAACTACAGAAAGAATAGGAACAGACTTGCATGACTGACATACTTGCCTATCGTTCTAAGATAAAATTAAGTTCCTCAACTTCTCTGTATTAAAAATATCACTGTTAGTATAGGAATAGCAATAATAATAAATTAGTCACCAGGATTTATTTTTTTTTTCAGGGACTCACTGGATGAAAGTGTACATAAATACTGGAGTTGTAGACGTTTGCACAGTTAAAACACTTTATTTCAAACCGTGAAATCTGAAGTAAAACTGATTTGCAACAAGTATGTTTTAGCACCATCTAGCTGTCCAGCTAGGTAAATCATTACTACTGTACCACAAATGAAAAGTGATTCTATCCTAGTGAGAAAACTAAAAGGAAGCAAAACCAAATGAAACTACACTTTTAATTTTTTTTATCCTCAGATTGGTTGCAGAAGACGGTTAGAATAGTAACCTTCCTGTTAGCTCTATCAACATAACTGTATAACCCCTTTAGACTAAGGAGTTTGGGAAAGCATTTGTTACAGATGCATCTAAGATCAGTGCCTTAAGGTTTTGTCTATCTTGTCAGTGTCAAAGGTAAGTTTAGGAAAAAAATGAAAAAATCCATAAGATGAGCAGCAAACACTCACACTGACGACAGTGGCACCAGGCAGCTGGGTCAGAGATGCATCCCCTTTCATTGTCTATAAAAACTTTATAAAAACATTGCTCTCTCTGTGATATATTGTAGGCTACCTGTGATGCTCTTGCTTGTAGTGTAGATCTTTTGAGGAAGGAGGGAATTTAAGATGAACACAAATTAAGCTAATTAATTTCAAATGACAATCACATATTAAAAAAGACTGGAGCTAAATAGAGCTGAATGAAGCTGGCTTGCACAAATGCTACCTACTGTGAATGTTCTTCTGTGGAGTTTCTCTGCTGATTTGGGAATCATAATGTTAATAGATTTGGGTCCTGATCAAAAGCCCACTGTGTGTAGCGGGAGTTCCTAGAGACTCAGATGGTCTGGGCTGCCTCCTATCATTTACTTCTCTCCCAAGTAGTTATTCTAATTTAATCATTCAAATTGAACATTCAGTACAGGGACCTGGCTGCAAAATATCTCTGAGGTATCTCTTCAGGCATCTGAAACCAAACAGTAAATTTGCAGACAGTTGCAAAATGGGTCACTCAGTTCAAATCTATGTCATTTTACCTCTGGTTAAGTACACATTTACACTTTTATTTATTTATTTATTTATTTATTTTCTATTTTTCTTTTTTCTTTTTTTATTTCAAAAAAAGGTTCTATGAAATTGCAAATAGCAGCTATAAATTAGTTCTTTCTTATTATACTCCTCCACAAAACAACAGTAAATGAGATGCAGTGGAGATTTCAGTGCTGAATGATGAATTTGGTCGGAACTGGCTTCTTGGTGCATTCCTCAGCACAGAAGTAGTTTATACATCTCTGGGTTTCAGCTGTTTAGGTGAATCATTGGAAAACAAAAAGAAAAAACAACAAAAAAAACAACAACCATGAGTATATGCAAATGAAAAAGCAGCCATCTTCTTCCTTTGTGAGTAAAGAAAGGAAACTCTTGGGCATATCAATTAGATGAACGTGGGATCAAACTCTGTGGTCTTTCTTTCCATTGGTTTTTCTTTATGATCCCATATTTCCTTTCAAGAAAATCATTTCTGTTTGAATGTCTGAATGACGTGGGTAGGGTCATTTTCTTTATGTGTTTGTTTGGATGCTGTTTTGATTACCTTTTATTCTCATTCCTAATTTGCACCACCAAAACTCTTTGACTATGCTGTGTCTTCATTTGCAGAGCAAGGGCAGTTCCTATTGTTGTTTGGCAGTAGTTTCAGCTGTAGGTTCGCCTTATCAACACATGATAGTTCCTTGAATTTAGCCATGATTTGGGTGTTAGATTACAAACACAAACACCATATATAGGGTTGAAAGTACAATTATTCTGAAGATAAATCATATTAATTATACCGTGCCTTGAACAGCTGTCAAGGAGGCATGATTCTGCTTTGTCTTTAAAAATAAACTTCACACCAATGGCACTCTATTGCTCAGGTTAACTGATTTACAGTTATATCACAAAAAGACGTGGGATTGGAGTCTTGTACAGATAACTGATCCAATTGTCCTTTAAACAAAATGATTTCCATTCTTCATAGAATCAGAGGATGGCTGATGTTGGAAAGAAGGTCCTCCAGTCCAATAAATGTGCTTACATAAGGTACCCAGTTTTTGAGAATCTCAAGGGAGAGCACTCCACAACCTCTCTGGGCAACCTGTGCCAGTGCCACAGCACAGAAGTGACTCTTGGTATTTAGATGGAACCTCCAGCATTTCAGTTTATGCTCATTGCCTCTTGTCCCAGCTCTGGGTACCACTGACAAAAGCCTGACTGCCCCCATAAAACTTTCCTTCAGAGATTCATGAACATGGATGGGATACTCTGAGCCTCCTTTTCTCCAGGCTGAACAGCCCCAGCTCTCTCAGCCTCTCCTCATAGCAGAGGTATTCCAGACTTTCAGTCACCATGGTGGCTTTACATGGGACCAAATTCTTTCATGATAAACTATTGTCCCAAAAGAAACACCAATAGTATGAAAGTAAAGCTTAAAGGAAGATCTCAATCACAGCAATCTGTGCTTTCATTTATGCCAGCTCCACCTCTAGGGTGTTTGATACGTGTTCATCCCTGAAAATTTTGTCTGAAAGAAAACCTATCTCCATGGAGTCCTTAACGTTTCTTAAAAAGATGAGATCTTCAGATGTGAAAGCTTTAGAGAGTCAGCAAGAGAATACAGAAAGGAAAAAATAGAAAAATGGGTCAGATCCATCAATTGGATGCTATGCACGTGGTGTAAAAACTAGATCCAATTTTGAAACTTATTTTATTTGCTGTATATGTGCAGTGTATTTTAATAATTTCCTCTCTGTAGAAGCTGTTATCGAGCAGAAGTTCTCTGCTGTCAGGATAACTATAGGATTATAGATACTCAGAATGCATATAATGTCAAATTCTTCAGCCACTAAAATGTCATGCCTGAGGCATTACAAGGCTCATTCATTTCAAATTTGGTAATTCACACTGTTGCACTGCATTTAACAGAATTTCACCACATCATCTTGGAATTTTGTTACAGCAGCAGGCTTCAGAGAGCAGAACTTACACTGTAAATTATCCTGATTTACTGAAGGTTACTGCATGATGAAAGAAGTCAGCGCAGTTAACAGAGCACCTGTTATGCAGAACGGAGAGCTACTGAGCATATCTTTCCTGGGCACTGAACCAAAAAATGACCAATATTTTGTATGGGAAAATGCTATTTATATAATGGAAATGTTCTTCCAACACTTTAAGAAAGCCAGATAAATCCTGTATCTGAATATGAGGCCATGTTCTTCTTTTGGGAATGGGGGAAAGGGCAAGCCAGTTAGTGACAGATTGTCAAACCAGCAAAAACACTGAAGTTCATGGCTTTTATAGGTTGAAGAGATTAATCTTTAAATAACATTCATATTTATCATCCTCATGCTGTTAAACTGGTGCAAGGGAAATCATTAAAGTAAACGTTCATCAGGGTAACAGCAGAGAAAATATTTCATATGAGAGATCTTAAATTGCCCAAACCCCACTAGTTTTTTGCATGTATATATATCCATGTTTATTCATGTGGCTGCAGTTTTTTAATTCAGTATTAGCTGTTTTATTAATTTTCATTTGTTTTGCATTCATCTGTTCTGCATTCTAATTGGCCATAGAAGTCCTGTCAGAGTTTTGGGATCTGTGCAACTTTTACATTGTTCAAGGACACTTCTTGCCAAGAGAGCACCTTAGGAAAGTTGATACTTTTGCAGATCAGTTTATTAGCAAAGATCAAATAAATGTTGTCTGCAATTATGGGTGACTTTTTCTTCCTCATGAAAAAATATTAATCACTGTCCAGTTAGTTGTGTGTTGGTCCCCATGCTATTTCATCCTTGTTGCATATCATTGTCAGTGAAGATTAAGACTTGGGAAACTGTATCCATATCATCTATAGATGCCTTAGAATCTAACAGAATTCCCTGAAGAGTGAAGGAATTACTACCACGTGACCAACTAGTTTTATATATGCGTGTGTATATATACATGTATTTAAGACTCATGTTTTTTCTTGGTTCTTTTATCTGAGACAGGCTATGTAAGGAATGTATTAGTCTGCAAAGACTGAAAATGAAGTCTCAAGAGTATACTGTGAAAATCCTTTATTTTACGAGTTAATCTGACAAGTTTTGCCTGCAAAACACTAGATCTTTGCTATTGCAAACTCGAGGGGGTGTTGTGAACAAAGTCCTCAGGTGAGTTTTCCAAACCAGAGAATAAATCCTATTAGTTCTCAAGCTAAACAACCGGTCCAACTAGTGTCATCTTAAATACCCTTATGACATGATTGGAAAGAGGAGATCTGAGTAGAGATGAGATGGCCTTTGAACATTTAGAAAGAACTTAAACTGAGGAGGAAGATGCATATATGTACATAAACATACACATATTCTTGAATATTTTGTTCCCAGACCAAGAAAGATGTGGAGCTGTTGGATTGGCTCTAGAGGAGGGCCACAAAAATGCTCAGAGGTCTGGAACATCTCTCTTATGATGAAAGGTTGATGGAGATGAGTTTGTTCTCCAGTTTTGGGGAAAACTCACTGTGGCCTTCCAACTGAAAGCAGTAGGATAAATGACGTATTACACCATCTAAAAGTAATAGATCAAGGGAGAATGGTTTTAAACTAAAAGAGAGGAGATTAAGGTTAGATGTTAGGAAGAAAGATCTTCCTAACCAGAGAGTAACTGGCATAGATTACTCAGAGACACTGTGGATGCAACATCCCTGGAAGTGCTCAAGGCCAGGTTGGATGGAGCCCTGGGCAGACTGATCTGGTATGGGGGCAACCAGCCCACAGTAGGGGGCTTGAGACTCAATGATATTAAACATCCTTTCCAACTTCAGCTATTCTATGATTCTATCAATCCATGTTTTTTTACTTTTCTAAACACAGTAAGATTAGAAACAATAGTTCAAGGTCATGTGCCTCATGGATATGAAATAGCTTCTACTGTGAAGTGTGTTTTATGCCAATAGCCTTTTTACTTCTTGCTGCCATTAATCAAATTTAGTTGTCAATGTAAAGGAGTCACATCTCATGTAAAAATATGACTGCTACTCCAACAGTTGCCAATCTAATGTCTGTAGATGTACAGCATGAACTGCATACTTACAGCTATCCGCAGTTTCATGCCTTTTCACATCAACCTCCTGCACAGACATCCCTGGCCTTCTGCTTTCTTTCAGGGTCAGAAAGTCAGCTTCACTTCCAAGCTGTTCTGTGGGTGAGAGAGATCTTGGGTCATCCAGAAAAAAGACAGCATCAGTAATGGTATTAAAGGAAACAAAAATTGTTTCCTTTGAGCAACAAATTATACCAGCATTAAGCAACAATTACTGTAATGAAAATTATTGAAGCAGCAAGGTATCAGACAAGCTGTGTGCATCTGCTCTGTTCATCTGCTTTGTTGGAGAGTGCTTCAGAGACAGAGTAGCATGGTAGTTTTCGTCATATTTTGCTAGAAGGAAAAGAGAATGCTGTTCTCCCTCATATGGCTCTGTTTTATTCTCTTGAAAGAATGAAAGAAACAACTGCTGAAGTGTAAACACAGACTTGTTTTTCTGTAAGTACAGTGTAAGCATCTTCATGTCATAATTGCAGCAGATGTAAGTAAGGTTAGACTGTGAAAAGCTACGTACTGCAAGAATAAGTCTTTAATCATTCAGTAGTTGAGAGTGTGTTAGGAAGTCCCATGCTGCTAAAAGATGCCATCTTGTAAATGAGATGTAAATTGGAGGTCCTGACTGTTTGTGATCATTAAAGATTATATGAAGAATAGTGGCGATTAACTCTAATGTCCTGCCAAATTCTGGTGTGAATAATTTTTTATTTCCCTGAATGGAGAAATTTCCCTTATAACTCCAGTCAGTTTATTCATCATCCCTGTCCTCATGTTTGATAATGTAAATTGCTTGCTTTCACTCTCTAAATTAATGTAAGTTAGTGGCTATCAAGTCATACAGAAGCCTTGTTTTTGCAATTAGATGGCTAAACAGGCAATTTGAGGCTTCTCTGCACATCTGGCTGGGGGGTTTAATACATTACTGTCTGTTCAAACAAATTGCAAAGCTGGACAATGCAGGTACTCTTAGTGTGTTTCTATGCCATACTTTCCAACATGGCTGAAGATAGCTGGCATCAAAATAGTTATCATGCCTTATGGAAACCTTCAGGGATTATATCTGAGTGGAAAATATGGGAATAACAAAAACTTCAAGTTTATTTGGCTGCTTAGTTGTCAGTCTCGAGATAGCTATTTTTTTTTTTTTTTTTCTTTTCTACATCTTATGGAGAAATTATTGCCAGTTTAGAAACTGGATTTGGCATTATTAGTATTAGCATGAATAATATTGCCTTTAAGTGTTACTGTTGAAAAAGAGGCAGACCCACACCTCATTGCTTACAGAGAGGATTTGTCTCCCCATTCCTGGGAGTACATAAGAGAAGTGTAGACATGGTGTAGCAATGGGACTTGGTAGGCCAGCTTTGTTTATGAACATAATGACTATAGAATCATAGAACTGGAGAATTATTAGGGTAGTAAAAGACCATTGAGTTCAACCATCAACCCCTCACCACCATTCCCACTAAGCCATGTAACTCATTGCCACATCTACATATTTTCTAAACACCTCCATGAATGTTGACTCCACTTCCCTGGGCAGCCTGTTCCAATGCCTCGCCACTCATTTGGAGAATAAATTTTTTCCTAATATCCAAACTGAACCTCCCCTAGCATAACTTAAGGCCATTGCCTGTTATCTGGGAGAAGAAATTTACCCCCACTACAACTTCCTTCCATGGAGTTGTAGAGAGCAATAATTTCTTTTCCAACATAAAGGACTCTATATTGTTCCCTGTTGAGGTTTCTTCTCTTTAAAACTTCTGATGATATTCTCTTCTTCAAGATACACCAAAGTCTCAAAATTGAAATGTCAGTCTGTCAGTGTCACTATTTGTGTGACTAAGATCCTGCCAGTGGGGCCCACGGACAAGTCCAGGGGACCTGGGTATAGCCTGAATCTCAGGAGCTCCCTCAGGACACCAAATCATACTGCTGTGCAGAGTGACCCAGAGAGGGTCTGGAGTCTCCTCCATGGAGATCTCCAAAAGTCCCCTGGATGTAGTGCTGGGCAGACTGCTCTGGGTATCCCTACTGGGCAGAGTTGGGCCAGAGGGACCCAGAGGTGCTTTAACCCTCAGCTATTTTATGAAGATTCTCTGTTTCTTGATTTACAAACGTGGCATACACGGCAAGGCATGTTGATGTGTCTGATCCTAATGGATGGAGAATTGAGGAGCACAAGTACACTACAGACCTATGAAAAGCAGATTTATGCGGATTTTATTTTCTGGATTTTTTCAGTCAGTGATTTTGTGAAACCTATCACAGACAATAAAAAGTTTCATGCAAATGCATAAAAGAGCATTCAGAGAGGCATTTTTCTCCACCTGTGATATTTCTCCTGTACTTCTCAGAACTTTTCAGTGTACAGACATCAGCAGGTACCATTAATGTTCTTTAAGCTGTGATTCACAAAATGGATTTTGAATCTCCAGATGGAGGACGAAAGGTAAAAGGTAACCTTTATCTGTTTGGAAGAAAAAGTTACTTACTTCTAAGTAAGAGAGCTGTAAGGCAGCAGTTTGAATTATAGCGTTAATACTTGGCTGTTCATCTGATCCCTTCTAAAAAATTGTGATGATCTAGCATGACCTTGGTTTTCCAGATCCATAATTATCCATTCCACGCTTATAATTCCTCCTTCTGTTCCAGTGCTCACTTTTGTCATATCTTTGGAGGTAGAGGAGCTGCCCTGAAGCAGTACTACCCTAGATATGCAGCTGTGGGGTAAATTACACTGATCATTACCAAATTGGATAAAATAGAAAATGCATAGTACTTCAGTTATCCTTAATTAAAATAAGCAGTATGTGTGCTCTGTTCAAGATGAGACAACCTGATGAAAAAAAAACAGCAGGTAATCATTATAAAGCAGGTAAACCAGGGGTTGATGGAGCTGCAAAGGAAATAGCAGAAATCTGTAGGGATAGTGCATTGGGATTAGGGACTGTTGAAGAGGAAAGTGCAAAGTCCTGCTCATTGTCTAATTCCCCTTTCTTTCTTTCTTTCTTTCTTTCTTTCTTTCTTTCTTTCTTTCTTTCTTTCTTTCTTTCTTTCTTTCTTTCTTTCTTTCTTTCTTTCTTTCTTTCTTTCTTTCTTTCTTTCTTTCTTTCTTTCTTTCTTTCTTTCTTTCTTTCTTTCTCTTTCTTTCTTTCTTTCTTTCTTTCTTTCTTTCTTTCTTTCTTTCTTTCTTTCTTTCTTTCTTTCTTTCTTTCTTTCTTTCTTTCTTTCTTTCTTTCTTTCTTTCTTTCTTTCTTTCTTTCTTTCTTTTCTTTCTTTTCTTTCTTTCTTTCTTTCTTTCTTCCTTTCTTCCTTTCTTTCTTTCTTCCTTTCTTCCTTTCTTTCTTTTCCTTCCTTTCTTCTTCCTTTCTTTCTTTTCCTTCCTTCCTTCCTTCCTTCCTTCCTTCTTCCTTCCTTCCTTCCTTCCTTCCTCCTTCCTTCCTTCCTTCCTTCCTTCCTTCCTTCCTTCCTTCCTTCCTTCCTTCCTTCCTTCCTTCCTTCCTTCCTTCCTTCCTTCCTTCCTTCCTTCCTTCCTTCCTTCCTTCCTTCCTTCCTTCCTTCCTTCCTTCCTTCCTTCCTTCCTTCCTTCCTTCCTTCCTTCCTTCCTTCCTTCCTTCCTTCCTTCCTTCCTTCCTTCCTTCCTTCCTTCCTTCCTTCCTTCCTTCCTTCCTTCCTTCCTTCCTTCCTTCCTTCCTTCCTTCCTTCCTTCCTTCCTTCCTTCCTTCCTTCCTTCCTTCCTTCCTTCCTTCCTTCCTTCCTTCCTTCCTTCCTTCCTTCCTTCCTTCCTTCCTTCCTTCCTTCCTTCCTTCCTTCCTTCCTTCCTTCCTTCCTTCCTTCCTTCCTTCCTTCCTTCCTTCCTTTCCTTTATACCTTTCATATAGACAAAACTGTTTAAATGTGAGGATGCTCCAAAAGTAATGCCTCACATTTTATTTTGTTGGCCAACATCAGAAACACATGCTTGTGGTATGCTAGTAAAGGCGAAACCTTCCTGCCAGTATTTCATTACAAGGGGGAGTGCTTTTAAACTGAGATAGGGGAGCTTTAGGTTAGATATATTAGGTGGAAGTTTTTCACTCAGAGGGTGGTGACGCACTGGAACAAGTTGCTCAAGGAGGTTGTGGATGCCCTAGTCCTGGAGGCATTCAAGGCCAGGCTGGATGTGGCTCTGGGCAGCGTGGTCTGCAGTTGGCAGCCCTGCACATAGCAAAGTGGTTGAAACTAGATGATCTTGGTGGTCCTTTTCAACCCCAGCCATTCTATGATTCTATGATTTGCAATAAATTTCTTTTTGCTGAACATGTTAAATTTTCTTTTCTGAAAACCTCATGAGATATCGGAGATGTAAATCTGGGACTCTGGACATGGAAAACTACTATGAAGTAATGGCAGTCTGAGTTTTAGTCTGGTTCAGGATATGCAGAATTATAGAATTTATCATAATAAAAATTAGAGAAATAAACAAGAGAACAAAAGCATGTAATTGTAAAGCAAAACAAAACAAAACAAAACAAATAAACAAACAAACAGAACTATAATATCTTAAACCTTGTATTTTGTTTTGATTTCTAAATTATAGGTCTCCACTTAAACAAAAAAACAACCAAACAAAAAAAAAAAAAAAAAAAAAGCTACAGAAGAAGCTAAAAATTATGAGAAAAGTATTTCTTATATGAGGATAAAATGTTAAATAAATGACGAGTCTTCAGCTTGAATAAAAATATGGAAATTGAATAAAAAAATCATAACAATAAATTACTACTAATAACGAGAAGTTAAAGGCCTTTCATATCCAGATTGTTTCAGAAACTTAAGAATACAATGGGTTCAAAATATAATTAGAGAAAAATCTGGATAATAAGTCTACGAAGGGATATTTTATTTTCTCTAAACATCTTCAGATGTCCAGACTTGGTCTGTGCATTTTTTATGTAATTCAGCCTTCTTTTGTAGTGAGAAACACATTGTTGTATGCTGAAAAGATAGAAGACAGAAGAGAAGAAAGAATTCTCAGTGTTATGTAAGAAATATGATGTCTCATACATGTCCAGATAACTGACAGTGGGACTATGCAGATGAAGTGAAGCAGATGGAGAGAAAAGAGAGAAGGGAAGCAGGAAGGAAAAATATATATATATTTGACCAGCATTTAAATGGATAATATTGAATACGAGGAATTATTACATTGAAAAGAATAAACAAAATGTTTGTGCTACAGAATATACTGAATGTAGTGAGTAAGCTGGAGGACTTGAATTTGTTGTCTAGGTAGTATAACTGTAGCCACAGGGCTACAGATGTAGAAGAGCTACTATTAGCTGTTCTGATGCTGTTATTTTTTATTAATGGTATTTTTTCATTGATTGATGTTTGGTTGGTCTCAGTTTTGGCATTTGTCTTCATTAGGATTGTAGCAAAGCATAGACGGCTCAAAATATTCTGTGTCAGACTTTCCCTCCAGTGACTGTGAAGGCCTTTTTGTGAATGAGGAAGGCATATGTGAGAAAGAACTTCTCTAAAGTAGGCTCATATGCTGCTAGACAGGGAAGAACTGGGTCTCAGCTATATAGTCCTGCCTCATCTGTGTCAATGTCTCCATCCTTTGCCTTGACCATACAGTTCTGACAAATGACTGTCACTGTGCCGTGGTGCCTCCTGTTATTTCCTTGCTCCTATATCTAAATATACAATCAGTACATGTCCAGCACCCTTTCCTAACTTTCAAAATAATGTGTATTCTTCCTACATATCCATCTCAACCATCTCTTCATGCTTCCTTGTTTGTTTTTTCTAAGCAAGCAACAATGAGCTTCTATCTCACTTTGATGTTCAAAAAGTAAGTGTTTTCAGTCCCTCTAAACTTCAATGATTTATTAACTTGGAATTCCGAAATTAATTTTCATCACCCTTTATGAATATGCAAGTCAACATAGCATCTGTTGAAAACCCTAACTGTTCTTTTTTTCCAATAAAAGGCCAGACCACATGGAGATTTTTCCTGAAGAGCTCCCTTCCACACAATTACAAGAGAGATCTTTGAAAACTATTACTGACTTTGCTTCTCTTCATCCCCATCAGTAGCTCAGCAATACACAGCAGTGGGTTTTCTCCACACCAGCTGTTTGGGGACTTGCAGTAGTGGGTAAGCCAGACTGCTCACATATGTTTCAGAGTTTATTCCCTCCTATTTAACCTCCCAGCTAGAAAATTAGTAAACACAGCTTCACCCTTTAAGTTGCCAAGCACTTTGCATTTCAGATCAACAGTTGTAAAGTCTTTGAGAAATCTGACATTTGTTTCCTTACCATCTCTGTTACATATGCAACTATTTGTAGCACTTAAATCATCAATGCATTCTGAAATTTGTACATGTGTCTGATTTATTCCAGTGCCAAGAATAAGGGTCGAGAAAAAAAAAAAAAAAAAAAAATTGTTTTTGCAAGTTGTGTTAATCTTAGACAGAGATAATAATTCTTCCTAGGGAGTTTCATTGCTGCTGAATGATAATATCTGACGTTTTCCTTTGTGTTTGTTTTGAAAAGATGCAGCCTTTGAAGGTAGTTGTTTAGCTGAAGGCCATCATTAATTATTCGTACTGCTCACTGAACCAATTTTACATTTCTTGATGCAAAACTACTAAATCATTGGGAAACTTGTGTGCTATTGTCCGACTTCCCTTTTTAATAGAAAGTTCACCATAGTCAGAAATGATCTTTCATAAAAATATGTATCCAAAAAGCTGAAATTGATATTGTAAATTGTTAGTTTTGTTGATCAGTTTTCTAGAGATTTTGTAATCAAAGAATTCCAACTTGTACAGTGAACTCAACCAGGAAGTACTGCAAGCTTGACAAGTTTTCTAGCACCTGCAGTTTCTGAGTCAAGTGGCGACTCAGTCGTAAGTAAAAAATTTCAAAGTTAACACTGAATGATTCTAATGTGGTAATCACTCTGAAAATAGCAAGATATCAGAAAATAAAGGCAGACTGATATAAATGCACACATAAATATCAGTCTGTCTAGTATTATAGAATCATTTGATTTGGAAGGGACCTTTGAAGGTCATCTAGTCCATCACCTCTGCAGTGACCAGGGATACCTGCAGCTCAGTCAGGTTTCTCAGAGCCCCATTGAGTTTTAAGCTAAAGTTCTCCAGGGATGAGGTAACCACAACCTCTTTAGGAAACCTGTGCCTGTGCCTCATCACTCTTATAGTAAAAAACTTCTTTCTTACATCCAATCTAAAGCTCTTTAAGTTTGTTTAGTATCTAAAGCTCCTTTAGCTTGAAACCATTTCCCCTTGCCCTATCACAACAGACAGTGCTAAGGAGTTTGTCACGTTTCTTCTTATAGCTCCATTTCAGACAGTGAAAGGCCACTGTCAGGTCTTATGTCCAGCTTCCCATCCACCAGAACCCGAAGTCCTTTCTGGTAGGGCTGTGCTCAACCCATTGGTCCCCCAACTTGTATTATCAGTGGAGGCTTCCATGAAAATTGGAAAGCTTTTTGCACAGCTAAACAATTGCCATCACCAGTCTGAAATAGGTTGCAGTACTTGTGAACATCCATCATTCAGAAATGCAGCAAAATATATCTATTCCACCAAGAACAGAATACATTTGGAAAAGAAAATTCAAATCAAACATATTTTTTTATGGTGGAAATTCAGAAGTCCATCTCAAGGTCTGCAAAATCCTTGAGGCTCATTAAGCACTCTAAAAGACAAGAGGAATCTAAAAATCTCACAGGCCTTGTGAGTGAATCTTGCAATTAAAGAGCTGATTATGAACTCAGTACGGCTCCCATTGAAGTCATTGGCAATGCTGGCATTCCAGTTATTTAACATTTCTTTTTAACTTAGTAATTCAAACAATTAGCTGCCTAGTTGCCTAGGGAAAATAAATATAATTAAAATGGTACAGCTTTTCATTATTGTTGTCTACACAAATTAATAATTTTAAGGAATTTATCTAACAAGGGAAAAATGGTTGACTTAGAAAACAGTAAAATGAGGCCATTATTTTTCTAATTCAAAATGCTATTATTAGGAACAAGAAGAGGAAAGAAAACAACTTTTGATGATGAGGTATTTAAATCTCTAATGAGTAAAAAGGGATGCATATGAAATTATATGGATATTTTAGATATTAATGAAAAATAGAGATAGCTTAGATAATAAGTGTCTGAAAATTAATCTCATGAATACTTTTTTTTTTTTTTTTTCTTTTTTTTTTTTTTTTTCCCCTTTGTCTCGTAGGTGGATTTCTATTTCTTCTCTCAAGGAAAATATCCATACATCATTGGCTTATCTCTATCAGCATGTACTGTAGAGTATTTTAAACATCTATTTAATAGCTAATTAAATGACTCTCTCAAACCATACAGAACAGCATGATAAAATTAACAGGTTATTAAACATATTTCAATAATTTGCTTGGTAATAACAAATAAAACTCCAAGAAAAGTGCTGCTTTTAGAAAGGAAAAGCGCCATGAGAGAACATCTCCAAATACATACATCAAAGGTTTTTCAGGGAAAAAAAGACTGTGAATGAAATCCATTACTAAAATCAGAATCCTCCTTTTATACAATATTTAAAGTAATTACTCATGACTAGTGTTAGATGTTGGAAAATTAGCTAGCCAGTTCTTTGATTTGATCCATCAGGATCATGCATAACAAAAGACCATATTTTTCTAATTCTTCAGAGTTTTTAAAGGAATTTGTCAAAGTTGTTGGCAGGTTATTCAAAGGACTGCTCTTTTAATGCACTGTTTTACAGTTTGGGAGTGGCATATACATTAGGTTTGATGGAAAAAATGATGAAATTGACTTCATTACAGGAAAATAAAGCAAATAAACACAAAAACCTTGTTATTCTTGAAAGACATATGGCCTTATACTCAACTTTATAGTGTACTAGAATAATTTTGCCTACTAGAGTTACAAACTAAAAAATACCTTGAATATTTAGCAGTCATACTTTGTTTATTTATTTGTACATCATCTATGTGTTGTTGAACTGTACTAGTTTTGTTACATCTAATTATTAACTTTTTTCAAGCTATGAAACAATTTCTTAGTTTTCCATGTGTTTTTCTAAATATTTTTGTGTATCTATCATCTCAGATGAGTTGTAGACAGAGTGAATGGGAAAAAGAAAATAGTACTTTTGAATAAGAACCAAGAGAATATCCTGAAATGTTTCCAGCCACCAAGTACTCCAAAAATAGGCAGCTAAATTAAATGCCTGTAGATGGAATGAATACAAGTCTGCTTAATACAACCTACTTCAGTGCTTTAGCAATGGGAACTTAGTTTAAGACTTTTCTGTGCCCTGACCTTCACTCAGTGTTCTTCATGTTCTTGTGTGCTATATCTGCAGGAGAAAAGTCTGATGGTAAACTGGTGGCAAGTCACTACTTCTGCTCTCTGCATATAGACATATTTATACTGACTAGAAAACAAAGTTTAAGCTTTCTCCTTCTAAAAGTATCAGGTATAGATATTTCTAGCTTGTTTTTAGTTGATTATTCCTGGTTTAGTTGCAAGGAGAATGAGATGCAATGCTTTGTTTTCTTAATTGATGTTATGGATTTAATGAGCCTGGGTAAACTTCCTTTACACAAACTTTCCACCTGTTTTTTGGAAGTAAGTTTTATTGACTATTTATCTACTTGGCCAAAGGTATTTCATAGTTTTGCATCTGCTGGGAAAAATCAGCATCTATCAAACATCTAAGTCAATTTATTAAATTTGGAATCATGATTGCCACTTTGAAAAATTATGCACCAGTGCTGTTGATGTGAACTGATAATCAGAGAGCCTTTTTAATTAGCTGTAAGTATTGCTTTTCATAGCATATTACTCTTGTTCCCAAGGTCATTTAGACTGTAATTTCTTGAGCAGCATAAATCAGGAGCATACAATTACAAAATAAAAACAAACTGAATTTATAATAAAAAATAACATTCAGCAGCTACTATTGGCTTCTTTATCCATTAATTAAGGGAGGTTTTCTGTTGAATTATAATACAAGTCATTTTTTTTTTCCTTTTTTTCTAGATGGTTCATTAAAGGCCAGATTTTATTACATATTACATGCTTTATGCTTTTCACACAAACTTATTATATTGCTCAGAGAAGGTGATCTTTTAAAGCACATTAGACTAATGTTCCTGAAACTTCATCTAATGTAAGTTTTATTGAATTGCTGTAACTAAAAAGGTCACCTAATGATTTGTTCAGATAATGGATTTAGTGAAAGGAAAACAAAATGAATAGGTTATTGTAGTGACTCTGACCTTGAGATACATTTATAGTTACAGAGATTTATGAATTTAACTACAAAAGAAGAAACTTAAAAATATCTATGAGTAATATTATTGCCAGTATTTAACAGGGAGTATAATGAGAAGTAAATGAAAAAGATATGTTTTTCAACCTGTGAGTGCAATACATGCATTAATAGCTGATACTCTGGAGCTGCTCTGCAAAATATTCTTTTTAAGGTCACTATAAAATCTTTCCAAAAAGTCATACATTATCAAGTAGCTGCTTATTCAGACTTTACTTTTCCCCTCTCTCATGCTTGTGCTCTCCATTACGTTGTGGACGTCCTTATTGATTCAGCATTCAGAAGATAAACTTAACTGGAGCTCGAAAAGTGCTCAAACCAGACAGCCATGGGGCAGTATAATAGTAATACAAGGTATTTTACTCTGTTCAGAATGAAAATGAGTGAGTCTCTTAACTCCCTCTTCACCTATTCTTGCAAAGTTTAGATAATGTAATTCTCTGAGTTTTTCCTGCATATCTATATAAAGGCTCTTTGCAAAGAAGTCTGTAGCATCTGTGACAGAGAATGAAACAGTACGTGCTGTTCTCAAAAACTGTCTCTAAACATGAATAATGTGTATAATCAATAAGTAAATACATCAATAGTGTCAGAATATAAGCTATTGACTTTACATAAAGGGAGAATATTTTTTAAAGGGTTGTTTGTTTGTTTGCTTGTTTGTTTCCCTAAATGTGAATGGAACAGTACAATAGCAAATACAAAGAGATAAGAAAGCTTTCCCACTCTTTCTGCTTGTAATGCTTCAGGAATCTCATAAGAATTCTCCTTTGCATTGCTTTTCCATAGGAACCATTGCTAACAGCAGCTTTTATATTCTCACACGTAAAATTATGAAGGAAAAATTTAGTGCATCTCTTAAAAACAACAACAACAACAACAACAAAACAGCATAAAAATACTTTTTATTAGATAGGAAAATTATCAACTTTTCTGTAGTTTCAGTTTTGTTATGCCTTTGAAACTGGAGGCAGTAAGTTTTCTTATTCTACTCTTACCAAATTCATGCTCTCTTGACAATGTAATCCAGTAAAGAGATACAAAAGAAAATTGTGAGTAGAAGAAACTAGAAACTAGTAAGGCAGAATTAGAAATAAGATGTACACATTTAGAAGTGTTTGCCAGAGTGCACTAGGAAAAAAAAAAAAAAAAAAAAAAAAAAAGTATCAAGATAAGTGATATTTTTTCTCAGCTTCACTGTTTTAAATCAATGGGAGTCTTTCGGGTAAATACTAGCTATGAAGCTCCATATGGTTTTGACGGCAGTCTTGTCTTTAACCCTGAAAATTTGTGAATCCTTCCTTACAGACATTTATTGTTAAAACAAGATCTGAAAATGATAATTATGCCTTTATGTTGTAAAAATCTGAGGTTGTTTTCTGTAAGAGGACAACTAATCAGTGATATTGAACAAATCTCATAGTTTTCTTTTTAAGCATACATAACTGGCTTTGACCTTGAAATAGAAAATACATTTATTTATTTATTTATTATTCAATAAGTGATAACTGAAGATCCAGAGATATTGTAGAGGCTTACCATTTACAGCTAAAGAGAAGGCAAAAGCTCAGAGTCATCACAGAGCTGCCCATAGACCTGTTCAAGGAGTGGTCCTGGAGCTGTCCAGACACTCCTTTAATTAGTTCTTGATACAGCAACACTAAAGACCAGCAAAACCTACTTGGCATTTCCCATAGCTTTTATGGCTGGAAACATCTGTTTGGCAGATGGATACCTTTAACATAAATTCACAATACACCTGTGCTTTTCTTCCTGAAAGTACTCACTGTCTTGGCTTAGATGCTTTAATATGGGAAACTGCATAAGGTTCTCTTCATGGTCAGTCCTTTATGATGAAGGAATTTCTTTAACAGATTGATATCATGTGTTCTTCAGATCCCTGCAGGTTGATGTAATCCAGGATTCCTTGCACTTTATTCCATTAGGTTTTGCCTTCAGCTCTGCAAGTATAAATGTGATTTATACCAAGTTTGTTAGAACCAAACGCTGTCAGCACTGCAGTACTGCACATTCATAACTGTCCCCAGCTCACTGAAAACAGTTTAACCAAGGAAGCAGTGAATGATATATAGACTAATTTTCTTTGCTTCTTAATAGAGAAAATTATCCCATGGCCTCCTTTGGGTGCCTGTGGCCAGACTGCTCTGGTATCAGAGAAAGTGTATTTAAAACAAGCTTATGTCTTCACAGTGAATCTGAAGTTGAAACATGCCTCAGGCCTCCTCATCCCTCCCATTTCTTCCTTTCTCTCTTTCAGAAGATGGTAAAGCATTTAGAGTAAGATTTTTTTTCTTATCTTCCATCTGTAAACTGGTTATGCACAAGCATTTCAGAAAAAGAGCTCCAGCTACCATAATGGTAATGAAGGGAAAGATGCTTAGGCAATTAACATTAAATAATCCTCGTACAGAATGAAGAAGATAGATATGTATATTTCATGAGGAGAAAATCTAAAGAGACCAATTATTTTCTACTTCTTACAATGTCCCGGATCCAGGAGGTCTCCAGTGAGTGCAGGAGGACTTTCAGGGTGAGGCAAAATTGGGATCTTTGCATCCCTGTGGTGAGTTACCCTCCTTTAGAAAACAAGGACATGGCAATCCCCAAGCAGGTTTGTGCAAGAAGCAAAAAACACAAATTAGACACATGTCCTGCAGCATCAAAAATAAAAGTAAAAGTGAAAGAAGAACAGCAAAAATATCTTTTTAAAAGATTGGGTTGCCCGTGGCCTGATCCAACCTCACCTTGAAAGTCTCCATGGACAGGGCATCAACCACAACACTAGGTAACTTTTTTCAATGCCACGCCACCCTCAACTGTAAAAGATTTTTTTCCTTATATCTAACTTAAAACTATGTTCCATGAGCTTGAAGCCGTTTCCACTTGTTCAGTCACCACCTATCTTGCTAAAGACTCTTTTCCCTTCTTCCATCTAGCTCAGTTTCTTCCTTTTTTTTATGCCTTTTGAGCTGGGAAGTTTCCAGGTCAATGTTTTGATTTGGAAAACAAGATGTGCTGTTGATTATATGAATAATGTAAAAACTTTTTATATCTAAATAAAGCATTAAAAAACCCACAGTACTGCCATATTGTACATTCATTGCAATACCTGGCTTTAGGCACAACTGCATAACTTCCACTTGCAAGTGATGGCTTGATGTGAAGCTCCAGTGTTAATGCCTTAGTTGTTACTTCCAGTATATGAATCTCAACCTTTTGCTTTTCTTATGTGTAGTTATCTCAAAGGAACAGTCACTCTGAAGCTAGAGAAGCACTACCTATTTGAGTTTGGCAAAATGTTGAAAGCTTCATGCTTTCATGCTAGTGCAGAACTGGTCTGTCCTAATGGCTACTGGGTAATGGCAGTCTACCAACTCCAGTCCCACAAAGATGCATAGAACTGCAGTTATTGAGGGTAGCCTGATATAATCCACATGTTTTTTTGACTTATGTTTTTGTAAATTGATTAAGGTTTCAGTAAAATTTCTATCTTGATATTTTTCCCTCTGAAGCCTAAGTGTTATTAAAGAGTTCATCATAAATTCCTAATTACCTAGTAACAGGCTACCAATTACTTACGTATATTTGGAGTTATATTCAGAAATTCTCCTTTTGTTTATTATGGATTGAATTATTTGCATTTTAATTTTACATATGTATGCTTCTGTAGCATGCAGAGCCTACAATAGGCTTATATCAGGATCACTGACTGTCTGATTAGTAATAATTAGATATTCTGTTCAGTGGAGATGATTATTCAGTCTTAATTTTAACAGCAAATAATCATTATAGTGGAATTGCTATGTTCTTTGCAGACAAATGAACCGGGACTTTCTCACTTTCCCTGAATGCTTTTATGAGCATATCAATTGCAACATCCTTATGAAAATGCTGGCAATTTTCATAGGGCAACTTAATGTTCTCTTCTGAACACATAGTAGCACATGCAAGGAAAGGATCTTATTAACCATATGAATGTTAGAGGTTACAGCTAGTCAATAGGGTCAGTTGATCGAGACAGGAATGTTCAGATAATGTGTAATTTATTTTAGTCATCTACTTACCAGGACTGGGGGAAGTGTTCACTGAAAGAGGCTGTGTCTCTTCACTGTTGATGAAGACTAAGTAGAAGACTGGTTTATAAAATCATGGAATGGGCTGGGCTGAAAGGAACCTCAAAGGTCATGCCATGAATAGGGTTGTTGATCAGGTTAACTAGAGCCCAATTTTCATTTGACTTAAGGTTGCTTAATTTAATCCTAGCATTATGGTCTTCCAGAAATGTAAGGCAATGGTCTTTGGATTACATAGTTTAAGAAGCAACTGAAATTCCCTCATATCAACAAGTTTTTGTAGTATTTCAGAATAATCAGAGAATCAGATAATGTGCTCTTCTCTCTGCACAGAAATATGTTTGAGGAATGAGTGCTCTGAATAATTAACATTCCATTAATGCAGAAAAAAACTGCCTCTATAATAGTAATTACACTTCCTTACCCTTGTTTATTCTGTGAATTGAATGAGTCTCAGGTATTTTAATTAAGAATTTTTGTAATATATATGCCTCAGAAGACTGATTTGAGACTGTATGAACAATCTGGAATGCAGCATATTATAACAATAAAATTATCTGTCATTTTAAATGTTTCCTATGTGTGGCTAATGAACCTAATACTGCTAATACAGGAAAACTGCTTTTAAAGCAGAACTAGCATTTGTGCACAGCCAGAACACAGTGTTGGGAGGTGTCATACTTCAAATTTTTCTTGTGCAGGACAGATTCACTGAAAATGTCCTTTGTGGTTTATTAATCTTAAGTGTGTTTAGTCAGTTTGCTCTTTCCTTGTTATTACGAGTCTTTCTGGCAAGAGCATGTTGCAGATTCATGTTACAAGAACCCCTCAGGCTCTTTTCTGCATAGCTGCTTACCAGGCAGGTGGCTTCAGTTTGAGCTGGTGCTGATGCTGTTCCTCCCCATGTGCAGGAATTTGCACTTCCCAAGACCTTCCTGTCAGCCCACCCCTCCAGTTTTTTGAGGTTCTTCTAGATGGCAGCATGATGTGTTGCCTACAAACTTATATGGGGATTTAGCAGGAGAAGAGGAAATGGTTTTAAGTTGAAAGAGGGAAGATTTAGGTTGGATGTCAGGGGAAAGTTCTTTACTAGGAGAGTGGTGAGGCCCTGGAACAGACTGCCTAGTGAGGTTGTGGATGCCCCATCCCTGGAGGTGTTCAAGGCCAGGTTGGATGGGGCCCTGGGCAACCTGATCTAGTAAATGCGGAAGTTTGATGGCCAGGAAGTGGGGTTAAAGCTTCATGATCCTTGAGGTCCCTTCCAACCCGGGTCATTCTGTGATTTTGTGATATGAGGTGTTCAAGTAACATTTAGATGTTATAATGAGGGACATGGTTTGGTGGGAAATATTGCTGGTACAGAGATGGCTGGACTGGATGATCTTGGAGGTCTTTTCAACCTTGGTGATCTGGTGATTCTATGTAGTTCCCTGGGTCAAATGCAACTTCTACTGTCTGGACATTCTTTAGAACATCTATTTGATTAGGTCAATATTTTATTTACTTCACTTCTGTGTAATTAATATATAAAACAATCCTAAACATTTTTTGACTTTAACAGAAACTATACAAACAATTGTGATTTTTTTAAGTAGAACGTGATCTTCATGACTATTTGAGAAACCCAATATTTACTCTTTTTGCAGATTATAATAAGAGAAAATGTTTGACTTGTATGTTTGGTAGTTTTTGTAGTATGTTGGAAAAGCAGATTTAAAGAGTCAAGTTAACAGTAGGTAATGACAGGTAAATTTTAATCACAAATTGTAGTCATTTGTATCTTGTTTTCTAAGTATAAAATTCAGTCACAATAATAATCAAGAGGTACTTCATAAACAACCCTTTCCATGAACTTATCAGTTACTTATCTGAAAGCAAACTCATGAACTCACAGTAGAGTTGTTTATTCCAGTCAAAGCAATCTGTGTCTGTATCTGAACCTTAATTTTGTTCACAATAGATAAAAAATTTCTGAGAGTGCAAACACTATCTAGAAAGTTAGAACACTTCATGGTGAACAAGACTGCATAAAGTCTTTTATTACTATTTTCTGCCTTTTCTTAAATTTCCATTCAAATAGTGATTCATGTCCGCTTCCACCTCATACAGCCTCAGAGTAAGCTTTGAGAGCGTAGTAGGAATAAAACAAGTAGGATCATAAAAGCCTTCAAGGATGATGTCCTCAAATTTAGCATTTCTGATCTTCATTAGAATTAGTCATTACTAATAACAGTGAATCAAAATTCAGCACTTAGACTGGTTAATAACTGGAAAAAAAAAAAAAAAAAAAAAGTTTTGTTTTGTTTTACACAAATTTATCTGATTTTATGATGTGATCATCTTCTTTGAAGGAAAGAATTTGTGAAAATCATGAAAACATGCAATTGAAGTATTCATTTGATGTTCTCACACCATTGAGCCTCCTACTATAAAAACAGTAATTCATTAAAGTTCTGATCCATAAAAGCAAAAAATGATGTTGGAGTAGAATCCCATAATGAACATCATTATTTGTGACTCATTAATGCTGTTAGGGATGCCTTCTGTCATTATCTGATTGTGAAGGAGGTTGAGTGGGATTTCTTCAGATAAGACATATTCTGCCTTTCTATACAGACTGATGCAGTGAGTGGTATTAAAGGAAAACAGTAGAGAATGCATTTTGTGGAGAGGTGTATTTTACTGTTGACTCCATTTAAATTTCTATAATGCTTTTAGAGATAGCTGCCTTCCCTCCCCAGCCCCTACAGAACATTTTGTCTTATTTAGCCATCTTTATATTCAGAAATAATGAGTTTGAAGAAACTTATTTAATATTGCATTAAACAATGTTTTTACCCTCATAATATTTAGAATTTTCATTGGCCTCATTAATTTTGTTTCTAATTAACTTAAATATGTTAGTGTTGACTTTAGCATTGACATGTTGACTTCAGCTGTGATTTAGCATTGACATGTTGACTTCAGCTGTGATTTCTTATGTAACATATCAACTTCTGTTAAGGCAATCAGTTTCTGACTAGAAGATCATCTGAGTAAACAAAGAGACATCTTGTTTCTCTCTGTGCAGCTTGTCTAATGCTCTTATTCCCACCAATTGCTCTGAATTTTACTTTATTAATGTAATCTATTTTCTAATAACAAATAAATTACCAGACTCACAACAGCTTTGTGTAGAGCTGGATGATGTCTATGGAGATGGGACTACGAGATTAGACTCAGTAATTATGTATATATCTTATGAGGCAGCAATGTTTCTCTCTGCTACAATAAGCTAGAATTTAATTGTGAGCAAAAAAAACACATTTCAAATGAGGGCTAAATATGTAGGTTTTCTATTTTGTGATCACTTGATATAGCATGTCATTTGCTAAAATATCTTGAATCCTTGATTATGAAAAACATCTACCCTGAGAACATGAGATGTTTGTGGCTTTTTGTTTGTTTTATTGTGTTGGTTTTCTTTTCCTCTGACATACCTATTGTTTAAACAGGTACTTTTTGTTTCTAAAACCAGGACTTGAGTCTTAATTTGTTAAAGTCAGTGGCAATTTTTATTGCAAATTCTTCCATGGATTTAGTGAACTTCATTATTTAATGCCTGAGTTGATTTAAATTTTGTAGTTGTATTCTGAGTTGAAATATTTCTATTCTGGTCTGCTTCCAATAAATTTTCAAATCACCAAATTAAACTCTAAATCAGAAATTATACTTTTTAAATTTTTCTTTTCAAAGTAATCCTTCATTTTGACCAATGTATATAAAGCATAAATATGTATAAACAAGCAACTATACATACATAAGTGAATTCATATATAAATCAACATGCATGTATGTATGCCTTCCTTGTCCACAACACAGGGGTTGAAACCAGATTACATCCTAGGTCCCTTCCATCCTGAGCCAATCTGTGGTTCTATGTATACAGATTTCAATCTTTACATGGAATTGTGTTTCAGCGTATGGCATCAAGGGCCATATTCAGGTGGTCTTAATGGTAGCAATCTTTGTCACTATGAGATTATAACTGTGTTTAATACATTTTGTTAAATTGAAGTTATGTACAGTCAAGGACTTGCCAAAGAGCAGAACTTAATTTGGAATGCCTGACCTACACATGTATCCTCTGATCATAGAAAACTGCTTAACTACCATAATTTGCCTTAGAAATTTAAGAAATCTAATTTTGTGTACTTTGATGTTTTAATAGCGATTTGTGAAATAGTTAATTTATTTTAAATATAACTTTTGAAAGGATGATGTGTGCTGATGGACAGTCGGCTGAATATGAGCCAGCAGTGTGCCCAGGTGGCCAAGAGGGCCAATGGCATCCTGGCTTGTATTAAGAATGGTGTGGTGAGCAGGACTAAGGAAGTCATCCTGCCCCTGTACTCGGCATTGGTGAGGCCTCACCTCGAGTACTGTGTCCAGTTTTGGTCACCTCAGCACAAGGACATGGTGGTACTGGAGCAGGTCCAGAGAAGGGCAACGAGGCTAGTTAAGGGCTTGGAGAATCAGCCCTATGAGGAGAGGCTACGAAAGCTGGGCCTATTTGGTCTGGAGAAAAGGAGGCTGAGGGGAGACCTTATCACCCTCTTCCAGTACCTGAAAGTTTCTTACAGTGAGAGCGGGGCAAGTCTCTTCTCACTAGTGACAAGTGACAGGATGAGGGGAAATGGCCTCAAGTTGCGCCAGGGCAAGTTTAGGTTGGATATTAGGAAGAACTTCTTTACAGAAAGGGTGGTTTAGTACTGGAATGGGCTCCCCAAGGAGGTGGTTGAATCGCCATCCCTGGATGTGTTTAAGAGCCGTTTGGATGTGGTACTCAGGGATATGATTTAGCAGAGGTTTGTTGTTGTGGTGTTGTTTCGTGGTTGTTTTTTTAAGAGATAGGCTACTGGTTAGGCTGCAGTTGGACTTGATCTTCAAGGTCTTTTCCAACCTGAGTAATTCTATGATTCTATGATATAAAACCAAAAACCTGATTATCTGCATTAATACCTGTGACTTTCTGGTGTATATCTGTGTCAGCTCAAGCACAAGGGAATATGCACTAATGTGCTTGAGGCGACTTCACTGACCTGAGGTATATGATATACACAAGAATTCTTTTCTGACTATTTTCCTGCAAGAGGAAATGAGACAAATCTCTCTTCTTTCCCCAGGCTCCAGCTGCTGTTAAGAAAACTGGCCTTAAAATATTACTGATGGATTGGTAAGTCATTTTGGTTTAAATCATTTTAATTCAATACTTTCAACTTGTTTTGAATGTTTTTATTAAATTGTTTCTTTAAGGCTACCTTAACATCCAATTTACTTCTAACATAAATCCAATTTAATACCTGCATAACGTGCAATTGTGGATTCAGAAGCAAATGTTTGCCTTTGCAAATTTTTTTTATCCACACTTGAGCAAAATGGTTTGTCTTCATCTTCTTCCTTTGCAATGCAGTTAGATTCAGGTAAATTGTATGTATATCTCTGAACATGTTGGAAATGTTGCTGCAGAACTCTCAGCAATGTACTTCATCAGTCATTCCTAAAACTCATAAACTGTCTTTGCAGAAGTGTATGTGGTGTCAGTGTTATGATACATATGCATTATCTGGTGGGTTTAGAAATGTTGTTGTGTCGAAATGTTTGTCAGGTCCAGGTTGTTTTCCATCTAGTTCAAAAGAAAGCTTTCAGTCAGCTTCAGTAGTAGTGGTTTGATTACTCTGTTTTAAATTAAGAATTTGCTGAGTTGTATTTATTATATTGAAGCAGTCACTATTATCTCTGGTAACTATGTTTATGGTTATATATATAACTCTATTGTTTTAATTATTTTTGTTAACTTTTGATACTGAAAAATTTTTGTTAACTTTTGATACTGAAAAGTAACATATTGGCCATCAAGTAGTTCTCTTAATATTTTGAAGAAACAAACAAAAAACCCAAAAACAAACAAACAAGCAACTAGTAATTATCAGTGTAAATGAAACACTAAAAAGGTATTTCTCCAATTTAATATACAGTAAAATATCTTTCCACACAGTAAAAATGCAATTATTTTAAGCTGCTCTTGCACTCAAAGCACAAGGCATCCTTTATCATTGTCATTACAAAATGTTGATTCAAATAATCTGAACATGTTATATAAAGAGAAACCATCAAATCATCTTGATTATTGATCCTTGACAGAATATTTGCATAAAACATTATGAGGTTGTGCTGTGAAAAATATACTCCAAGTGAATGACAGAAACAAAACATATGTAATGCACTATAAAAAACATAGATCCATTTCTATTAAATTGCTTCAACTTGAGAGCATTGTTATTAGATTTCCATTGTTTCACTGGTGTGTTTAGAGCTCTTTTTCTAGAGAAAAGACTAAGCAAGTCAACCAAATCAAAGGAATAAAATTATATACATGTTAAAATATAAACTACTGTTTAAAGGAAGGGAACACAGGTGGCTCTATTAAAACATAAGCATGAAATGCCATCAGAAAGATGCCATTTTTAACCCATTTTTCTATTAAGTTCAACATCTGTTCGACACAAGATTGCAATCTTAAACTCATACTGGGAATGGATAATGCTTATTTCAAATTATCAAACGATAACAAGAATGGCTGCTTGCCATGCATTTTGAAATGCAATGTTCTTTCTGTTTTGCTGAAAGAGAATCAATATAATTGAACTTCATCACATATTTGAATTGGTTATTATATTTTTTCTTCTTGCACTGTGTATAGACCTAGAGCATGCAAACAGTTTCCCTTATGGCAGTCCCAAGCTACCTGATTCTTTTTTATATGCTGAGGAAGCAGCTGTAGGAAATGTCACAGTTCATTTTTGAGAAATTGCACTGCTGACCAGAAATCAAATCAAACAGCGAATAATGTAGTATTATTGGCTTGTTTTTGCCTCTCTCTTGCCTGGATTGTGCTTGCCTCTACTTCAGAGATTCTGTGATTCAATCTGATTCTGGATCTCAGTGCAGCTGTGTTGCTTTTATGCTGGGGCTTATTCCTCTGGAAAACATTGTACAAAAGGTTTCAAGGAATAGAAAATGTTGCCAGAACCAAAATAAGTTGACTTGATAATGTTGAGTGTTCTTATACATATTCTGCATTTTGCTATCTAGTTGGACACATAAGATCTGAGAAGTGTCCAAGTATATATGTCAGAGATCTCTCTCAACCTGGATATAATTCAGCTGAATTTAGAGAAGTCTATGACAGTATAACATATCAGTTCTACAACCTCATCAAAGAAACTTCCTGTTGAACTAGACTTTGTAAATTTTGTAATTCCAGTTAAAAAGGACAAGCACTGTGTAATGTCCACCATGATCTGAGATCTCAAAACAAAGGCTACTCTCAGTTGGCAGAATGGTGAAAATCACTCCATTATGTTGGGGAAAAGACTTGGTTTGCATGGGAAGGAGGTGTGTGGTGGGACATGATGTGCATGAGCTCCATTTGCAGAATGTGCGCTGACACATTATATTTTGCGATAGTGATGCATTAGATAAAGGGCCAGATCCAGGCTCTCATCTCTCTGTCACAAATTCATTATAGCTGTATATAAGGAGTTTTAATGGAATAATAGTGTTCAGTAATACTGTAATGCTTTTGCAAGTATATATATATTTTTTCTCTAACCATTTGAACTATTATTCCATTAGTTGTTGTAGTGCTGCCTTATACTTGTTCTACTCATAGCAGTTCTTTAACTATTAAAAAACATAAAATAAAATAAGATGGCTGTTTTATGAGCTAACCCTACTTTCTTCCTGACTAACATGGAAATCTGAAGTGAGGAAAGGCTCTTCTCTTAGCCAGTGAGGTTAAAAAGCATCTCCATAGGGCAATTCATTCTATTTCTGATAAAAATTATTCTCAGGTGTTGTCTCCTTCCTGACTAACACCTCAGATAAATAGAATGATTCTGAGCACTTTATTTGGTTGGAACCACTCATAAACAGGACACAGTGACTTTCTGGTTAATGTCAGTATATTCATAACACTTTCATTTTGCTTTAGTTCCTATCTCAACATCATCAGCTTTGTACATCTTTGTAAAGGCATTTGCAAGTCATGTTGTAACATGACTTAAAAAAAAAAAAAAACAAACATGCAATATTTATCTACTTATTTTATGTGAAGCATTAGTGGTTGTGTTTTTCTGTTGTTATTATTATTATTATTATTATTTTTTTTTTTTTTTTACAAGGAAATGTTGAATATAATGCAGTGAGAAGAAGAAAAGCCAAACTCTTTTGAGTGTTGCCCAGTGATAAGGCAGAATGCAGTGGATAAAAACTGTAACAAAAGAGGTTCTATACAATC
The DNA here is from genome assembly GCF_039878825.1 of Excalfactoria chinensis. Classification (NCBI taxonomy): domain Eukaryota; kingdom Metazoa; phylum Chordata; class Aves; order Galliformes; family Phasianidae; genus Excalfactoria; species Excalfactoria chinensis. The sequence goes on from NC_092825.1 coordinate 178,997,862, forward strand.
ATGAAGAAGCACATTTGTACTGTGTGGTTGATGGAATACTAGAGCAGGTTTTCCAGGAGGTGGTGGAATCTCCACCTTGGGAGTTTTTGAAGAGCCACGTAGGCATGGTCCTGGGTATCTTGTTCTAGGCTCTCTGCTCGAGCAGGGAAGTTGGACCAGATGTCCCTTCCCATTTCAATCAATCTATGACTCTGTGGTATCGCAGCAATTTACCAATTGTACGATGAAGATGGAGATGGGAATGTATTTCTGTTGGGAGATTTAGGACTTCTATAGTATTGTATTATATTTTTCAAAAACTTTTTTAGTCATGATCAGTTCTAGTTTTGCTGTATAATTTACAAGTTTACTTTTTGGACTGTTTATCACTTGTTTTAATCCATTGAAACGTGAGGGCTGATACAAAAGTAATGCCTCCTATTTTATTATTTTGGCCCACAACAATTGAGGTGAATCTTAGTGGGATGGCAGTAGAGGTTGCCATGAAACAGATGTCAGCAGAGTTGCAGTCTGACAAAACACGATCTGACATGGACTTGTAGATGAAGGGAAGATATATCATTAAAGTCCTCCATGCAAAAAAACATTCCACCACTGACATTCACTGATGCTTACTGAAAATTTATGGAGACCAAATAGTGTATGTGAGCACAGTGAGGTAGTGGGCGGTGCATTTTAGCAGTGGTAACAGAAACAGTGGGTCATCTTTGCCAATGTAGATTTTTACAAGTGAGATGTTTAGGCTCTTGTTTGTCAGTAAGAAGGCATGGCTAACAACAGTGACCTTGTTGAAAGTCGTGTTATGTAGCTGAGTATTTGTTCTGTCAAGTAGTGCTCATTTTGACAATTCTGAAAGGGAATTTTTTTGGTGAAAATTTTGAAGTAAGTAATTCCTGAATGAGTAAAGTAAAACATAGTCAAAATATTTAGATGGGTACAAACTTCAGGAAATCAACTGTTTCAAAGCTGTATTCAGCTGGGGGCTGACTTCAAAGGTAGATAAGGTTGCTCAGTGTGTCCTATGTAGGTGAGTTTCACATCCTACCTGTTAAATCACATAGTGATTTCCTTTTTCTTTATAGCTTTTGCATGTGAACTTTTTCTCTTGACCCTTCATTGTGAATCTCTACATTGAATCTATGACTGACACAAACAGCTGTTTCTATTTGTAAATGAAATAACTTTACAAAACATTTACTTGGTCTACAACGTGAACTCAAGAAAGAAAGTAATGATGTAAATCCATGGTAACTCAAAAGAAACATGCTTAGTGCTATATATACATTCATAAATCTGTGGATGTAGAAACAGGATGGATACTTTTCTGATTCTTAATCACATCCAGAGACACTATTAAAAATAAATTAGTGATTTCTGACCAAAAATTGCAAGGTATAGCTGATGAATGCTGATGTTTATCACTGAAAGAGCAGAGAATGAAAGCAATCTATTTACGGTGCAAACTGGAATAATACATTTTGGAGTAGATACCAAGGTTGTCCAGTGCACATTATATATGTTTTTGTGAAGAAGCAATGATAGTCAATGTGTAGGTGGAAACCTCATTTGGATAACTGATGATTGACTAGTACATCACAGCTGTTTTTGTTACAGCTATCTGTTTCATTCTTGGCTTTCTTGGCTAGAATTATTATGAAGAACTCAAGACTGATACTGTTAGTTGAGTTAAATGTTCTTGAGCAGGACCTTCTCTGCCTTGGAGATGATATCAAATAATCAACACTTTTTGCTTTACTAGGTAACCTGTAAGATCCTGTTTGATAGGATTTTTAGAGACAAGATTTGTCTCTCTGTATATTATGAAATCAGAAAATATATCTGGCTTTATGCCAACCTAGATAACTAAGATCATCTACAGAATCCATTGTGTCCAATCTGACACGTTTAGTGCCCAGTGTGTTTTATAAATGCCTTACTCATATTTTGTAAAAATATAAAATGCAAATGTAAATGATATTTCTGGATTTAGAAACAAGAATCTAGTCCAATAAAATTTAACATTATTTTAAGAAGAGAATACAAGGAACATTTAAAATGAAGCTGTGGTTAGGAGCTCTGAGGTACAGAAGAACTATGCTGTCTGTTATCTAATGTGTTCTACAATTGATCATTACATCTGAATCTCCAAGGCAAGGTTTAAACCTGTGTAGGATTTAATAGTTGACCCAATTAGTTTACTTTTCCTCTTTTTTATTTTTATTTTCGTTTTTCCCACTTAGCATTTTGTTGTGTATGAAGTAATAATTTAGGAGAATGTTATATTGTGTTAAAGAGTTCCTATCTGAATTTGGAGTCCCAATTTCTCATTAAGTAATGAGAGAGAGAAGGAGGGCCAAAGGGAAAACAAAAATGAAATTACTTGTCTGAGATTAATAGAGTTCAAATCTCCTGAGCCTAAATCCTTTTCCTCAGATACTGTCGCCTTTCATGCAGTTAAGTGACCAGGAACTTTCATGACTTATGAATTCAATATTGTGAGGAATGATTTGAAAGCAGATATCAGAGTTAGAAACTGCTACAAAGTAAAAAGCAACCATTTAATATGAATCATTTATATGCTGAGCATCCAGTTGGATGTAGGTTTCTATGTAGTGAGCTTTTAAATAGAATGTAAAATTGTCTGGGTCTTTTGTTATCACTGCCAGGCACTATAATTTATATACTTATAATGAGGATTATTTATGATGAGACACAACAACACAGCACAAGGATTCCTGCTTGAAGCCTCAACAAACTTTGTAGTGTGCATGTAACAAGATAATCGTCGTGAATTCAAACAGGGTTTGTGACAACAAATCCTAATCTGATTATTCCATGTTATGAAAGAACAATTTTAAATTGAAATAATAAACTTTTTTTTTTTGTTTATAAAACTTCTTCCTTGTGTGTTTAAGAGTGCAATATGTTATTGTAAATTATTTCAATAGCAATCAGTTATAATTTTTCTAGGTTTAAAATTACTTAACACTTAGTGTTATGCTTCCAACACTGAAATAAAAATAAATGATTGTAAAAAAAAATCTCCCCTAAATTAAAGTGTTCCATTGTGATCATTGTCCACCTTTGCAATTTGAATGACAGCAGATCTGGAAGTAGCATTAGTGTTCTGAAAGTAAAATTGTATTGCCCAGTCCATATATAGCCATCTACAAAGCACTCAAAACATTCTAGAGCAACTCTCATCTGTTATAAACTATAGAAATGGCACTGGTAGCCAGAGAAAAAAATAATGTACACTAATACATTCTTAATGGATCTAGATAATGGTAACTGTACTACCTCAGTTGGCCAGGGTACACTACAACTAATTTTAGATGCTTTATTGTAGACCCTTAGATAATGACCATAGCGATACCTCTACTAGCATTAGAGAATGCTGATTCAACAGTTAGATCTCATCACTCTTGTAAAGACTGTCTAAAAGTCACAGAACAGCTCAGAAGGTCTCTAAACTGAACCCCTGTTCAAAACAGGATCAACCCGGAATTCAAATCAGGTTGCTCAGATAGAGAATAGAAGTCCTCCAAACAGAGAGGATGGATCAAAATCCTTTCTGAAGCCAAATTAAATTATATCTACTGATTTTCCCTCAACTAATGATCCAGGCATTTTTATCATAGAAAGCAATCAAATGGATCAGATATTATTTATTCTTCTCAGTCTTCTGAGGATGGATATGCTACTTTATTTTGTTTGTTTGTAGAAGAGGAATAGGGTGGCAAACTTTCTGTCTCAAGATACCTAGATTAAATATTAGGCATTTGAGATTTTCTATATCCAGAAATTAGCAAAAGCAACAAGTTGGAATTGATGTTTATATAGCTGTTTTGATGTTCTTCAGCCGCATCTTAATTTTATTTTTTATGACTTTCAATACATATTATTTGTAAAATCATTAAAATTTATTCTTAATTATCCTGACTTTGCTTTAATATCATGAAAGACATCCAAGATTACAGTCTCTTTTACTTGTTTTTTCTGCAGATATTAGCTACTGAATGATAAAACTGCATCAGTTTCACTGCCATTTGTTGCATTTTAAGTGATGAACATTTTCTCTCTAGTTTTGCATTGCTAGTATATTTATATCAAGACAATCTGTAAGGATTGCAAAGGACATAAAGAGCCTAAAATATCTACATGCAATAACGAGCTACTATTCAAAAAATCTAAATTCAGAAATCAAACAAACTGGGGAAAAAATTGTTTTTGTCTCCATTTCTCACTGGGAAAACATAATATAATATAAGCAACAAAGCAAAGCAACCCAGAAAGAGAATAATAAATGGTACATCTAAGATCATGTAAGTGGTGTCTTGAAGTTCTCTGACTAGTGTCTTAGTCTAAAACCTTTCCTTTCACAGAAATGCTGAAGTTAGAAATTTAGCAAATAACCTAATTGGCATTTCAGAAGTACTTTAAGGAAAAACAAACAAACATACAAAACCCCTTTCAATCACTTCTCATCCTGTGAATTTTATAACACCAAAGAAAGAGTTGTAATGAAAACAGAAAAGCTGCTTACTTTCAGATAAGAGATTGATAACTGGGATTAAAACAGGAAAACAAAAACAAAAACAAAAACAAAACCTCAGTGGTCATTTGTAGTGTTACTCAGTCAAACTAATGGCTTAAAGGATCTTAGTGGAAGAAAAATGTAATGCACCACTTTTCTAAGAGGAAAAATGTAACACTTCAGGGACTGATAATTGCAGATTGTTCAGTAACACAGGACTTTGATGTATTCATATTGCTGTTACATGATGAATGAATTAATAATATCATAATGCAGTAAGACAAGTATAAGCTGTAAATAATAAACACATTAAATTCTAATGAGGGGTGAATGAAGACTGGGGCGTTCAATAGGCTGTTATGAACTTCATTATCTCATTGTACAGAAATGCTAGATTGTAGGAAGAAATAGGAGTTTCATGATACCTTTTGAAGAAGAAAAATAAAAGGATCAAGCGTATTTTGTAAAGTGATGGTGGGATACATTTAAGAATCTGTATTATAGCTGGTTAATATTCAGAATATTTTCTACTGTGATCCTGAATCCTAAATCATACTCCATAACCTTGAGTAGGGAAATTCAGAAGATGATAGCAGCACAGCACTTTGATTATTAAGGTGCTTGGATTTTACTCTAATGAATTCCTTTACTGTATGAAGAAGAAAACTTAGTGGCAGACATTGTATGTTGCACAAATTACTTAGAAGTAAACAGATGCCTAGATTTGTGTTTCATGTTATACTTCCTTTACGTGAAATGAACTGTGATGAGTGACAGCAAAAGTTTGCTAGGAAAAACTAAAAGGATGCTCATGCCTGTGTATTATCTGCTGGTACCTGATATATCAGCAAAAGAAAATTCAGCCAAAATTACTAAATTGCTGTAATGAGAAAACAAATACCTAAGAAACTTTAGTGGTAGAGGGAAGGATGTTAGAGATCAAGACTTCTTTGAAACATCTAATTTAAAGAAAAAAGTATTATGAAATATTACAGCTAGATGCAGAGCAGACTGGGACAATATGTCATGGTATATCATATGTCAATTGTTTTCCCTTTTGGGAAATAGAGCAAAAAAAGAAGTGGGTTTTTTTGTGTGCCATCTGTTTAGTGTGATCCTATGCTTGTTGTAAATATCAGCCGTCTGACCAGTCCATGTATGTGCCAGAAGAGATCACTCTTTTCCAATGCTCGTTTGATTGTGCTATAGGAAGTTGTCTTCATGGCCTTTCTTTAACAAAGAACTTTCTTAAAATAAAATACATAAATAGGGATTTTTTTTTTAACCTGTTCTCTTTGGTCACTGGATTTGTACATCTAAAAATGTTTCAGTAAGGCACTGGGATGTGTTTTACCTTGCTAAACTAACAACTGAAGATATGGCTAATCACTTTTCCCTGTGGATCATTTATTATGGATAGCTCACATAGTTAATGCATAGAGCATCCTTCAAGGGTGATGTGATAAAGTGGAGGCTTTTACAAATTGGATTCTTGCTTGGTCGGTGCCTACTGCCATCACCTGCGTGAAACTGCATGGCTGAGTCTTGTATACTGTAATATTTTGAAAATCAGATATAATAATTCCAATGAGGAAAAAAAAAAAAAAAAAAAAAAAAAGTTATGAAAACCAACAGTTTATCTGCTATTAAGTGGCCTCCTTATACACCGGGTTTCATAATTACAAAATAGATGTTGATGTAGCTAAAAAATAAATGCCTGATGTAATTTAATCACTGTAAAAGTGATTAAAGTGCTGCTTAAAATGGATTTTTATCACAGAACACTTACTTGGGAAGCATGACTGTCAATATATATATATATATATATGAAATATATATATATGCATATATTTACTTAAATCCTTATGTTTGTATTTTAATTCTTTTATTTTCCTGAATATTGTTTCAGTAGGAAATATTTTTCTCATTCATTAACTTCTATATTTTATTCAGATGTGCTAAAGAGGGATCAATAGGAATTAGTACACTCAGCTGAAATGCGATAAACAGAGAGAGAAAAAACATATATATATATATATTTTCTGATATTGGTTCTGAAGGGCTTCTCCAGTTACACATTACAGAATTTGTTTGAACTGTTTCCTCAGGACATTAGATCTCTGGAGGCTCTAGTCTTTGTCTTTGAGGCAGTACAAAATACAACACAACTATCAATGCCTGTGGCCTTCATTCCAAAATGAATTAGTTTTTGACTAAATGAAATGAGAACAAAATCAAGGCTTGGGAAGCATTCAAGAAAATACATTTCTAAACTTGGCAACTGTTTGTGATTCCAACACTTTTTTTTTTTTTTTTTTTTTTTTTTTTTTTTTCCAGAAACTAATTGGATCTTCCTTATACTTTAACTGTAAATCTCAAATATTATATTAACTGTACTAATATAAGAGCACAATTAATGTTTCTGCAGTTTGTTATGATCTTACAATGACTTTGTTTTCTTATATTAGAAACATTGAAACACATAATTGTAGGAAATAGAACGGGCCTCTGTGGATCATCAAACCCAAACCCCTTCTAAAGCACTTTCCCTACAATATGTTGCCTAGAAAAACATCCAGGTGGGTTTTGAATATCCCCAGAAAAGGAGACTCTCATTCCTCTCTGGGCAGACTGTTCCAGGGCTTTGTCACTCTCTGCTGTGGTTTAACCAGGCAGGCAATTGAGCATTGAACAGTTGTTTGCTCACTCCTCCCCAGGTGAGATGAGGGATGAGAACTGGAACAAAACAGAAGTGGTGGATTGAGATAAAAATGATTTACTAAGGATAGTAGAAACAAGGATCTGATGATAACACTATATGTATAAGTACATATGCTATGCAATTACTTACCACCCACTGATTGATAATAACAAAAAAACTGCTCAACCACTGATGTCCTGCTAGCAATGCAACTTCTTAACATGTGCTGACTGGTACCCACCTGGTCCCTGAGCAGTGGCAGGTGCATGACCAACACCCCACCCTTCTGCAGGATGTCATGTTGCCTTGTTCAGGCCATCTGCCCTTCCTCCTCCATTCCACCCTCTGCTGCCGCGTCACAGAGGCAGTGATTCTTTCCCATTTAATGGCACTGCCCAACTCAGCCCCAGATGGGACTTCATCATCATCAAACTTTCTGTGAGAGCACTCTATCACTTCATCCAGATCACTCATGAAGATGTTAAACAAAATTAGATTCAGTACCAATCTCTGTAAAACACTTCTATTTACAGGCCTCCTACCAGACTCTGTGCCACTGATCACAGCCCTCTGAGCTATACTAGTCATGCAGTTTTCAATCCACCTCATTGTTCACTCATCTCTCCTGCACCTCCTAAGCTTACCTGCAAGTATGTTATGGGAGACCACGTCAAATGTGTTCTGAAGTCACAGTACACAACATTCACTGCTCTCCTCTCATCTACACAGGTAATTATGACATCATAGATGGCAACCAGCTTGGTCAAACCCCATTTTAACATGGTGAATCCATGTTACTGATCCTGATAACCTTCTTTTCTTCTGCTTGCTTGTTGTTCCATCACATTCCCAGGGACTGAGGTGAGGTTGATTTATTTGTAGTTGCTCAGCTCCTCCTTCTCGCCCTTTTTGAAGTCTGGTGTGACACTGATTTTTCCTCCAGTCTTCAAGAACTACTCCTGTACTCCATGACCTTTCAAACATTATAGAGAATTGTTCAGCAATCGTAATAGCACTTAAAATTCTTTAGTAGTAGAAAACATAAAGCTTCATACCACTAATGTTACTAAAATAGTGTGCATGGCTTATATCTTATCATACCAGAAATTTAATACCCATACTATATATTTTATAACCTAACTCCTGTCACTACTTAGAAAATATAATGTTACATATTATGGTAGGTTTGGAGGAACACTAAATTAAAGATGCTGTAAGTAGTGCATAAGGGATATGTTCTTGTGAGTAGTGGTGATGTAAATGTAGCATTAAGCTAAGTTATTACAAAGGTCAAATCACTCTCTGCAGGTCAGCGGTACCTCTAAGAATTAAGCATTATAACAAGAAATATATATATGAAGTATGCATAATTGTAAAGGGTTTGTGGTGAAAGTCAGAAATATGTAATAACTGTACTCAGTATAAAGAATGATAGAAAAGAATAAAATATTCCTTTAATTTCAGACCTCCATAGAAGTCTAAAGTAAATGAGGTTTCCTCTCAACACAGATTTCAGTTTTCTTCCAAGAATCTACTTCAAACACAAAGAAAGATGCAAGCTTCTAAAGCCCAAAATGAATTTAAGTAGTACGTCTAGGATTGCTTTACACTGCCAAATCAACCTCTTTTCTGGGCGTTTGGCAGCTTGTTTCTTGCAAAGGGGATTTCTTCACTCAGAAATTTTTAACCATAAATAAATCACAGTAGCCTGAAATATTCTTCAGGGGATATTCTGATATTCTTGGATATTTCTGTATTTCTGTGAGGATGGATAGGGAAGCTTCAGAATCAATTTTATCCATTTTTTATGATTCCTTCAGACCAGTTATTAGAATGTGATCATGTTGTTAATTAAAATAAAACCAAATGGACAGTCACCTCTTGTAATTTCTAAAATTATTTTTAATTTAAAGCACTATAGGACGATACCACTATTTCGGAGAAAGAGAGCTGTTTTGAAAAACAAAAAAATTTCTCTAAAAAAATTAGTGTTGAAAGATCTAATTACCTTGGTGAACCTTATCTAGTGTGAGTCTTTTCTATATTGCTCATTTTCAGAAGAATTCAACACATTTTCATTTGACAATGCCAACAAATAGTTATAAATACGGATACTGATTGTTATTGTATAATAGCATTTTTTTAAGCACTAATTGAAATGTCAGTAATATATATATAGATTGACAGAACTACAGAGTCATTCAGGTTAGAATAAAAATTGAGAAATCTGTTTCTGCGCTCTCCTCAAAGCAGGATGAGCACTGAATTTAGACCAGATTGCTCAAGTCATTGTTTAGTGGGATTTTGAAAACATCCAGAGACCAAGATATATGAGGGCTACTCTGTCTCCTATTTTATTATGTTTGCCTACTATTTGAGCAAGGTGTATATCCATGCACTGGCAGTAGAGGTTGAATTTTCCCACCAGTATTCTGTTACATTTTGTTGCTGTGCGACAGATGGCAGCGGAAGATCAGTCTCAGTAGGCACCGAGGTACTGCTATTAGGTGCACCCAAAGCACCAACTTAGTCTTTTTATGGGTCAAATCTCCATCTGTAAAAGAAATATGGTAATGCTTCTCTCTCTCAAATGGGTCCTGTGCAGATGAATATACAAATATTTACATAATTGATGTCTTATGTATGTAGAGAAAAAACAAAACACAAGAGATTTTCAGGTGCTACAGCAATAGATAATGCAAACAATGTGATGTGAAGATCTGCCTCTAGTCTCACTTCTTTACAATGCACAGGGACACCTACAGCTTCATTGGGTGCTCAGAGCCCCATCCAACCTGATCTTGAGTGCCTCCAGGAGCTCGGCATTCATCACAACTCTGGGCAACCTGTGCCAGTGCTTTCCTACACTTATCACACAAACTTTTTCCTTATATCCAGTCTAAATCTTCACTCTTTTAGTATAAATCCTTTCCCCCTGTCCTGTCATGACAGACCTCACTAAAGAGTTTGTCCTCTTCTTCTTATAGCCCCCCCCTTAAATACTGAAAAAAAACACTTTAATGTCTATCCACATAGTTCTCTTCTTCAGGCTGAACAGCCCCAGCTCTCTCAGCCTGCCCTCAGTGTAGAGACATTCCATCTCTTGGATAATTTTTTTGTGGCTTAATACTGGATGCAAAGAGTAGAGGGGCAGTATCACATCCCTCTCCCTGCTGACCACGTTTCTTTTGATGTAAGCCAGGATATAGTTGGCTGAGTGAGCTTCAAGGACACATTGCTGTCTCATGTCCAACTTACCATTCACCAGTTTACCTAAGTCCATTTCAGCAGAGCTGTGTTCTATCCTTTCTTCTATCAGCTTCTATTGATAGTGGGAGTTGCTGTGACCCAGGAGCAAGACCTTGCACTTGGATTTTTGAATCTAGTTGGACATGTTGCTCTTCTTGTCTAGGTGTCTCTGGATCACATTCCATCCCTCCGGTATGTCAACTGCATCACGCAGATTGGTGTCATCTGTAAATTGCTGAGAGTGAGGATTTGGTGAAAATACTGAAGAACATCAGTCTAATTACAGACCCTTATTGCACATCATTTTTCATTGATCTCCATCCCAATACTGAGCCATCAACCACCACTCTCAGTATGATCTTGCAGCCATTTACTCATTCATCAAACTGTCCACCTATCAACTACTTATCCTTCTAATTCAGAGAGAAAGATGTTGTGGGGAACCATGTCAGTGTCCCTGCATTGATGTCTCTTGTTCAGTGATGCAATTATACCACCATAGAGGGACACTGTAGGTCAGGCAGGAGAAGCCTCGCTCTTTGTCTCGTTTCTGCTCTGTCTCTTCAGTGTGCCTTAGCACAGCTTCCAAGATCTGCACCATGATCTTCCTCATCACGGAGGTGGGGCTGACAGTTTGGTACTGGTCTGGATCATTCTTCCAAACCTTAAATGTGAGAGCATTTATGCCTTTATTTTCAGCTGCCTTCAGGAACTTGTCCTGATGGCCATGACTTTTCACATGTAATTGAGAATGGCTTGGTGATTACATAAGCCACTTACGTCAGAACTCTAATTCCCTCAGGACTCTGCATATGGTTTTGTTGAACCTAAACATTAGCTCACTGCTTGAGTCTGTCTGGGTCTCTTTGGACCATCCCAAACTATCTCTTCTTCTTTTGAAAAGATGAAAAATTTATTTGGAATTTGCTATATTTGTAGGACTCTTATTTGATCTTGTATAATCTATTTTGTATATGAACTTCCACTAAGAGATCTTTATTCAGCTGATGATTACTGCCAGCATTTTGTCTCCATTTTCAGTGATGAAAAGACCTCATGTTTTTCTAAATGCTTTGTTGTTGCCAAGGTGATAAAACATCATCTAGGAAATTAATAGCATTTTCTTTCAGTACATGTGTGTGAGTGTGTGTGAATGTGCCTGTTCACCCACACAGACTTCAGATGCAGCATCTGCTTTTATAAGGGAAAATCTTATTTTGTCATGATAACTCAAACATTTTAGATATTTTTCAAGTTCACCTCAACCTTAAAGCAGTTTCACTGCACTGGCACATGCTCCCAAGTGTTGAAAAGAACTTCTGACATTTCTGCCTGCATTTACCATGGTAAATACATTTTTTGAAACATATACTGCTGTATTTATGCACTAGAGTGCTCTATACACCATTCATACCACCTTTGGTTGCAAGCAAGCAAGTAAACATTAACTAGCTCCAAATGTAACAAAGAAGGAAACATTTGCATAAAGGCAAACAAGAAAATTTGTATTTTATGAAGGCTTAGTTTTAGTATCCTACAGATTCCACGCCACAAGATGTCAGTACAGTTTAAGCAACAGCAGAGCATTCTCAGAATGTGGACTGCAGTGCAAAGGGGAGAAAAGGGAAGATAGAAAACATCTATAGTTAATTAAAAGATGAGTTCTAAGAGAAACATGGCTGCAAAGTATATGTGGATATGTTTTTGTTTGTTTGTTTTTGTTTTGTTTTGTTTTATCTCATTTATGGATGGTGTGAAAAAAGGGTAAAAAGTAAGTAGATGTCAAGATGGAAGGGGCAGAGAATTTTGACAGAAAATAAGCCCATTACATTCTACCTTGTCCTCAAATACTGAAGGAGTTGGGTGTGGCTGATCTGAGATTATGAGGAAAGCTCAATTCAGTACTGTAAATCCAGTTGCATTCAATATATGAACTATTATGATTATAGATTCACAAATAGCACACTGCCCAGTTCATAAAGCTGCTTTTCAGTGGGCTCTCATGACCACTTTTAAGACTTTTTGGCTGTGCCCAATGAGAAAGCTCATAGCTAGAATACTGAATAGTTAAGTTTTTGAACGCAACAGATTACAGATTCTTTGGGATTGCTGGTGATAAACTATCTATAAAGCATGTGAGGTTAACCAAGAACATGAACAATATGGTCAGGTACAATAGCATTAAATCATTGAGTAAGTCTATAGAGATTTCTACGTTCCCTGGGAAGTATTCAGCATAACCCAGTATGAGAATCTTATCCAACAGGTGTCCCTAAGGGAGGAGAGGCTCAGCTTATCAACTGATACTGGCTTGTCTGTGATGGTACCTTACCCACTATTCTGCCCCCAAAGTTTCCTCTCAAACTATTTTATACTTTTTTTCATGCTTTTAGGTGAAGTTTAAGTGACTCCAGTCATACAGACCTTGGTCTTGCAAAGTTTAGTTGAAAACATGGTTTTGACTGAAAGATGGAAAACTGACTCAGGAAAACAAGTTTGCTTAACAGTCCTAATAGCATCATCAAGTCCCTGTCCTTGGATAATGATCACTGAATTTGGCCATGGGACCTCCACCCTACTCTACACTCCATATTGTTTTTCCTTAGAGTCATCATACCAGGTTCCCCTGGTGTTTGTTAACAGCTAAGGTCACAGGTCATGCTGCTTTGGGAACTATCATAGAATGAATTATTCAGCACAGTCCACCCTGACTTCTCCTTCTCTCAAGTGGTGAACATTTCAGTAAGTCACCTTCAGTAAATATTCTGCAGTAGGATCTAGGTTATATCCATGTCTGAATTCTACTTTTCTACTAATTCAACAGCAAGTGAAAAAGTTTAATCTAAACAGATTTGATCGCTCAGAAGAATAGTATTTTCTTTAAGGCAATTTGTTGAATTTTAATGATATTTTCCCAAGCTTTCTTACCTTTGAATTCATGAAAGTAAAAGGAGAAGGAAAAAAAAAAAAAAAAAGGAAAAAACAACTAACTTGTAGTAATGGAACAATCACCTCACTTGTATCATGAGCTAATATGTTTCCATTACAATGGTTATGTATAATGGGTAGTTAATCATCAAGAAAATTCATTAGTTGAATGTCACCAGGAACCTATGTACAGTAGCAAATGAACAATGGACAACAGTTTGAGCTTTAATTCAGTAGTGATTTTGTGCTGCTTTCCTGTTTATGAAATTAGGCACAAAGTTAATGGTATGATAAATGGTTGTTTGAACTTTGTAAGCTTTCTTGATTATCAGGACAGTAGTTAATCCTGAATGCCAGCAAATATAACATATGGGGTGCTAGTTTGTATATCATGAATAAACTTTGGAATACTATGTGCTTTCACAGCAGTCAAATCACCACAAAGCAAGCTGGGGAATGAGAAATATCTCACCTTGCTAGGACTTTGCCCAGTTCAAGCTTTGGACACTGTTTTGATGAAGTTAAGTGAATCTCTTCGTATAATACACGAAGAAACACCCTGATTAACATGGCTAATCCCCAGGATCATCTGAGCTCTACTAGTGCTTAAATGCATTTATGCTTGTATCTCTCTCCTAGAAAATTGCTAAACTTTGTAGGTAGATATTTTCCTCCTTGTTCAGATGGGAAACTCATCTGTATGTTTTAAAGCCACCTTATGGGCAGCACACTTTGTCTGTCATGACTGAAATAGGAATTCAAATGTCTGCCTTTCAGCAATTTAAGAGTAGAAATGACATCTGTGAAATAAGAGCATTTGAATAAGGGTGGTGGAAGCTAAATGAGAGTTTTCTGACTTCCCATGATCTGTTCCTATGAAGGCAATCTGATTGGGTTTGTAAAGGGTATTTTTGCATATTCAGGCAGCTATGCCCTGATTGCTGAGGGCTGAATGCCCCAGCTAGCCTCCAAACCACATCTCCAAACCCTTCCAAATCATCTCACCATCCCCTTTGAAAGATAGGGCTCAGGTTGTACATAACTTCTTTTTGCCCTCTTAGCACTGATTTTTGTTTGTTTATTTATATGTATTTTTTCTAAATTAAAAACAAAATGAGCAAAGTAACTGTAGGACAAGCTCAGAACAACTGAGCTGTTACTCAGTATCTCATTCAGCATCAGCAAAGCCTTGCCAGGCAGTGACAGCTGGTCCCAGAATACCATCAAATATTTCTTTCCTTCTCTCTTCTATTACATTCCTCTTTATTTTCTCTTCCTGGATAATAAATGAAGAAGTAATTTGTTTACAAGCCACTTTCCCTTTTTCTCTGCTGGGTACTTTGAATGTCAGCATGATAGAAGAGGGAGAGATTTGTGGCACATCTTTGTGCCTTGGCCAAGGATATGCTGCACAATCCATTATTGTTGGGGACATCTGCATGAAAGCAAGACATCCTGCAGTTACTTTCATAGGTTCGTATTTTTCCACGCAGAGAAACAGCAACAGATCAGCAATAATGCCTTGTATTGTAACCTATGTGTTTCTCCCTCTGTAGACAAGGCGTCTGTGTTTTAGTGAAGGTTATTTTGGGCTTGTAACAGGTAATTTTTACTTCAGCATTACTCTCTAAAATTAAATCTCTTTGCGTTGTAAAGAACTGATCTGACTAATAATATCAAGGCAAAAAATGCCTTATCTCTGTACATCCAAAATCTGACACTAAGATAACTAGAAGTACCTAGTTAACTAATTCAATACAAACAACAACAACAACAACAAAAAATGTATGCTGTTTCATTGAACTTCTCTCTTAACTCCCAACACTGATGGATCCTTTAATTTATCTAACAGACAGGATAAAACTCTTCTCTCTTGTTTGCAGTCATATAAAGTAATTTGGAGAATTCATTTTTCTAAGCCTGAAGCAGTAATAATTGTGCCCAAATGCATATGACTGGACCTAATTTGAAGGCCTATGCCATGATAACAACAACCCTAAAATAAAATCACTCTCTTTTGAGAAGCCAAGAAACAAAAACATTTATATGAGAATTATTTCCTCCAACACACTCCCTATCAGAGCAACAGATAGGAAGGAGCCAATCCATTTACCTTTAGGATACTGAGTTCAAATTCTCTTGATTTCAGCAGTCAGCAATAAAATTTAAGTTGTTGGAGTTCTTCTAAAGTATTTGAAGCCTTAACTTTTGGCTTAATTCTGTTGTCAATAAATTGTTTTTTGGTGTTTATTTTTTTAAACCAAAAAGGTAAATACAATGAGAGAGCTATTAGCAGGCTCCTCCCCCCTGCATTATATAAATACATTTTGCTAAGCATGGGAATGCATTTCTGCGAGAGTTTCAAATACTCCAAATCAGAGTACTTACTTTAAAACTCAGGAGAGCCTTTTTTGCTGATTTTGTCGCATTCCTTAAATCATGATGAAACCAAGCTCTTCATTTCCTATTGAAAATAATTACTATAGAATCAAGAGTCTGTCAAAGATCCTGGAACTGAGAACTCTGACTGTGAGTCTAAGTCTTTATTTGTCTTTCTGAGGCAACATTTCTGCATTATTTATAGGGAAACATGCTGAAGGCATTTTTTTTTTTTTTTATCCAGATGGTTCTTTTTACAAATAAATTTTCTAGTTACAATATATCAGATCATTCTTCTTTATATCAAAGTGATTTTTTTTCTGATTTATGTAGCATGGAGGTTTGCAGTAGAAGGTCACTAGAGAAATTTAACTGAAAGATATCCTTCTTTGGAAACCCCTCAGGTAGTTCTCAATATTTCATTGGTTTGGGTGTTTATTTTCACTAAGCCAAGTGCCATTTATCTATTACACGCATTACTATAAATTATTTGTATTGCTCTCAAAATAAAAATAAAATTAAATTTTTTTAAGAATTTTTACAGCTATCTGAAGGAGAGATGGAGATAAATGCTAGCTTTTGGGAATTGATACTCATAGCAATTTAAGAATAATTAGTTCCTTTTTCCATGCGACTGAGTAAGCCAATTTTTGCCCCAGGTTAAGTCAGTTCTTTAAATAACACCAGGTTAAATGACATCTCATTGCAGAGGACTCATGAAGCTGATAAAAGAGGCCAAATTAGTATTTTTCCTATACTCCCACTGTCATCTCTATTTGCTTACATATATCTTTCTAAGAAAGCAGCACAACTACTATGATGCCAAATGTCAGAAATTACTTTAACTTCACTAGGAGTGATACAGTGCACAAACAGCCCCAAGGACCAGAAAAGCACAGTTATTACTCAGACAACTCTTTGATCCTACAGCCATGTACTACACAGGAGCATGGATAAACCCTCCATGAGTGTTAATGTGTGTGCCTATATGAGTGAAGCGCTATGCCGAGACATCTGATATATTGGCCTGACTTTTCCTGAATTTTAGCTGACATTTTCTGATAGATTCCTTTTTTTTTTTTTTTTTTTTTTTTTCCCCTGAAATGATGGATGAGTTCCTCCCAAGGAGGAAATCTAAAACTGGAGGAGAAGCAGGCATTTAGGTTTCTGTCTGTGAACTTATAAAATACTGGAGTATACACATAAGAAGAACATTGGGATGATGGTGACTTTTGCTATTTTTTTGTGGATATATTTCATCTGTGTATTTTCTCTAACTCTCTCAGTGAGCTTTCTTGACAAATGACATCTTTTACCTGAGTCTTAAAGACAGGGAATACTCTACTAAAGGCTAAGAAAACACCACAGTAAAAGCCTGGTAGTTCTGTAAAGTTCAGTCTCTAGTTGAACTAACACCAGAAACATAAAGTTGAGTCTTCATTATATGATAGCTTCTGTGAAGACTGTCGTAAAGGTAAATCAGTTCCTCTCCCAACCTTTCCTGCAGGACTTATGCTTAGCGTAAAATGAATTCATTATAAGTTTGAAATTAAAAAATACTGTTTTCATTTGAAAGTTTTAATTACTTCCCTTGCCTTGCACAATTAGTTTTCAAATCTTATGAATGTCTCTTAAAAATCATGTATATATATGTATATTTTTGCCAAAGTCTAGAAAAGTATTTCAGTGTGTAATTAACTTTAAACATCTGATAAATCCCAAGGATTATTTAAAATACAGGTGTGTAGTCTTTCAGATGGCGAAGATCCAGCATGCTCCAAGTCTTTTACAATATATTCAGTGTAATGCATAAATAATACAATTCGAATGTCATTATTTTGGATTCTGTATTCTTTTTTTTATTATTTCCCTGGTGTTTTGTTGTTGTTGTTGTTGTGTTTTTTAACTCCCTTGAAATCTTAATTTCCTCTCATTTGCTTATTTAATCAGGAACCTTAAAAACATTTTCCTCAGCAATCTAATGTGAATGAAAAGAGAATTATTTTTCACCTAAAAAAGTAATTACAGGTAAAATTTTCTTGAAAAGGAAATGTATAGCTGTTTATGACTGCTTTGACTGTGATGTAAAACATAGTTGGGCATCATCTATTCTTGATCTCCATGTTTACCATATACATAGAACAAGCTGAATTTTTCAGGTATTTTTTGAGTATAACTTCTTGTCCTACAAACACAAAATTTACAATGTAGAGTTTTCTTTACTGCCTGGGGAGAGGAAGGCTTACTTCTTTCTGTAAGACTTTTTTCTTTTTGGAGATATCTATATTTTATCATAGTTTTCATCAAGTGAGCCAAAATGTTGAAAAATATAACAGAACTTCACTTCAACATGAATGAATTTTTTCCCAGTGTTTTCACATATGCTCATTGTAAAATATCAGACATAAAAATATCAAGCTATTGTCGACTGGCTAAAAGCTACTAACACAATCTCGCAATTATTATCCCATTAAGGAAAGATATATTGGTGGAAAAAATATGCTTCTTTTTCTCTTTGACTCCCAGGACTTTGTCAGTCCTATTGCAAAAATGCCATTGGTCTTTCAGTCAGAAATCAGTAGCTGGAATGGACTTGCAAGAACTGAACTGCAAATAACTCTTGACTGAAGTCTATTGTATGCCCATCAACACAAAACAAGATTTGTTAAATATTCCACTGGTGGAATATTGAGAAATTTAGCTTAATGTGTCTTGGAATTTTTCCATTCATTAGCTGTATTTAAAACATAGCCTGAGTAGTGTTTTGATATGAAAGAAAAAGGACTGGGGGTTTGGGAACTTGCTTAGCCTGATAAGGTTCAGGCAATATCACGCATGTCGATCAGTTTCACTGGCAATGTGAAGATTAATAAGATACTTCTTCCTATGTGATCTTCACCTTCTTAAATGTGTGTCTTTGTCTTAGAGCTCTAAGTTCTCTGGAGCATTAACAATCTGGCGCTATACAATGTTATTGTGCTTCAAATACAGATATTAAATGCTTTTAATACATTAACAAATGCAAATAACATAAAGTCAGGTATATTCATAAATAAGTTATGCAATAAAAAATCTAAATATGGTATACATATAAAATAAGCTATATAAAGATATGTATGTATGTATATGCAAAAACATATTATTTGCAAAGACAGAGATATGAAAGCTCATTCTACAGTAACAACCTCATAGTATATTGTATTAATTAGAGTTCTCTGATGTCTACAAGATACTTTTACATTAATACAGTACTTTTTTTTCACACACAGTGTTTTTTTTCACACTATAGTGTGACTACATTTCTTGCTTTTTACTAACTCTAGAATAACCTTTCAATTTATAAGTCAAAAAACAGGTTTTCACACTGATGTGTTACAGCATTTTTAGTGCTTCTAAGTGAACGGCAGATTTTTCTCTTTCTTTTCTGATTTGTAATCCTTCAGCCTTGGATCAAAGCCTGATCAGATGGCAATGAAGCAGTTATTTTGACTCTATGATGTTAAATAAGCATCAACATTAAACAAAAAAGAATTATTTGTTTACATAGCAAAAGAAAAAGAAAAAACAAAAACAAATCATTGAATAGAATCAGGCCTGAGTTCAACGGGGTCTTAATGGCCTAAAAACCACCTAGTTCCAAGCTCCAAACCCCTTCTCATAGGAAGGAGCACCACCTACTAGATCATGGTGCCCAGGGCCTCATCCAGCCTGACCATGAACACCTCCATGAATGGAGCATCTACTGTCTCTCCAGGCAGCCTGTGCTCATCACTCTCCAAGTAAAGATTTTCCTCCTAACATGTAACTTAAATCTTCCCTCTTTTTATTATTATTATTATTATTATTATTATTATTTATTATTATTATTAATAATAATAATAAAGATCATTAAAGTACATTTCTGAATCACTTTAATCGATTTTATAATATAATGGTATAAACTTCAAAGTTGGTTAGTGTTTGTTCACTCATTAATCCTATTACATTTGCGTTGCAGGGAACTCATTCAAATAAAACCGCAAAAAACTATTTCTTAATTCTGAGTGATATATATGGACAAAATTTTTTAAAGTTGTAGAAGGAGTGCTAACATCTCCATGTTCTGTAACTTATTTAAACTAATGTATAACTTTTAAGTTTGACCTTGTACATGTCAGAATAATCTAAGTGTTTTTAATAAAATATAGGGTGATAAAAAGATTGAATTTATAGTCTCATCTACTCTTCTGTATTTTTAGGATGTATTAACTTGTAAGTTCAGATGCTAGGAATTAGTTCTTAGAGATACATTATGTGGGTCAATATTCCATCAATAATTCAAGATATAATTTAAACATACAATTATGTTCAATATATTACTACCCTTCACTGCTTTGGCTCAAGACTATCTTAAGAGTCACAGCAAGATATTTTTATTTATTTATTTGGAGGATCATGTATTTCATCTGAGTGAACTACAATTCATAGTGAATCAAATAGATAGTACAATCTCAGTGCATATAATTTGATATTTAAACTGAAGGAAGCTCCTCTCTCACTTCACCAGATAACAGAAATGTATGATCTTGTAATCTACTGTGCTAGGTAGCTGGCATGCAGGTCTTTTGCATTTGCAGAGTAGAAAAGAAAACACTTAGCTCATTTGCTCTGATACTGTTGCTATTAATATATATGAATGATAGTGTTCAGGTAACCTATGTATATTTGGTTTAGTTTCTTCAAGCCCACTTTAATCATCACATTAGTAAAATATCACAAGCAAAATTAAGAGCTGCACAGAGGGAACTGTATTGTCCTGTTTTATTTAGTCATTGTTATTCTGTTGGTTCTCCCCTCCATCATCATTATAAACCTGTATTAGTGGCATTAATTTGTTTGAGAAGTAATATTCTACTATAAGGATTGCAAGACTGAGGCTGTTTTACTGTGAAAAAGGCCAGTGGCATACTGAGTTGCATTAAAAAGAGTGTGTCCAGCAGGTCAAGGGAGGTGATCCTCCCCCTCTTCTCTACCATGGTAAGGCCTCCTCTGGAGTACTGTGTCCAGTTCTGGGCTCCCCAGTACAAGAAAAAAAAAAGGGATCTCTGGGAAAGAGTCCAGCGGAGGACCACAAAGATGGTGAAGGGCCTGAAGCATCTCCCCTGTGAAGAAAGGCTAAGTGAACTGGGTCTGTTCAGCCTTGAGAAAAGAAGACTGAGAGGGGTCCTGATCCAGGTCTATAAATATCTGAGTTGTGGGGGGCAAAGTGGCAA
Organism: Excalfactoria chinensis; assembly: GCF_039878825.1. Classification (NCBI taxonomy): domain Eukaryota; kingdom Metazoa; phylum Chordata; class Aves; order Galliformes; family Phasianidae; genus Excalfactoria; species Excalfactoria chinensis. The sequence continues at coordinate 179,018,908 of NC_092825.1, forward strand.
GACCAGACTCTTTTCAGCAGGGTTTAGAGACAGGACAAGGGAAAATGGTCAGAAACTGGAGCATAGGAAGATCTGCACGAATGTGCGCAAGAACTTCTTTATGGTGAGGGTCATGGAGCACTGGAACAGGCTGCCCAGGGGGGTTGTGGAGTCTCCTCTGGAGATATTCAAGACCCGCCTGGATGCCTACCTGTGTGACCTGGTGTAGGGAACCTGCTTTGGCAGAGGGGTTGGATTCGATAATCTCTGGAGGTCCCTTCCAACCCCTACAATTCTGTGATTCTGTGATAAGTATTTACAGTATTCTTTCACTTAACAATTTCTAATTCCATCCATCTAGACAGCTCATAAAAACTGTGGATTTGTGGTACAGGCATGATGAATTGAGTCTGAATCTTTTTAATATAGAACCATTGGAGTATATGTGAAATCCCATGATTACTTCTGTGCTATTGCTGTGCATTATGGATTATACTATGCAATGTCAAAGTCAGTATCCAGTACAGAAGTTCAGATTTTTAGGGTGTTGGGGAAATGTTCACAGTTTTCTAGAAAACTGTAAAACTGCAATTGAGAGACAGAATCATTTGTTTCCAAATGGGATCATAAAAAGTCCATGAGATGTAAAATGTTGAACTCATAGTTCCCCAATTCTATGTTTTTTTTTGAGTGAACAATTTAATTGCTTGCCTGTTCTTTTTAATTCCTTGGCTGCTCAAAACAACAATCTTGGACAAATGTCAGCATTAAGGATAGGTAAATAAAACAAGTGCTCTTCAATTTTAGTTCTTTGCTCAGTTCCAACCATCCCTAAAGATGCAATATATATCTCAATATCTCAACACATTAACTGCTGAAGTCAAAAGTAGGGTGTCATGAAATATATTAAAAGAACAGCAGAAACAAACAAACAAACAAGAAACAACGTTTATATTTGGGTAAGAATACAGAAAGAAACAAGAAACAACATTTATATTTGGGTCTTTTTTAATGGCAGAGAAATTTCATAGATGAAAACGATTATGTTAATGATATGAAAAAGTTTTACACAAAAGTAATGTGCTTATAATATGAAAAGAGATTAGTCCCTGTAGGAAATTAGTTCCCATCCTGACATAGCGTTGATTAAATTTTTGCTTTCTCTTCATCTAGTCTTCATTTCTTTATCCATGTTCTCAAGGGAATGAACACCAATTCTGTTGGGGATTTTAATCAACTTCAAAAGCCATTTTTATTGTCATGTTTAGTTTTCAGTGCTATAAACTCAATCCTTTAAATAATAATAAGTCAATGACACATTCACTAAATACTGAACAACTTGAAATTAGTATGGCTGATAGCTGTAACTGTGGAAAACCAGTAATTCTTCCTTGCTGGAAAGGAATATCTCTGATTTTCAATTCCAAACATGGCAACAATTTGGTCACGGAGCATAGTTGAAATAATAGTTAAGCATAGATAAGGTATGCTAGTATCTTGTAAGAGCTAAATCTGCCATAATGGCTTTCTTACAACAGTCAGTCAAATCTCTATTAACTGTATGTGATATTTTACCTAGTATCTTCTTCAACACCCTGTTTATCTGATACTGAAAAGTTGTTTGATTTCTAAATGCTGAACAACAAAAATGTGGAGATATTGAGTTCTTAATCATTTCTGTTCCTCTTTATCAGGTCTTTCAAAATCTCAGTCTTCATATTTCCTAAGTTTTGAAAAAAAAAAAAAAAAAAATGTCTGGAAACTGTCTTGGGCCTCCTGCTCCAGGTGGTTCTGTTTGGGCAGAGTGGTCAGACCACATTGGACCAGAGGTCCCTTTCAACATCATATAACTCTTTATGCAAATCTTTATTGCAGTTCTTTATGAAAATAGAGAGAAGGAATTTTTCATTAAAAGCCTCATTACTCTGTTCATTTGTTTGAATATTTTCCTGTTATTAATAAAATCTTCATTATTAAGTACTGGAGCATATCATAGTCTTTAAAGTTAGTGTTTTCAGCTCACATCTGAAAGATATTTGAACATTGTTCTGATACCAGAGACAACTAGAAATTAAGGGAACCTCTTTATTCTTGCTTTATAGCTTGAGGTCAAACTTCCCAAGATTTATTTGATCTACAGTTTAGCTGAAGACTGAAGTTACCTCACCCAGCCAGGAATCTTAGGCATGGGATAGAACTGACCTGAACCTGAACACAATTATTTCCCTAGTTATATGGAAGCAGCTATCCCTGCAAATTCTCATTTGATATGCTGGACAAAACCCGTAGATGCAGCAACAAAATTTATACCAAGGTCATGCAAAGTACTAAAGTATGGAAAGTAAGACATAAACATTATTTTCCTTTTGCCAGGGTACTATCCTGAAAACCACAACCCATCTGCTCAGATTACTGAAGTCAGCAATTGCACATATGTTTTTATTACAACCTAATAAACATACAATTCTTAGTAGTGGTAGTACAGTTATAATGACGCTTATATTCCAAATAGACTAGTTATTAAAGAGTAGTTCTAATACTATTTACATTTTCACATAAAGACTTCTTAGTATATGCCTCTGCTGTCTGGCAATGCACTCACCCTTCATTTGTCCTTGGAACCCTCAGCTGCCTTTGTCAAATAGAGCAGAATGCAGGAAGTCAGCATCAGTCTCATGAAGGAGTTTGGTAGCTCTGGTAAAATCTCATCCTTCCCCAGCTGAAGAATATATATGTATATTTTTTCTTTTTTCTTTTCCCCTGACATGCTCTATTTCTGTGTCCTTTCTTCTCTCATTCCTAGCTGAACTTTGGCTATGTCAACCCCTAGCTGCTAGCTAAACTGTCAGGGTACCCTTCCCCAAATCTGACTTGCATGAAAGTTTTGTGTTTATTCTGCACTGTTAGAGACTGTTAGGCCTTTATCAGACAGCGTACTCGTAGAACTAAGCTATGAAGCAAGGTTAATTATACTGATCTGACAGTCTTCATCAGAACTGAAAAAGAAATCATCTCAGTGCAAGGCAAGTGTAGACAGGTCCTGAGACTCTGCACTATTAGGTAAATCTAAAGCCATTGGCCTTTTAATAGTAATTGTATATATATATACTGAGCTGCTCAACAAGCAAGGATCTCGGTTTTTGGTGTTGAGGATATCAAAATGTTTCAGCTTCTGCTGCGGGTTATCTCCAAGGCTGCTGTCATTTGTCATCTTGGTTGCACTGAAAAGCCTGGTAGCTGCCTCATAGAATCATAGAATTCTTGGAGTTGGAAGGGACCTTCAAAGGTCATCTGGTCCAACTACCATAGCTAGATCAGGTTGCCCAGGGCCTGATCCAGCCTCACTTGAAATTCTCCAGGAATGTGGTATCAACCACAACTTGGGACAACTTGTTCCACCACCCTCACTATAAAAGACTTATTTTATATAGTCAATAAATCCGTCATCTTTAAACTTGAAACCATATTCCCTTTTTCTGTCACCACAGACCCTGTTAAAGAGTCTGTCCCATTCTGTAGCTCCGTTTTAGATACTGAAAGGTCTCTACCATGTCATCTCAGAGACTTCTCCCCTCCTGGGGTTCAAGAGCCCCAGCTCCTTCAGCCTGTCCTTGTAGGAGAAATGTTCCATCCCTTGGATAATTTTGTGGCCCTCTTCTGGACACACTCCAGCAGCTCCATGTCTCTCCTGTACTAAGGACTCCACATCTGGACACATTAAGCCAGATGAGGCCTCATCAGCACAGAGAGGCAGAATCACCTCCCTTGAGCTGCTGAAACAATACTTTCCCCAGCCTCCCATCTACCAGTACCCCCAGGTCTTTTTCTTCAGAGCTGTGTTCAATCCTTTCATCCTCCAAATGTATTGGTAGTGAGGCTTGCTTCTACCCAGGTGCAAGACCTTGCATTTAGATTCATTGATCCTCATGAGGTTCACCTAAGCCCACTGTTCAAACCTGTTTAGGTCCCTCTGGATGGCATCCTGTCCCTCTGCTATGTCATCCGCACCCCACAGCTTGGTGCCATTGGCATACTTGCTGAGGGTTCACTTGACACTACTGTCAGTGTCACTGATGAAGATATTAAAGATTATCAATCCTAGGACTGACCTCAGGGGGACACCAATCATCACCGATCCCCATCCAGACACTGGTTGAGGCACTGGCTGACCATGCTCTCTGAAATTGATCCTGTGACCAGTTTTTCATCCACTGAACAGTCCACCCATCAGGTACATGCATTTACAATTTGGAGAGAAGGATACTGTGGGGTACCATGTCAAAAGCCATGCTGATGTCCAGATAACTGACATATGTGGCTCTTCCCTTGTTTACTGATGCAGTGACACCATCATAAAAGGCCGCTAGTTTGGTCAAGGAGGATTTGCTCTTGGTGACATCATATTCATGCTTCTGTAGAAGTCCTTGCAATATCTGTTCCAAAGAAAATCAGCTGATGTTGTTTAGGTCACTCTCACTATGAGAGTTAGGTCCAGAAAGCATAGCACAGTGCTGACTGCATTTGAAAGTACAGAAAACATGAGACTGAGAACTACAATAGGTGGCATGGAAGTGAGGGAGGTAATTGTCCCTCTCCACTCTGTCCTTGTGAGGCCCCATCTGGAGTACTGCATCCAGGTCTGGGGCCCCCAGTACAAGGATATGGAATTGATGGAGTGTGTCCAGAGGACAGCCACAAAGATGATTGGAGGGTCGAAGCACCTTTCCCACAAAGAAAGTTTGAGGTAGGTGGGCTTGTTTAGTTTGGAGAAGAGGTGGCTCTGAGGAGACCTCGTTGCAGCCTTCCAATACTTGAAGGGAACTAAGAAGCAGGAACTGAATAATTTTTTACATGGTCTGATAGTGATAGTACAAGGGGAAATGGTTTTAAACTTAAAGAGTAGAGAGTTAGGTTAGATGTTAGGAAGAAATTCTTTACTCAGAGAATGTTGAGACACTAGAACAGATTGCATAGAGAACCTGTAGATGCCTCATCCCTGGAAGAGTTCAAGGTGAGGTTGGGTGGAGTTGTGGGCAGCCTAATTTGCTGAGCTGCAACTCTGCCCGTGGCAGTGGGGCTTTAAAGACAATTCCAACCAAAGCCATTTTACGATTCTGTGAATCTGTGGTTCTGTGATTCTATTTATTTGAAATTATTTGCACTGCTTCCAGACCTTTGTTCTATTGCACATTTGCTCAAAATAAGTACATGTAAACACCTGCAGTTACTCTTAATTAGTTGGTTCACATCAACTTAACCCTGGCCAGCAGAGATTGTCCCCCTCTACTTGGCTCTTGTGAGGTCCCATCTGGAATAATGCATCCAGGCCTTGATCCAGGAAGGACATGGAGCTCTTGAAGCAGGTCCAGAGGAAGGCCACTAAGATGATCAGAGGGCTGGAGTACCTCTCCTGTGAGGAAAGGTTGAGGGAACTGTGCTTGTTTAGCTTGGAGAAGACTCTGGAGAGACCTCACGGTGGCCTACGAGTACTTAAAGTGAGCATATAGACAGGAGGGGGAATGGCTGTTTTCAAGGGTGGATTGTTATAGGACAAGGGGGGATGGTTTTAAACTGAGACAGAGGAGGTTTAGGTTAGAAACTGGGAGGAAGTTTTTCACTCAGAGGGTGGTGACCCACTGGAACAAACTGCCCAAGGAGGGAGGTTGTGGATGCCTCATCCCTGGAGTCATTCAAGGTCAGGCTGGATGTGGCTCTGGGTAACCTGGTCTGGTGGTTGGCAACCCTGCACATAGCAGGGGGGTTGAAACCAGATGATCATTGTGGTCCTTTTCAGCCCAGGTTATTCTATGATTCTATGATTCTGTACTGATTCATAGGTCCCCGCCTAAGATTCTTTACTTACCTTCATGTTCCTCTGAATTGAATGAAGCTGGTGCACCAGCTCAAGTCTCTGAGCTCTGCTTCATCAGAAGCCGAGAAGTGAGGTGCTAGGAGATATCTGAGAGCTTAGGAAAATCCTGACTTGAGTTACTTTCTGAGATCTCTGAGGTAACATGTTTCAGCAGAGAACTGTTTACACAATGTACAGAAAGTCCTTGAATGACCGTATATGTCTCCTTTTCCTCTTGAATGCTGTAAACTGTCTTCCATTCTTGGACAGGTCATATTTTGTGTGTGTGTTATCCATGTTTGTTGCTGTTCAACTGTATATATTAGTGCAAACGACCTATTGCCTAGCTCTAAAGCATCTGATTTCCAGTTATATTAAAAATAGTCTGAAGAGCTCTTTTTAATATCATTTCTCTTCTGTGTCTTCAGTGCAAGATCTTTTCTTGGTGCATCATCTAACAAGGTATGGAATCTAGAATATTCAAAGAGGCTAATAAGGAATAAAACTAATAGTGTTCTTCTAGTAAGGGATGTGAGCTGTATGTTTTCACATGTTCAGAGAATTTCTTATTGAGTTTGAATAAAATGCATACTCACTAGAGTTTGAATATAAATCTTTGTTTATAAACTCTAAAGTTGAACTTAAAAACAAAGAAAATCTCTTTCTGGGCTTGTTTCCTCATCACAGTTCTTGTTCAGTAAAAGTCAACCATCTCAAATAGTACAGTAAATGTACAGAACTTCAGAGAGAAAGCTACAAAATTTATCATTTGGTGCCTGAAAATGACCTAATTTACATATTTATTCTGGTCCTTATTCAGCTTTTGCCTATTGTCTACTTTTTCTAAATCTTCTCATATATATTAACTACATATATCTTCTTTTATTTATAAGGAAAGTGCTTTTTAAATTAGATGCTTCTTCTAGGAGTGTCTCATTGCCATTTACTTCTTTGGTTGTAGTTGACTATTTTTTGATCTATTTTTCAGGCCTAAACATTATTTTTTGTCAGAGCAGTCTCATGTAATCAGATTCCTCTTGTCTTTTGGAAAGTTTTGGAATAATTATTTTGTTTTCTTTCTGATTCTTTCTGTTGTTTCAGTTGTGCTTTCTGACTAACTAGTTTTCAGATAGGGATCTTCTGTTGAAATTAGGTAGTGAAGACAGGTTTTGTTGTGAAGGCCCAGTTGTTCAGGAACTTCTGTATTATTGTACATGGAGAAAATAATGAAATTCTTGTTGTAGCACTGCAATGAACACAAAATTGTTGACATGATGGAAAGAATGAAAGGTGACTTTTGAAATACGTCTGCAATTTCCAGTCAGACATCTTTTTCATTAAAACACTTTCAATAATCAAAACTGAAGCAAATATGTGATTTACTGAATTTTATGTTATCAAAATCCATTTAACAGGGCTGGTTTTAATGCCAATATGTAAAAAGTAATATTTGAATATCTGTAAAGTCAGTTAAACTTATTAGATTTATGAAAAAACCTGAGAAAACTAACAAAGTAGAAAGCTGTAGTTTATGTATATCACCATGAGGTAGTAAGAAAAAAAAATCATGGTTTGAAACAGTGTACGAGCCTTCTGGGTCTCTAGAAATCAATGTTTGTAAAGATAGAAAATCCTTATACATATCAGGAAATGTTTGATAGCCTTCCAAATTGTTACACCATTCTTAAAATAACTCAGTAAGTTAAATAGAAATCTTTTGTTTGATGAAGAATTGTTTACAGGCAATTTCATCGCAAATAAGAAAGCATATCTATGCTGTTATGAATCCTGTTAGAAGTCTCTACTTTGTCTTTTAGAAGAGCTATCACAGTAATCCTACTTAAATTGACAATTAAAGTATGTGTTGCTTATGGCTGGCTTCAGACACACTGAAATTTACTAAGTAATTGGAACCATGTCATTTTCTATATGCAAATTCCTTTCAGGAGAAATTAAATATTGGGATACTTTGCTCATTTAAGTTTACAACTATGGGAAAGACCATTAGTGAAATTTTCTTAGAGCAGTACAAACTTGGATTTTATTTCTGTAACAATAAGATGCAGTGTCAGAGGTATAACACTAATACCTATGCACAACTTTCCAATATGCTATAAAAATAAACTTGGTCTGATCTATTTATAGCACTGAATAAATTAACAAAGACTTGTAACAGAGTTACTTTAGTTTACAGATTTATAAAGGAGATGAAATAGGGTCTTGCAGTGCAGAGAAGGGAAGTGTAAAATTGCTTGGCCACTCTTAAAAAGTTTTCACTGTGGATTGATAAGCCTTTGTGAAAACACCTTCATGCTTCCAAAAGTTAGATATTGCTTCCTACATGTACCTTTTTTGGATCCAAAGTTTCTTGTCATGCATTTGTGTAGGTATGGCCAAAGATGGTAAATCCTTTTGTGAGTTACAGAGATTGCATCATATAAGCAAAGAGAATAGTTCAAGTTATTTTCTGTTTTCCAGAGAAACATAAAGAACAATTTTATCTGGTATGCAGAACTGTGAGAAACGAGTATAACAGAAGTGCTAAAACCACCAAAAAAGAAATCAAATAAGGGTCACAGCTAGGAAGGTTGTTCTCAAAAAAAGACATTGTACAACAATTTTCTGTTCTCATTATGGGAGTTAAATCTGAATGTTTCCTGCAAATCTAATAAAGTGGCATTTCCATGGCCCTGTATGGCTTTTGCTGCAGAGCAATTTAGAGAAAATCTAAGGTGAACACTTTGAATGAGCAATCCACTTTGTATGTAACATTTTTTTCCATTTTATTCTTAAGTTGTTTTGTTTGTTTGTTTGTTTTTTGTTTTGCTTTTATTTTTTCTCCTTATGCAAACAACTAATTATTGAATTAGTTCATGGAGAAGATGTTTTTGTGGATTATTTTGGCAACACCTAGTGTTTTGTAAATAGAAATTAACATGTAGTCTTTGCTTAGCAGTACATCATTGTCATTATGCAAGTAGATTTTGTGAATAAAATATTAACTGTATGTATGTATTTTTGTTTAAAATGTGGGACACCAAGCAGCCTACCTATAGAATGTAAAGAAATGCTACAGTGTGTTTAATTGTAATGCTTATTTAAAGAATGCAAGAACTATATTAAAATCTATGCTTGGATACAGATTTTACTTAAATACTAAGCAGCTCATTTACAGGAAAGTGTGTACTCTATAGTTTGTTCTCAGTGAATAAAGTGTGCATTACCCAAAGATGATGATGTTACCCAAGAAGGTTGTGGATGCCTCATGCCTGGATGCATTCAAAGCCAGATGGGCTGTGGCTCCAGGTCTAGTGGTTGGCACCCCTGCCTGTGTCAGGGTGGTTGAGGTCCTTTTCAACCCAGCCCATTCTATGATTCTATTCAATGATTCTATTCTATTCACCAGAAGATCTCCAATGAGGTTTCTTATGTTCAAATTGCTCTGTGCAGCTGTAACCTTTTAAATCCTTTTTTTGCCAGTGTTATACTTTAAGAAACTGTGTTGCTATGTAATTGTACTTCCATCTAAAGAGGTACTGTAGAATATGTCCCATCATCATAACATTGCATGTGTATTTATTAGTCTTCCCTCATTAAACTTAGAGCTGTTCTCAGATTAGGTATATTTCCTGTGGCTCCAGTTCAAACCTATTCAGAGCTCTCTGAAGGACTAGTCCTACATCACTACACCTTATAGGGAACAAATAAAGTTCTTGTAGACTTCAGAATGTCATCTCCAAAGACAGAAACATTAAGTGGTTCATTACATTTGTACTTTGGTCGCTGTGTATTGATTTCTATAATAACAGGATGCTGAGACATGCCACAGGGTGCACTTGTACCTACACAGCTGTTGAGCAGGTTTGTTATGTTTTTGAAGAAATAGGAGTGACAGTACAGGTACTAATCAGGCCTGTGGGTCTGGGCAGGATAATGGTTGGCTCATCTGCTTTGATCTGACAGCTGAAATGGCTCAAGGAGTTTCAGACCATAACACAGACACACACTGCCAAGAGACTACTCCAGTGCTGTTTATCTGCCAGTCTGTTTGGGGACCAAGTTGTTGTTTTCCAGGCTGCATGGAGAGCATTAAAGGTACTACATTTGTATTCTAGTCAGGTTCAGCTCATTACAAAACAGCACAGAGGGTACTTGGCACTTCAAAAGATGTGACCCAAAGCAGTTTACCTGAAAGTCTTTGTATGCTCTTGGCAGATGAGGAAGAAAACAGCAAGCTCCTAAGCACCATTAGGTAGTGAACTCTTGTAAATAGGACAAATTGATTTTGTACTGGAGCTTTCCTACTGAGAGGCAAGGACTCTGGCTACCCCATAATTTGCTGTGAACTTTTCATTGCTTAAATAGCAGGGCTCTTGGTTTTGGGAATTCCCTTTTAAATCCAAATGTCTAGATTCTGATTTCCTATTCTGCCACTTTGCTTTGTTCTGTCTTCTTTAACTCTTGATAAACATTTTTCATGATGGTTAGGAGCACCAGGTTCCGACTTTTTTTCTTTTCAGAGATCAGAATGGAATTTGTGTTCATGTATCCATCCTCATCTGGGAATTTTCTGCTCTCTCAATTTGGCAGTAATTCTCGGATATGATCAAATACTTAGAGTATGAGTCTATGCAAGATTTAATATTTTCTGATAAAATCCAGAAAGATTCTCAAATACTTTTGACAGAGGAAGCTAAGTTCAGTAGCAATACATTAGTTGAGCATATATCTGAAGATTTCATTTAATGAACATCAATATTGTGAGTGAGATTTATCTCAATCAGCTTTAACCACCTAAATTGTAGATTGGCAATCAAAGCTAAAGGGCTAAGAATATTCTGAAGAAAATTTGTGTTTAATGCCTCATCCTGGAGAGCGTAAATCAAACTTGCCATGCTTGTACTGCTCTTGACCATGTAAGATACTGTAAATGAATATTGCCACTTCCTCATTTTCTGCCTTGCAACCTGGAAATTCAACTTCAGGAAGACATCCTTCCTTCTCCATTCTTCCAGGAAACATCCCTGGAATCAACAGTAGGCATTTCATGGATCTAGTATATTTCCTTAGATAAGATATCGAAAGGGAGTAGCTTGGTTTTTCAGTGCCACTAAGGAGTGTGCGTTCATTTCTTGTTGTGCTGCCTTTAACACAAGCCAAAATTCTATGTTAGTGAAGGGATCAATTTTCAAATACGTGCCTTTTAAATTTGCATAGTGAGAAAAAGGAACAAATAACTTTCCTACCTCTGGTAGAAAGCATCAACAGCGGAAATTGTGCAGATCTTCAAGACTTACTTGTTTGTTAAAAGCTGTGCAGATGATTTTGTTTTCACAGAAATTCTTGAGAAGCAAAGAATAATAGGAATATTGATAGATTAAAAAATTCCTTAACCAAAAAAAAGTCATCATATTCATCTGTTTAGCACCCTCTATTGTAGTACAGATGGGACACTATATTAATACATAGTTTTAAGGCAGATGCTCTAATTTTGTCTTGAAAATTCTAAGCTTCTAGAGAAGAGTGCCATTTTTTCCAACAAAATTTTCTGGTGCTTGTCATCAGTGCTTAGCATGTTGTAATATTAAAGGTTTCAATATGTCTAATTTAGAAAGAGAAAATAAAAATAAAGCAGTAGTAACAACAAAACCCAGGCACTGAAATTTCGTATGTATAATCAGAAGAGATGAAGAGTTTAATGTCACATACCCTGGCTATGGATAAATGTAAACAAGAAATTTAAACTAAGTTTCTGCTACTTGTATTTATCTAATGATGATAATGTTCCATAATCTTCCTGGTGAAGCATGATGACCCTAAATACCTCTCAAAGTCACTGCTTATGAGGGCAGATTGTAGTGTATAGAGACAGCATTTGTGACTCCCAGATATATTATGTGATTTATAAAATATTTTATCGGACTACAAATCACACTTACTTGCTTCCATTACAGTAATATTTAAAAACTGGCCTACAAAGGCAATCTTTTCCTTAGCTGATGGTAAAGACATGAAATGATTTTGTATTGGATAGCAGACTTATATCTTATGAGCAAAACCAGCGTATTGATGCTTCCCCCTAGTTGCTACATATAAACAGTTGTCCCGTTGTCATTTTCTGTTTCTACTTAAAAAGAGCAATTATACACCAGTTTCGGTTCTGTTGACTTCAATAGGAAAGAATCATACTTGGGTTCAGAGTTCACAACTGCTCAGTCGATTCTTAGAAAATGACGGAAATATGTAACTGAACAAATTGTATGGATGGAGAAAACTTAGGAAAAGAATTAAGGAAACAAAACAAAAAATGCCATTAACAAGATAAATAAATGATGGGATGTCAAGCAGTCAGTATGGATTTGTCATGAACAGCATGAAAACAGACTCCTTTTTGGGATAGAGCATAAAGTCTTCTATACAGGGCAAAAGCAGTATCTGTTGTGCCTCTGGATTACATAAGTTGTTTCACACAATGTTCTCATGAAATATTATTGAAGAAAAAAATAAAAACTTTTAACAGCTTAGAAAATTTGCCATAATTGCCAGTGATTCTTTGTTTAACTGGGAGGACATCTGGAATGGTTATCCAAAATGAAGTTCAGCAGTAATCAGTATTTTCATTAATATTGTCTGCCATTGACTGTAGATATAGTGTATATTAAAAATAAAGATAACATCAGAGGGGTACAGGAAATCCACAGCCACAATCAAAAGGACTGACATCAAGAAACTTTGACTTAGACATATTAATGTCATTTTAAATAAAAGTAAAGCTGTAATTTTGTTAAAAGCAATCTAAAACTCTGCACCCACACACAATTAATTGTGCAAGTAAATAATGGGCACCTCAAATTATATTCATTTAGCTTACTTGGGCTAGTTCAGTGTACTTCCTACAAGATATGCTTTAAGTGAGGATAATATGGGCAAGGAAACAAATAAAAGACCTTTTACAGATCTGGAAAATTAGACTTCTTTGGAAAAAAAAATAAAATAATAAACTACAGTGGGAGAATGGTGGTTATTTATAGAAAGGACTTTCATACAATAAAATAATTGTAGAAAAGGACTTTCTCTGCACAAAATAGCCAGGAAGCATGATTTCCTCCTCCTCATTGCCTATAGTCAGTATTAAGCTAGTAACTGTGAAGAAACCATACAGAGTTACAGTGTGTAATCAAGTAATGTTAATTCAGAAAAAAAGAAAAAAAAAAAAACAAAAAACAAAAAAACCTCTGTAACGGGCAGTCAAAATACATGTGTAATAATTCTATCAATAGGAACTGCCTATGCAGTTTTCCTGACTTTCACACTGTGTTTCTATAACTAAACATGACCTTTGATCACAGACCAGGCTATTTTTCCCATTTCTGGAGCTGTATAAATTGCTCATTCTTACTTCGTGCTTAGAAACTCCAGCAGATCTGCTGCCTAAATTAGGCACTGTTATTGATGAGCTGAATTCATGCTGCGCAGCACTTGGGAATATTATCACAATTAAACGGAATAAAGTCTTTTTTTTTTTTTTTTTTTTTTGGGAGTGAGTCCTATATGAAAAAAAAATAGATACAAAGCATAAAACAGGTAGCCAAAATATTGCCATTGCTGATTGTAAGAAAGCAATTGATGAAGGACCTGATGATCTTGAAATTGTTTTCCAACCTGAGCAACTCTATGATTCTAAATACTGTAGGAAGAAGATTAATAAATGAGTCAGAAAAGATTCTGAGCACTATAGTAACCATCTGCATTTTCAGAGCACTGTTTAAAAATGATATTAACACAGTAAAATACCAGATAAAATTTTGTTTCTGAAAGTGTGGTAAGGTTGGAATATTGGCAAAGATATTTTTTAGTCCACGGATAAAAAGTATGTTGTTTTTTACTTACAAAGAGCCTTTTAACTACACAATTCTCAAAGTGCTCTTATTACAAAGTGTTGGTGCATTAATGTAAAAAAAAAAGAAGCAACAATTATTTCTCTGATTATAAATATGTAAAAAGAATACTTGATTGATCAGTCAGAACAACCAAAAATATTCTGTGTTGCCAAAAATAACTTCCTGGCCAATATATGGAGAAACTAGAAAGGTTAAGGTTCCTGCTCTTAAGGAAGGGACATGGCTTTCTTAAGGACTCCAGGTGGACAGGAATGCAGTTTACAGATATTCCAGAGGCAGCATTTACAAGAGTAGAATGACCTTTATGACCATGCCTGGGCAGTGATTAAATGCTGAAGACAGAAGAAGAGTTCTTCCTACTAAATTGCCAATGCTATGACTTACAGTGCCTGGATTTACTTTGTGGGTGTTCTGTGTGAGTATTGACCAAGTCTGACCTTGCTTATCCTTTGAGTTTCTAAGATCATAACACAAGGTAATATGGCTGCAGGACATCAGTATTAGTATCCAGAGAATTTGGCTTTCTTTACAGGTTTTTTGTTTTGGTTTTTATGTATTATCTCTCTCAAAAACTGCAACCCTTTTTTTTTTATTTATTAAGAACCATTTCTTCATCTGGTCTTTCAAGACATAATAGAAAGATTAAATAACCATCCATTCAGTACTTTCAGCTCTAGAAAATATTTAATTTTCATATTAAAAATAAACATATTTTCTTAAATAGTTAGTGATAAATCTGATATCAGAAAGCATTTCTCTCCTTTGCAACTTCTATCCATCCGGTGAATTCATACCTACTCTTCATATTTTACTATATCCATTCTGTCTCTACCCATGTTATATTCTGTCCTATTTTCCCAATATTGTTGCTGGCACTTATAGTTTTGTCATGGATATGGTCTTAAGACATGGTAGTTTGAGATGCATTGCTAAATATTCTCTGTGATAAACAATACAAAATATATATATATATATATCTTGGGAGGGAAAAAAAAAAAAAAAAAAAAAAAGAAAGGAAAAGAAAAGAAAAGAAAAGAAAGGAAAAGAAAAGAAAAGAAAAGGAAAGAAAAGAAAAGAAAAGAAAAGAAAAGAAAAGAAAAGAAAAGAAAAGAAAAGAAAGGAAAAGAAAAGAAAAGAAAAGAAAAGAAAAGAAAAGAAAAGAAAAGAAAAGAAAAGAAAAGAAAAGAAAAGAAAAGAAAAGAAAAGAAAAGAAAAGAAAAAGTTAAAAAAAAAAAAAAGTTGTTTATTTTTATTTTTAGCACATATATATTTGGAAACAATAACTAGGCCAGGTACATTTAGTGAATAATACTGGTCATTTTCATGTCTGGTAAGTGTCATTCTTTCTTACAAAAATTGACTTTCGTAGAACTCCTGATTTTAACATAGAAAAGCCTTGGTTGAAAGAGACTACAATGATCGTCTAGTTTCAACCCCCCTGCTATGTGCAGGGTTGCCAACCACCAGACCAGGCTGCTCAGAGCCACATCCAACCTGGCCTTGAATGGCTCCAGGGATGAGGCATCCACAACCTCCTTGGGCAACCTGTTCCCTCTGGGTGAAAAACTTCCTCCTAATATCCAACCTGAACCTCCCCTGTCTCAGTTTAAAACCATTTTCCCTTGTCCTATCACTATCCACCCATATAAACAGTCTTTCCCCCTCTTGTTTATATTCTCCCTTCAAGTACTGGAAGGCCACAGTGATGTCTCCTCAAAGACTTATTTTCTCCAAGCTATACATGCCCAGCTACTTCAACTTTTCTTCATAGGAGAGGTGCTTGAACCCTTTGATTAACTTTATGGCCTTTCTCTGGATCTGCTTAAATACCTCTTTCTTGTACTGGGGTCCCAAGGCCTGGATGCAGTGTTCCAGATGGGGCCTCACGAGAGCCAAGTGGAGGGGGACATATATTTATATATTGTAGCCTTGTACTGTTGCACTAACAAATATATCTAAACAAATTAAACAGTTGACTGTTTTCTCCAAATTCCCAAAGTATTTTTCCCCTAGAAGCAAATACATAATAATAATAAAAACAAAACAAAAAACACTAAATATTACTGTATTGTTCTTCTTTGAATGTTCAGCTTTTTCCACTGTAATGATCTCTGTTTATTAAGACAGTCAGAACTCAAAATCAACTTTTGATCTGATCTTATGCTTGCAGTGTTAATATTTATCCAGTTATGTTTCATGTATTCAGGCTGTAGACTTTTGTGAATTGAAATGTGACATTCAAGCTTTTGTACAACTAAACTTCATAACATAGAGTTTGTTATTAAATGTCAATATTAACCACTGTCTATCAAAAGAGGTCCTAAGAATTGGGTATAGACTGTATTTGAGTACAGCTAAAAACAAATGGATGTGTTTTCCTCCTTTGGTGGCCATTTTACTTAATGGTTAGGGAAAACAGTGTGTAAATACCAGAAGGCTAGATGAGCTTTCTAACATGGTTCTAGAAATCTTCAGCTTACTATATTTTTATTTAAAATAAACAGAACAAATAAACATGAAATGTTTTCATTACTAATATTAAAGCATTTCTCTCCTTCGCCTCAGCGTTGCAGTGGCTTTTTTGAATAGTTCATTTTTTTTAGAATCATAAATAATTTGGGTTTAAAGGGATTTTAGGGATTGTCTAGTTCCAAACCCCCCTGCCATCAGCTCAGGCTGTCCAGGGCGCCATCCAACCTGGCACTGAACACCTCCAGGGATGGGGCACCCACAGCTTCTCTGGGCTGCAGTGACAGGGCCTCAACAGCCTAATAGATCACAGAATCACACAAAATGGGTTGGAAAGGACCTCAAGGATCATGAATCTCCAACCACCCCTTACCACAACAGGCAGGGCCACCAACCTCCACATCTAATACTGGACTAGGTTTCCCAGGGCCCCATCTAATCTGGCCCTGAACACCTCCAGGGACAGGGCATCCAGAACCTCTCTGGGCAGCCTGTTCCACCACCTTACCACTCTCATAGTAAAGAACTTCGCCCCAACATCCAACCTAAATCTTCCCTTTTTTAACTTAAAAATATTTCCCCTTGTCCTGCTGTTATCTACCCTTTCAAAGAGTTACTCCTCTCCTGTTTATAGGCTCCCTTTAGGTACTGAAAGGCTGCAATTGGGTCACACTTCTCCAAGCTGAACAAGCCCAGCTCCCTCAGCCTGTCTTCGTAGAGGTGCTTCAGCCCTCTGATTATCATCCTGGATGTAGTACATCATCTGAATGATGTACTCCAGATGGGACTCACAAGAACAGAAGGGGACAATCACCTTTCTTGGCCTACTAGTTAACAATTTTGATACAGCTCCTTGTGTACACATATATACATTTGTATATATATATTTGTATATATATGTATATATGTATATATATATGCAACTGGCTATACAAAGGCTCTGCAAATTCTTATTCCCCTTCCTTTTCTGCTATTGTTCTTATACTTTTCAGACTCTTTTGTCCTCCTCCCAACCTTCACTGAGATATAACATGCAGGGATTTTCTTTGACATACCAAAGATGGAGTTAAAATGCTGTATCAATCACTGAAGCATGACAAAAAAGGCTAGTTGCCAGAAGAGGAGAAGAAGAGGAAGAGACAGGAAAGCTTGGTGAATTTTATAACAAATTGAATTTCTGTAATGACAAGAAAAATTTGCTTTGTTATTGGGCCAGCAGTTATAAGGGCAGTCTTTGTTAGTTTAAGACTTTCAGCAACGTAGACCCAAAGTAACTGTTATTTATTCAATGCTATTTATTTTACCTATTTATTTCCATTCCTGTTAATTCTGTTTTTCCCTTTCTGGAAGTGAATTTAACATCAGTAATTAAGTTCTTTCACTTAGACCTGTATACTGTTGGCATGCTGCTCTACAAAATACCTTTGTAGGTACATGAAACACATGATACATTTCTTCTATAGGATGATAGTTAAAATTTTGGTATTCTGTGCTTTGTTTTTATTTATAACAGTAAATGAATGAATAAAATAAACAAATAAATGATAACATAAATAAATAAATAAATAAATAAATAAATAAATAAATAAATAAATAAAGCTGTGGGGTGCACACCACACCAGAGGGACAGGATGCCATCCAGTGGGACCTAGAGAGGCTTGAGCAGTGGGCCCAGGTGAACCTTATGACATTCAACAAAACCAAATGCAGGGTCTTGCACCTGGGTCACAGCAACCCCCATTACCAATACATGCTGGCAGATAAAATGATTGAGCACAGGTCTGCTGAAAATGACCTGGGGGTGCTGGTGGATGGTGAGCTGTATGTGAGTCAGCAATGTGCCATTTGCAGCCGAGAAAGACAACTGTATCCTGGGCCTTTGAAGGTCCCTTTCAACTCCAAGGATTCTGTGATTCCATATATGACTTGATCTAATGTCACTTGCTCCTTAAAGTTGCTATTAGACTTTTGAAAACTGACCTCCTTGCTCATTTGCAATCTGCCAAGCTTGTACTTCTTTTGAATTATTAATCATCTACAGAAGTGTCTTGGATGCAAATACATAATTAATATTTTCAGTACAAGCTGCTGAATAAGGAGTTGTAGACTCCTTGGGTTAATGATGGAGAACGCTGGACACGTTTTCAGGGAATAAGAAAGATTTAATTGGAAGATATGTGCACTGTCAGAGGACTCTAAATAGCTAGGTACAGTGCACAGTGGAACAAACACTCCAAGGGATTAACATTTTTCTTGTGAAAGAAGGACAACTATAGTGGTACATTCTTAAAAATAATGTAGTTAAATGGACACAGGTTGGCTAGAACACAGATCTTATCTGCTTACCAGATGAGCAAACTTTATGTGGGATTCATTGATTTCTAAAGTATGTGATTCTGCATATCTTTGGTGAATCTTTTTTCACCTAATATAACTAAAAATAAATAAATAAATAAATAAAAAGTTGTGAAAAATTAAGTGAATTCTGTGATGATCAGATTTTCCTTCTGATCTACTCTCAATGGAAATGTCTCCAGTACTTTCAAGGAATTTGCTTTAAGTTCCTGTTTTCAAATTAATAGCGACATGGGAGTCCACAAGTGATCACTTATTTACTATTGATAACATTTCTTGAATAAACTTATTCAAATATAAGTATATAAGTAGACATGTGTAAATGCTGTGTTTTTTTCCCTAGCCTTGTTCCATGTCTCCATGATATCCACATTGAAATCTTCCTAGTTGGCTGCCATGGTTACTTCCGGAGTAAGCCAACTCATACAGACATTTAGAATTATCCATCTGTTCATAGATTCTCTCAGTGATCCAAATGAGGAATGTACTATATTTGTCTCCCTACACACAAGTTCTTCAGCTCTATTCCAGCATGCCATGGATGATAAAATATTCAACATGCTTGCAAAGGTGATGAACCACACCTTCAGCACTGTGATCCAAATTATCAGTAAAGAAAATGTAAGAGGACTATCTCATTGCTTTTGAAGACTTATGAACAGAATATGGAAAATAACTTATGTCAGGCTAGGGACTTCTAATAGGAAATTAAAAGAAGATGAAGGATGCTGAACAGACCCTCAAGATTTTTTTTAAAGTGACTTGTGGTGACCTCGTGGTGTAGGGAACCTGCTTTGGGAACCTGCTTTGGCAGGGGGGTTGGACTCGATGATCTCTAGAAGTACCTTCCAACCCCTATACTTCTTTGATTCTGTGACTTGTCACTTAAAACTTTCTGGTGTTTGGCATTTGACTTCGACTGATATGAATGTGATAATTCATGATAATGGTTCTTTTATCTAGTTGAAATGCATCTTAAATATGAACTCAGTATTTGCTTTTTCTGAATTAAGAAATACCAAGTAGTACAGTCGGAGCTTCTGTGAAGACCAATACAGGAAAAATAAGGGAAATTCTTGTATACACTGGAAGCTCTGACCAGTCTATATCTGCATAGAAGATGACTTTTGAAAGCTTGACACATCTTTAAATACATGATGTTATATTGCAAAAGAAGACTCTAAGCCCATTTATTTGCTTCACCTTTTAAAGAATGAGTTGGCTTCACAGCTATTTTTAAAAGTGTACTAGAACTGGATGTGACTGAAATAGTACTTGTGGTATTCCCTTAATTCTTAAATCCATTCTTTTCATTCTCCTGAATATTTTCTATTTGGCCTTGGAAGCATTTCCAATTTTGGGCTCCCATTTATAAAAAACTGTAATAGTAGTTATATCACCGTAAGAAGTTATAAATAGGACTTTACTACTTTATAATAAAATCCAGAGTTATATATCCATCACCGAGAACAGAGGCAAAGTACTGTGTAGAATCAAAGAATAATTTAGTTTAGAGGTAATCTTTTGTTCTAATTCTGTGTTCAAAGATGGCTGACTTCGAAATTTTCATAGGTTGCTTAGGACCTTGTGTTGACTGACAACTGTCTAATCTGGCTTTGGATAAAATTCAAGTTTCTGTGTATAGGTAGTTAAGATCACATAAACTAAGACTATTTTGACATATATGTAAAATAAATAAATAAGTAAAAAGATTGAATGCAGCACAGGAAATGTAAATTTCTGAGGAATAATTATGGTGTATTTAATCATCTTAGCATAATTATGTTTGTTTTGTAGATGTGCTGCCATAAAAGTACTATAACAATACAAGGATTCTTTATGCAAAGTATTTAGTAATAATTTATATAATAAGGAAGATTAAGTTCATACCCCTTAATTTACACTGCTTACTTAGAATATTTCTTTCTGTCTTTGCATACTGACTCTGATGGGCCATTTTCAAAAGGTATGGTATAGAGCTCTATTAATTGGGTTGTTAAGGACCTCAAAAATCATCAAGTTCCAACCCTCCTGCCACAGGCAGGATTGCTAGCTAACAGATCAAGTAGTAGATCAGATTACTGAGGGCCCCATCCAAACTGGTTTTAAACACCTCCAGAGTGTATGCATTACGTCTCTTACACTTTTCAGTAGTATAATCACAGTAGTTGCCTGTATTATAAGGTGCGGAACTGCTGAGAATCTGTGAGTTTCAGACATCTTTACTGCATATTCCAAACTGCTCCTGGCCATTGTTGTTCATAGGAACATAATTTTCCTATTATAACTGACACATTACCAGGTCCTAAACTTGTGTGGATA
The DNA here is from genome assembly GCF_039878825.1 of Excalfactoria chinensis. Classification (NCBI taxonomy): domain Eukaryota; kingdom Metazoa; phylum Chordata; class Aves; order Galliformes; family Phasianidae; genus Excalfactoria; species Excalfactoria chinensis. Next base: position 179,039,785 of record NC_092825.1, read on the forward strand.
GCTAAAGATCATTCCTTACCTCTTAATACCTTGGATTATTACATTGCAGTGCTGAGCTACTTGACAGCTTGACTGTCCCAGAAGAGCAAAAATGTTCTTGCTTGCCTGTTGTTCTGAAATGTATGCAGGTAAAGGTAAATAAGAGGCTTAATATGTTGTTTGCATTCTAACTAACAGGAAAATTCTCTAAACAATTTCTAAAGAAAAAGTATATGCTGAGTATAACTTTCACATCATTCACCTCCAAAATAGCCAAACATTTTAAAATACAAGATCTTACCATGTTTAATCATGAACAAAGTCGATAAATCAATTACTGAGTATAACATTTAATGATCTCATTACAAATTATACATTAGAATTATTGAGACCATTCTTTAATCATAGAATTATGGAATCACAGAATGGCTTGGGTTGGAAGGGACCCAAAGGATCATCAAGTACCAACTCCACTGCCACAGGTAGGGCCACCATCCTCCAGATCTGGTACTACACCAGGCTTCCCAGGGCCCCCTCCAACCTGGTCTTGAACACTTCCAGGGATGGGGACCCTTGTAAAGATTTGAATCCCCTCCTGTTTAAAATTTGCTTTTAAATACTGGAAGGCTGCAACGAGGTCACCCTGCAGCCTTCTCTTCCCCAGGCTGAACAAGCCCAGGTCTCTCAGCCTGTCTTCGTAGAGGAGGTGCTCCAGATCTCTGATCATGATCATGGCCCTCCTCTGAACCTTCTGCAAGAGCTCCACATCTTTCCTGTACTGAGGACCCTGAACATGAATGCAGTACACCAGATGAGGCCTCACAAGGACAGTGTAAAGAGGAACAATAATCTCCCTGTCCCTGCTGGCCCCAATCTTCAGTCCTGTGCTTCTTCTATCCTGGAGACCAGTATAACATTGTCTTTTTGAGCTGAAAGAGCACACTGCTGGCTCTTGTTCGATTTTTCATCCAGACCACCCGACCGGCTGGGCTACAAAACAAACAAACAAACAAACAAACTTTAAGTGTCCTCATCTTTCCTCCTGAGAAATTCTGCTCCAAGTTTTTCCAGTAAAATTGAAGAAAGAAGATAAAGTAAGCTACATGTCAAACATTATCATTCTAACAATAATGAAGTTATTAAAAATATGAGAACAATTCAGAAAGCAAATGTCAACTTCTTTTCTTGCAGTTGCATGCTCTGGCTTTGAGCAATTAGGAAGAGATCAAAGCTTTATGAGGGAGCGGGTAATCCTTGTACACTAAGGAAACAAAACAAAAAGGGAAAACTGTGTAAAGACCAGCAAATGAAAGATTCAAGTTAGTAACGACTTCTGCTGGGCATGAGTTGCAGGCACTGCAAAGAGATTCTGGATTCCATCATTAATAGGTTTAACAGCACTAAATACAATATGGGGTTTGGGTCTCTGAATAAATATGTACAACTTAGCTAAATTTTCTTGAAACCCATAGAATAAATGGCCTCAGAATCAGCCTTGTGAGAATAAATGGGAGAAGAAATTTGTCTCAGGGGAGCAGATCATTTCTGTAAAATCAAACATGTTCCTCCCTCGTACATAACAAATAGCAAAACATGCCTTCTGCAGAATGTGAAAAATTGGTGAAGTTTACTGAAATGACTTGTGATAGCATGCCTTCTGCTATCATAGTATCAGCAGCTGTTTTTCTCTTTATTAGAAAAATAGGCTGATGAAATTGGGTTTGGATGAAATCAAAGCGATAAAGTGACAGAAGACTGAGAAGACAGAGTTGCCAAGAAGATTTATGTGTTTAGTAGCCAGAGGTTTATACAATGCATTCGCATACATTAATAAAATAAATAAATAAATCCGATTCAGATTAAAAATGTTATAACAAGTATAAAAATAAGTATATATAACGTACACAAACACACACATACACATAGTATGATACTGAGTCAATAGGGAATTAATGCCACACAAGTTATACAGTTTCTCTTACTGTCTTTGTGCATCTGGCCTAAGAAGCCACGGCAATATGTACTTCCCATGGATCTCGTAACACAATGAAAATGATGATCATAGCTTTTATATACAAAGCTTCTCAGCATATTACCAGATTAGTGAGGTGATGTTCTTGCAGTAATTAATAGAACTCACATGAAGGCATGTGAACTATGTTTTTAGATCTTATATAAGTGTCATGAGAATGGTTGTAAACAGTAGCTATAGAGTGAAAAGTACAAATGATAAGAGACAGTAGATTTAATTGTTTGACACCTGGACATTGGGCGTCTCCATACTTTTTCACAGAATCATGGAGTTATAGAATTATAAAATGGCCTGGGTTGAAAAGGACATAACATTCATTTAGTTTCAATCCCTCCTGCTACATGCAGGGTCTCCAGCCACCAGACCAGGCTGCCCAGATCCACATCAAGGAAGGATTTGTCTTACCTTGGGTGTAAAAGAATGTTTTCTGGTCTAGTTAGATTATTGAACTCCTGTATATGAAGAAACAGCCACATCCAGAGAGCAGTTCATCTCACTTTCCTCTGCTGTTGATCTCAGAATAAAACCCTGTGAAGTAGTTTTTAACATTCAGTCCAACTTAATGGAAGCCTAAGTGATTAGTTTCAACAAGGCACTGGTGTAGGATAATTCAGCAGATGTAGGATAGTTCTCAGTGTTCTCTCTAGTTAGCAATCCAGTGCTCAGACACTGTTTTTCACTCTTTCTGGTCATGCATTTTGTTTCAGAGTCTAATTGATGAGGGTTTGAAGAAGGGAGCAGGTTTATATGTGCTGTATATTGCAAAGAGGGCTCCGTGTTGCACTGAAGTAGTAGTCTAAAATTCAGAACCTAAAACTACATCCCTAATAAAATATATATTTTCTTTAGATCTTCACGGTAGATGATCTTAGTGTTATTTCTGATCTTAATGCTTCTATGATTTAGTGTTGGGATTTTTTGTTAATCTTATTTGCAAGTTGCAAGTTGTGCTATTGTCTCTTACTGGACTGACACCTACTTCTGGTGTTTGTAAAAAGAGATTCTGGGAAAACTGTCCAAACTTAAGCTTTGATTTTCTTACCAAATTTTTAATCATTGTTTCAACTAAAATATATATTCTTCGTATTTACACTTAAAAGCTTTTCTTTTAATATATTTCTAGGCTGGTAAGGAATAATTTTACCTTTAAGCAGAGTTTTATGACACTCATTTCAAAAGTATGATTTTTTTTCAGTTTGGTATCTGCAATTTTTTTGTTGGTTCATCTTAGTCAACCTGTAGTATAACAACTTGTAGTCAGTTATATCAGGAGATCTATCTGTTCTAGACAGGATGCTCTAATCCTGATGTCTGTAACTGAGACTTGTTTTTCTGCAGTTCCTTTGTGGATCTGGGTTTACTAACATTAAAATAGGAAAAGAATTTCTAGGCTGCCGAATGAAAGCAGATGGGAATGTTTGTCTTCTCCAGTATAAAGTCACTGGAGCCATACCCAAAGTCTTCTGTAGAGAGGAGCCCGGTACATCTCCAGTATCCTTTCAAAACTGGCATGTGCTTCGAAACATCTCTGGGATGATGCAGTACTAGAAAGTACAAGAATAAATTGCAACACACAAAAAGAAAGAGTAAAAAAAGAGTAAAAAGAAATAAATTAATTTCATAAATCAAAAAACATGATTTGTATTAACTCATTTGATCTTTTAAATTTCTTTCTTTTCTTTTAGATAGGCCCTAGTCTTATAACTACCTTCCTAAATCTAAAAGCCCATTGAGGTTCAGAGAAACACTGAAAGCATGGAAAGCACTACACTTCTCCCACTTTCATGCACCAACCTACAAGCCTCTAAAAAAAAATGGTGTAATAAAACATTTCCAGAACCATGAATCTGAACTCTTTTGAAGTCAGTGATCACCTGTCACTTAATTTCCATATATGGTGAAGGATTACCTTTGAGAACCCCTACAAATCCAACTGATATCTCACAGTTGGCTTTGACTCTGTTTAGTCTGTTGAACTTTTCCGAAAGTGTGTGTGAAATTCAAGATCAAAAGTCCAATCTCACTTCTTGCACTAGGACATATCTGTTAATTTATAAAACAAACAGCAATTGATAAATGTAATAAATAAACTAGAGATAACTGTTCTCTGTTTCTATCTTATTTGAACCATAAAATCCAGTTTATCATTTGTGATTTCAAATTAAACTAGGGAAATGAAACTGTATGTAATCACAACTACTCATGTTTGGTGGCTGGTATGAAGTCTGAAAGTCTATTTTCTTATCTAAAATATGACTGGTGTCTAAGAAAGACCCTTTGACAGCTGTCACTGAAAATTAAAAGTCTTTGACAACCATGTCTCTGTTTATTCCAGCAGCAGTGACATGGTTCAAAGGAGATTAGGTCTGGTAAATATGACTTGAAAGTATGACAACTTTGTTAGGATTGCTTCAGATGTTTTAAGGGAGGTGCACCAGTGACCTCTAGCCTTGAGGAGACAGTATATTACTTTGTCAGTGTTTGATATGGTTTACTTCAAGTCTGAATAAGTGCAGAATAAATCTGTCTGAATGCCTCTACGTGAAACTCCTCTGTGAACTGTAATAAATGTTGTTCACTGTCATATTCTGGGCTTGATTGGCTTGAAAACCATGAGATAATGTATATTTAGTGACTGCATCAGACTTTACACTTTGAAAAAGTTTTCATAACAAGATCATAGAGTAAAATGAAGGGTATCTGAAGAGTCTTGTGTGTCAGTTTTCAGATATTTATTTTATTTCTTTGCTGCGGTTTTGTTGTTGTTGTTGCTGTTGTTTTCTAACCTGGCTTTACCCTACAATTTATTACCCTTCAAGCTTTACACTGATAGGAGGTGTATGAAGATGCCTCGTGATCTGTAGTCATCCAAATCATAAAGGTAATACCCACAGAGTTGACAGGAAATTAAGATAGATTACTTAAAGTCTCCAAGTACGGAGTGAATAAATATTTCAAACTATGTATAGATAAATGAGTAACTCAGAATAGCATTCTTTCTCATTTCATTGTATGCATTTTAATTTTGGTTATGTGCTTTAGCTGTCAGTCTGTAATGCTATAATATTACAAAACAAAAGATGTTAAAGAATAGAGACCATTTCCTGAAAATTTGTACTATTAAATGAAGTTACTGCATAAGGAAGGAGATACTGTTACCTCTGCTTTTAGCCTCATTAAGAGTATGTTTAAAATTCGGGGTGACTGTATTGAAAGTCTCCTTCGGACTATCCCTAAGTACTCTGGAACAAGAAGCTTAGCAAATGTCTTCCATTGTCTTATTATGAAGCTATAAGAGATAGGACAGTGCGACAGTGAATCATATGCCTTTCTGAAAAACATAATTCTGGGTAAAGGCGTTCATCTAGATCAATGTTGATATTTTCCATATAGAATCATAGAATGGTTTAGGTTGGAAGGGACTTTTAAGACCACTTATTTCCAACCCTCCTGCTATAGGCAGGTACAACTCCTTTTAGAACAGGCTGCTTAAAGCTTCTTCCAACCTGCCCTTGAAAGCTTTCAAGGAAGGGGCATATACAGCTTCTCTGGGCAACCTGTTCTAGTGTCTCACCACCCTCACCATAAAAAATTTCTTCCTTGTATCTAGGCTAAATATGCCCTCTTCCAGTTAAAAGCTATTTTCCCTGGTCCTGTTATTAGACAGAATATATATCTTCACGTACATCCTGTACTCAACACTGTTTGCTGTTAAAACCCTATATAATAAGAACCAGAAATCTACCACAAAGGTACTAAGATTATTGCACTGTCAAACAGCCATGGGGCTGGGAAGCAGAACAACATAAGGAAAACGGTCTAAGAAAAACAATAGTCCCCATGTCTGACTCCAGCTGTGTCATATTTAAGAACAGAAGGATCCTTAAAAAAAAAAAGTGTGTGTGTGTATATATATATATATATATATATAATTCATTTATTTTATGAAATGTATATGTATATTGTATACCATATAATATGTATATTATATGATATATATATATATATATATATATATATATATATATATATATTTCATATTTATTTTCTAGGTTTGGTTTAAAATTACATCAAAAAGTCTTTTGAAACATCTCAACAAAGCACAAGTTTTCCTTGGTGCAGTCCTAATGACTTGACCAGGTAAAGGTAGTCATATATATTATTTTATCTGACAACATCACATTTATTTATTTACTGCATTAAAAACTGTGATCAGTTGTCAAAGCTCAAGCTTTCTGGTCACAACACACTGCATTAAATTATAATGATAGTGAACAAATTAACAGAAGAGCTGTTCGAAGTTATTTGCAACAGCTACAGAAACTTAGAATTTAAGGAAGAGTTATGAAAATGTATAAAAATTTGCCACTGGCAAATACATTTATCAAAGGATTTGCTAGTGTTTTAGTGTCTTAGTTAAAACTGAAAAGTCTTCCAGTTATAAAGCATTATACATGCGTGAATGCCAGGTGTGCTTACTATGGCATAAAACTTCCCTATATATGTCTTTTTTGTTTTGGTTATATTTGTTTTTTTTGCTATTTCTCAGAAAGCCTGAAGACAGCACTTTTCCAGATGATGTTGCTTATGCCCTACAGGAAGCATCCATCTTGTCATAATAAGCTCTTCCTGCCTGATTTGTTTCTTATTCATCTGGCAATTCATTCAATGTAAACTTCCAGACCTTAGTAAACAAGTTATTATCTTTTAGCTTGTCATGGTAAATTTGTCTCACTGTCCTCAACAATTAGTTGATTTGGACAGTACTCAGTACTAATGGCCTTAAGCACCCAAGATAATACATCTTCTGAATATATTGTCTCTTTCTCTGAGGGTAAGCTGAGAAATCTATCAGAATTAGCATTTTATGCTAGTGGCTTTTTTCATGTTTACTATGAATCTCTGTTGTGTACTTCTTGAGTTTTGTATACAAATCAGCAACAGCACCATCCTTGTGAAGCACATATTTGTCTGTTCTGCAGCACGCACTGCAGGTTTCCACCCACCCCAGAGCATATCCAGCAGAGAAGAATTCATACAGCCGCAAGATAAATCATATGTCCCACAGAGCAGTCTCCATGAAAAAAAATCTTCCATGAAATCATCAATAGATAAATAAATTTCAGATTTGCTCTGAAACAGCCCACAGTAGCCACAGCAACATGCAACCAGTGTTGTAAGAAACACTACTTTTCAGCAGTCCCTAATGTTCCCAAGGCAATTCCTAAATACCCTGGAGGAAAATGATGTGGGGCGCTAGTATGATTCTCTTTCATAAGAAAGTAGCACAATGTCTACAATACACAAAAAGTAGTTTTCTAAGGATAGGAAGAGACAGATTCTGAAGAAGAATATGGGTATTTTGATCTCCCCTATTTCATCTTAATGACAAGATATTTCCCCCTCCAATTTATTTAAGAACTGTTGTGACATTCTCATTCCAGGGCTAGTGAAAACACGTTCAGAATATATACACAAGCAGCAGAACTAATAAAACATTATTTTAGGTGTTATTATATCATGGCTCACTTAGTTTTACCGTGAATGCAATATCCTAAAATTTTCCAACACTTTCGTTCTCTATTATGATATCAGCACTGCCCATGAATTCCTTAATCATGGAATCATAGAATCATTAAGGTTGGAAAAGACCTCTAAAATCGTCCAGTCCAAGCATCCACCTACCATCAATATTGCCCATGAAATCATGTCCCTCAGTGCCACACCTCCACAGTTCTTGAACGCCTCCAGGGACATTAATTCCACCACTTCTATGGACAAATGTCTCTGTATGTCTACTCCCCTGCAGGGGCCTCTGTGCATCAGCATGGGTAATACTATAACTGGGTCTGAGATAAGTGTATGTTGATGGGTCAGCTTACATAAATGTGGAAATTGGTTATATACCATGTCATAGAAAAGATAAACATCAGTATCTTCCCTTGCATCTTTTCCTTCAGTGCAGTCAAATTGTGAGGTACAAAACTTGAGATAAATTACATTGAACTAACATCTTGCTGCTCTTCTCATCTGCCCATTTTCCCCACACTGAATAATTTTAGGGAGAAGAATGGCAGTGAATAGACAGTGCAATTGCACAAGTCACATTTCCTTATGAAATTCACTGCACAGTAGCAAATCCTCAATTAGTTTGTCCATGTCCTGTAGCTATTTTTCTTATTTTTCTTCATGCCATGTTTGAACAATTGGTTATTATGAACTACATTGCACTAAGATTCAGGCAAATGGTGTATATATATTCCTTTACTCCACTTTTCACCACCAATTTCCAAGACATTTGCCTGAATTTTACAGGTCAATTCCAGTCAGCTTTCTATTAAGTCAGAAAGAAAACTGTAGTTGTGTAATTATTTCCATCTTTACCCTTCTAGTACATGACTCAGTGTTAGTTTTGAAGCTTTTTTTTTCAGTGTTACATATGTATATATATACATATATATACATATATATATTGTTAACATATCTCCACAAATTTCCCATTTCAATGCTGAGATATTTCAGACCCTGTTTTCTGCTAGTCCCACTCCCTATTACAGGCCCTGTCACTTTATTTCTGAAGTTCTCACTCATCCCATCAGTTTGGATTTTAGCAAACTTAGCTGCTGCCAAACAGTAACTGAGAACCAATTTCAAGCATGGGGCGGATGTCTGAGAGAATTCAGAAAAGGAATTGACATAAAGTGGTGAATCTTTGTCATTCCAATGTCAAGACTTTGAAGTCTCTTATGTTTTCTGTGAAGGGGAAAAAACAGACAAAAAATCAGGGCTTGGATAATCTGGGGTTCTTGCATTTAAGCAATTTTGTAGAGAGAATCTAGAAGTGTCAGTTAAATTATGTACTTTACTGAGGTAGAACTAGATAAACCTCAGTGAAAAATCGTACTGGAATACATGAGGTCAGCACTAGAAGGCTGACAGTAATAAAGAGGGGATAAAGAGTGAAAGAGGATATCAAACTGGATCTGACACTCAGTGATGAAACATAGGAAAAAAAATGTGAATGCAGTAAATTTAAGAAGGTGGCAAAAAGAATTGCAAAGGAAAAAGAAAAAAGAAAACATAGGCAGTGACAAGATGTAGAAACTATCTTAAATGAACAAAGACAAATAAACTATTTAACAGAAGAGCTGATCTGTTTTGCAAAAGATAGTCCTGAAGATATTCAATACGCAAGCTACAAATATTGTTTAACCCCTGCAAAGATTGTTTATAAAAACAAATGTGTCCCAATGGAATTTCACCCTAAACACAGCAAGGGAGAGACATTAGGTAGAATAAGGAGCAGATTTATGTTCATGTTCCCAAGTAAGCAGGAAGATGCTTCAGCATGGAAATGCAATGTCCAGGAGTGACAACATCACTTCAGCTGGGCAGGGCCTATGTAAGCCATCATCAAACAGAGCATCTCCTCTGAACCGAACTCTGGGAAACATGATCTAGCTGTAGATGATCCTGTTCACTGAAGAGGAGTTGGACCAAATGGCCTTTGAGGCTTCCTTCCAACTCAGATGATTTGATGATACTATGATGATTCTATGATACTCAGTATATCATGTTGACCTGCCTCTTCTTGGAAGAAGGTCTGTAGCATATAGCACTATGCATGTGGAGGCCTTTCCTAGGTAACTATAAACCTTTTTTTTTGTCCTTTCTTTAGTTGTCCCAAACACAAGTGAGTATGTTATGGCAGTAGAGAACAAAGCTAAGGGACTCTCTCTGAGTAAGCCTTTTATGCTTCAAGCTCATCGCTAACCAAGGTTTACAAGGTTTCCAGTTCTGTACAAGATCCTAACTTCCTGCAAAACACAGATTAGAGGAAGCTATGTGCTAAGGAACTGTAGTGGATATACGTGAATATATGTTAAATCACATTGCAAGTGGTGAATATGGCACTGGCATGGGTTAGGTTGCTCTATGGAAAAATATTTTGAAGCAAATAGAATAACAACTCACAAACCCTGCACTGATCTGATACTGATGATTGATGTGAGATAACCTATCACTAAAAGTATTCAGTTACTATAAACTATTTAATATGCTCAGAATTGCTAGGTTGAAAGGCATCTCCAGTTGCCTCTGGTACAACCCTACTCCAACAGGGCCACTCAGAACAGTGTGCCCAGCACCACATCCAGGGGTTCCAAGGAGGAAAATCCACAGCCTCCCTGAGCAACTTGCTTCAGTGCCTTGGAAAGTTTTCTATCTGTCTTTATCTATCTGTCTGTCTGCCTATCTGTGTATTTGCCATCTATCAAAAGTAAGAAGAAAAAAACAGGCTCAAACCAATTTTAAAACAGTTGGCTCCTGAGGTTAACCTAAACGAATCAGACGCTATACACGCGATGGAACATGATTTGAGCGTGCGCTTGATTAACCCAGTATCTTTAACAGCGCAGATCCAAAAAATACTACACTACATGGCACTTCAAAAAATGAAAGCATCCTGTGACATACACATCAAATAATCAACTAATGAAGTTCAGGTGTTATTTAAAAAGATGTAAAAAACATTTTGCTTTACTTGAATTGGCACTGTCATAGCCAGAGCTTTTCAGTCTCCTGATAGCATGACTTCAGTAAACGCATTCCTCTGCCAGATAAGGAATCATTTGCATCTGTTTCTAAATTCAAAACTTTGATTGATTTATTTATTTTCAATGATGTGTTCCTTCAAAACTATTTTCACCGCAAAGTGCCAAAGCTCTTAGCTGTCTGTATGGCATAATTTAAGTTTCAGGGCAGCAAGCAACATACAGAGAATTATCTAATATTTATAGTGCAATAATATTCAGCAAGTCAGTGGTTCAGACTGAAACACAATTGAACGCTTTGATACAGAAATCCAGGTTATTTCATGTTCTTCTGCTTGTTAATAATCAGAAGCAGCTTTGGTTTGTGAATCTTCTGGTTTATTGTTCAGATGTAAAGAAAGAAACAAGTATCTACAAGGAGAAGACTGTCAGCCTTTCTGTTTTCTTGAATGTACCATGGAGAATTTAAAAATAAAGTGGAAAAGATATTGACTTCTGATTTTGTTTTAAGAATCATTTTGGTTTCAGTGAAAGCAACATCTTTTCTGTATTACTGGTGCTTCTGATTATAAGAATCACAAAGGAGTGGTGCAAAGGGTGTGATGCACATTCTCTTGCACAAAGATTGCAACAACATCACCCTGTCATCTTGCTCTGCAGATGCAGTTTTTATTCCTCTATTATAAAGTACATATGCTTCCTCTGTGTGTTACAGCCTGATATTGAACAGTTCTCACTTAGCTTCAGATAGGTCCTATATCTATAGTAAGAAGAGATGCTAGAAAAGAAAATGGCTTTTTGTGTTCATTCTTGTAAAGATTTTAAAAAGCCTCCGGTTCTGTACTATGATGTCTCCACTTTCAAATGCACATACAGGTTTCAGATTAGCATTTTGTGTACTGCTTCCCTTTTCTTTATGTCATGCGCCTATTTGTGGTTCATGGTTGGAGCAAAGGTCTGTGGAATTGTAAAGGCTGTAAAAAAATCTCACAGACCCAAACAGTTTACAGTAACATCTTTGCACATACATTCTGAAAACATTTTCCCATCACTGCTGGTTTGCTGGTACAGTGCTGGCTGAAATACAGAACTCTTGATACCTCTGTGAATTCCTGTACGCTATTGTCACTGACAACAAATGACATGACTGGCTGTAATTCAAGATATACATCAGCTGGAGTTGATCTCCTTTGCAGATTTAACAGGGAACCATGAGAACAGTGAAAAATCTGTCTCTGAAAGATCTATCACAGATGAAGTCCTCCAGGATGGAGAATGACCAAAATGCTGTATTTGACTCTCAGTTCATTGTGTCTGTAGTCACCATATTCTCTGAATCTCAGCAGGTTTCAGCTAGCACTTCTGACAGTTCTGCAGCTCCCTTTGGGTAAAAACTTTGGATTTTGCCCTAGTCCACAAGCACAGAAATGACCACTGGGTCTGAAGATTTCTACCAAAGTTCCAAGTCTGTGATGCTTTGTTTTTCCACTTCAGTTCTCAACAACTGAAATCAAATGACAGAAATTTTTTACAGTTTTCTTGAATAAGGTATTCTTTACTAAGGTATTCTTTACATTAAAGGTGTCAGAAAATGTGTACAGGTCTGGACAACAATAATAAAACACTTGCCTGCAGTTCCCTGCCTTAATTTCCTCACTACTCTGAAACCTTCAGTGGCCATGACCACAATTCAGCAAGCAATCTCTAATTTTGTATTATATGTGGCTATTACTCTGGATCTTGAATTCTGTCTCTATCTCACAGATTTATATTCAGCTTTTCTCACTACTCTTACAGTGAAATAAGTGCAGAAGTAGTGAATACATTCCTGTATTCCTCTGTCCTAGGTACTTTTTTTTCCATTTATTTTTTTCAGTACTCTTGATCTTTCTTTGCACCACTACACATCTGAATTTTTAAGATCCAGTAAACACAGCAAATTTCTTAGTGCTTCTGTGTGGACATTTTGCACTCTCTAGTCCTTTCAGATAGATTCAGCTTTCTCATTTTCACTTACGCTTCACCCACTTTGTTGTTCCATGGTAATCCTGAATAGTTGTTACAGTTTCATGCCCTCACATTACCCCCAGCCCCGGAGTTATAAAATAGCCCTCATTGAAATATAGAAGTTGCTTAAAGAACTATTCAAGTGCAAAAATAATGAATTTCCCCAAACTGATGGAGAAAGGATCTGGCAGTTCTGGTACATAACAGATTGGTCATGAGGCAGCAGTATGCCCTTTTAGCCAAGGGGGGCAATGGGTATCCTTGGGTGTATTAAACAGAGCATGGCCAGCAGGTTGAGGGAAGTCACCTTCTCCTTCTACTATGCTCTGGTGAGGCCACTACTATGTCCAGTTATGTCCAGCTTATCAGTTCAAAGAAGACAGGTATCACTTGGAAAGAAGTCTTTCTTTCTAGTCTTTCTCCAGTAGAGAGCCACAAAGATGATGAAGGGCCTGGAGCATCTCCCCTGTGAGGAAAGGCTGAGTAACCTGGGTCTGTTCAGCATTCTACCAATAATTATATTTTCTAGTTTCCAGATTAGCTGGGAATATTGTTGAATCTTCATTTTTGGCTTTAACATGGTGTTTAGAGCAGGTTACTTAAAACAAACAAATAAACAAACAACCCAGCACAACAAACACATAGCTTAATGAAAGCAAATTTTCACCATGTTGATCTGCTATATTACACTTTATGCAGTAAAGTTGGATCTCCTCAGATGCTAATGGATGTTTTTCAGACTCTGGCCTAAATTATGGGTTCAACAGTTTGTAAACATTAGCTTTAAAGGGTAAAAAATAGCACGTTTTTCCAGAATAGAACAATATTGACCTTGAATGGCTTTCAGACTCAACACACTGATGGCACAGTGCCATAGACAATCATCATCCTCTTCTGTAGCAAAGGAGTACTGAGAAACTTGGAAAAATGCCTTCACACAGAGGGCTGCATTAATCAAAACAATGATAATGGTAATTCAAATAATAATAAAAAAAAAAGTACTGTCTGGGTTCAGCTTCTTACTTAGTGTTATCAAAGGTGGAATTAGATTACAGAAAAAAAAACAGATCTCCAGTCATGGAGGTACAGTCTCATCTGTCTGGGAATTTCACACAATTTCACCATTACTAGTAGTCCAATGATGGAGAATCCAATTTATATCCACCCACCACCACTGCAGCTGCCTCATTCCATGGGCATGTAGCATTGCATTAAATGCAAGCTTAACCTGTGAGAAAAGACAACACTCCTTATGCTGTCTGTGAGAGGAAGCCCCTTAAACAATTTAGCTTCCATGCCCTTATAGAACTTCAGTTATTCTAATTCCTACTGAGTGAATCTCTCTACACACAGTGATGCTTACTGCCACTCTAATGAGCTAATAGTTCAATTAAATTATGTTTAAAGGAGTAACAGTAAGTGTCAGGCACACCACCTTTCATTTAAAATAGTTACCATAAGTGTCATGGGAGTTCCTGGCACTTCAGTCAGGACACAACTGCTTCCTACAGGAAGCTTTCCCAATTATATGTTTTATTGAATCCTGCAGTTACTTTTAGCAGTTTATAGATCCAAGATTACCTGCTACATGCTAGGTAGGGTTCTGGAAGACCAGAATACTTACCTTACTCCCTTTATTAAGTCCAGATCCAAAAAGTGTACAGGAAATGCAGCATGTTCCCATGTCTTCAAACTGGAGAACATCCCAGAACATGTCTTAGTGTATCTTTCTGATATTCCTGATGCAAACCTACTTTCAAGAGTAATTAGATGAAGTAGTTAATGTTGTTCCTCACCGAAATCCCTCACTCTGGTCTGGGAAGCAGATAATGAAGTATTCAAGATGGAACTCATGGTCATTTTATTGAAAAGCGGAGTCAGCTGTTTTCATAATTGTTAAAGAGTAGATGCACTCCTGAAGTAATTTACTCCTGTGAAGTAAATGTGTCTTACCACAAATACTGTGCTTGTATTTGGCCCGTGATAGGTCACAGTTGCTAACTTTCACAGACTTTACTATTCTAACATTAAATCTCATTGAAAGATTGATCTACATTTAAGATAAGAAAATTTCTCATCAAACTCCCTCTCTTATTTTCATTATGGAAGCTGTTTCCAAAAGTGCTTCATGTGTCATGAGATCTTTAGATGGGTGTCTCATTTCTAGTTCCTGCCTATCTGCATAGCTCATGTATGAATCAATGGGCAATACGGACTGCAGTGACACTGAGAGGAAAAGGAAAACATATTGGGCATGCTCAGCGCATGTCTTTCACGCAACTGTGAACAAACAAACCAGGCAGGACACTTGATTAAACAGCATAAATGTGCTCTGCAGAGCAAATTATGATAAATTGCAAATATTGATTACTTTTAACCAGAAGGATGAGATCGTCTGGTGTTTACATTTAGGAATGCAGCCAAAAAATACCTTGGCCTCACCTCTGTACTGCAAACCAACTCAAAACTAATTGAAGATGCAATTCAGGTAGAAGTCACAATTATAGGACAGTTGATTTATTAATTTAAGAGCAGCCTACAAACCAGATGTGTTCTTCACTGTTATGTGATTTTTGTGGCTTAGTTAGTTAATGCAGAAAAAACTCCAGGATGTTTATAGTTTTTGCTTAGTGACTGTAGTATAATGCATTTTCATTTGAATTAATACACTTCTCATCAGCTATTAACAGTTGTAGGTTGTTTTGGTTGTGTTTTTGTTTTTGCTTTTTTGCTTTGTTGCGATTTCATTTTCCTCTTTTTCTTTTTTAATTTTGCTTTTAATTTTCTCGGTAGCTTGTATTGTTGAATACATAATCATATAACCAACTGCGATTGGGAGTACTTCAGCAATTCAGCTTTTGCAACAGTCGTGTGAAGCTGCAAATACTGTCTGCTGGTACTGCTAGTTGCATGTCGCACTCTAAACAAAAGCACGTATTGTCAGACCCAAATCCTCAGGACTGTTAATCTACCTCATTTATTTTCTATCTTTGTCCTAAAAAACTACTGTGGGTGCTGGTCATCTTGTACAGTGTGGATGTAGCTGGAAAAGCCTGTTCTTATCAATCTGTTCAACATGCATGTATCACACATACATTTATATACATATAAAACTGATACAGGGTCTAAGAACTAATACTTGAGGACGAATAATACTTTCTATCTCATTAATTACAAATATATGTGTTTTTCTTAGCAATTGCAGTCTTCAACTATTGTCTCTTTTTGTCTTTTTATATTTATGCATATATATACATTTTATCACAAATTAATTTGAAGTTTAAGTCATCTTATTCAGATTTGTGTAATTACCCGTACTTGGAGGATCACAAAAAGAGGCAATCCAAAAAAAAAAATAAAAAAAATGTGGAAAATAGTTGTGGACCACATGACCATACCCACAGATAGCATGAGCCAACTGAGTGAACATGTGACCAAGAAGGCAATGGCATCCTGGCTTGTATCAGAAATAGCACAGCCAGGAGGAGCAGGGAAGTGATTGTTTCCCTGTACTCAGCCCTGGTGAGGCTGCACCTGGAGTACAGTGTTCAGTTTTGGGCTTCTCACTATAAGAAAGAATGTGTACAGAGAAGGGCATCTGTGAAGAGACTGGAGCACAAGTCTGAGTGGCTTAGAGGACTAGGATGGTTCACTCTAGGGAAGAGGAGGCTCAGGGGAGACTTTATTTCAGTCTACAACTCCCTGAAAGGAGGTGCTGGCATGGTGGAGATTGACCTCTACTCCTGGGTAACAGTGGTAGGATTGAGAAGTATTTGCCTCAATAAGCACCAGATGAGTTTCAGGCTGGTTATTAAGAAAAAAAAAAAATCATTATCTGAAAGAGTGGTGATGCATTGGCACAGGGAAGTGCTGGAGTCACCATTCCTGGGGATTTTCAAGAACCATGTAGTTGTGGCACTGATGGACATGGTTAGTTAGTATGGTGAGGTTGGGTTCATGATTGGACTGGATAATCTTAGAGGTCTTTTCCAACCTTAATGATTCTGTGATTCTGTAGTAATGTTGTTCTATAAGCATAAATCCAGCACATGAAGAAATGAGGGTATTTTGATTTCAATTCTATATTTTGGGTTGCACAGCTGAAACACTGAATCATGCACTTTGGGGAACCTGGTGAGACCTCAATTTGAGGAATCAGATTGGGAATCTCCTGGGATGCTTCAGCTGCTGGCAGTGTCTCCTTGGCTCCATTCTTTTAGGTACTTATGTACTTTCAGTTGGAATAATGGTAGGCTACAAGCGGTGCTGTATAATGAAATCTCTGGGACCTGCTGCAGAAAGAAAAATATGATGGAATACACTGAAGTACAGTGTTCTAAAACACTGCAATATATGGTGAACCAAAGTCAAAGTTCCACAGCTCAGTGTAATAGTTCTATCCTCTACTAGGTATTGTAGGTAATGTGTGGGGAGGGAAACTCACCTTAAATCTCAGCTTGAGTAGAAATTCATAATTAAATATTAAAGATTTGCCAGCAAAAACAAAGGGAAAAAAGTAGCAGATAAATTGTAATTATTTTGCACTTACCTTCTTTCTGTTCAAGTCATCCTTGAGCTATAATGTACTTCCCTCTGTCTATAATGTAGTATTTAATGTATTTTAATATCTGAGCACTAAAAACCTACAAAGATAATGTTACATTTAAAAGCCTACAATATCAGTCCTCTTTTCTGCCATTGATCATAGCCTATTTAAAATCTATTTAAAAGGATCATATATGCATACAAACGGATGTAATTCAGATTTTCAAAATGTGTTTCCTGATCTATTTATATTTAGAGACAATGTCTTGTGGATTTTTTTTGTCTCCCTCTCTTTTTCTTTTTCTTTTCCCTTTTTCTTTCTCTTTTACATTTATATCTTTCCCCTGCTCACCTTTTTATTCCTTGGTGGTAGATAAACCAAAAGAAGAGTTTGTTTGGCAATTACATTGCTAAAAGTTTTATTAATGCAGTATTCAGCTCTATTCTACTGATAATTTTAAGGTTCAATCTTCTGAGAATTGTCAGGGTTAGAAACAGGTTTTCTATCATATTGGAGAGCTGTGAATTTCAGCTTTTCAAATGTATCAAGTGTTATGCAGCTTTTATTTAGAAACCTGGCAGATCATGAAATATTGAACTTTAAAACAGGAGTGACATTTTGATTTATATAAGAAAGG
This sequence comes from Excalfactoria chinensis, assembly GCF_039878825.1. NCBI lineage: Eukaryota > Metazoa > Chordata > Aves > Galliformes > Phasianidae > Excalfactoria > Excalfactoria chinensis. The sequence goes on from NC_092825.1 coordinate 179,057,538, forward strand.
ACTGATTCTTCTCAGTTTCCCTTTCTTCAGCTGCATTATTCTGTTGACCAAAGAAGCATTGCTTCCCTATTTACACCAGCAAGACAGCACAGAGTCTAGGATGAATGGTTTTAAAACACTTTTAAAACAAAAAGAAAAAGAATTCTAAAATAGCTTTTCTATAAAATGTGAGGTTTAAGCAAAATACGGGTTGGAGTTAGAATTTTTATTGAAGGAATTTTGAGCTGGCCAGAGTAATTCACTTAGTCATTTCAAACTTGATGTCATAAAACTTTAATATCATCACAGAACATTTTCTTCTTTACAGCCTGATCAGTTAAAAAAGTTTGAGATACAAGCTATTCTTGATGAATTACCATAGACACTATATGTCAGTTAACTAGCATGATTTTTTATTGTAGTGTGTGAGGAATTCAGTCCTTCATCAAGGCAAAAATTGGTTGTTTTGAAGCATTTTTCCTAAATTCCTGTTTCTCAATGTACTTTTGAGCTACTTTAAAAACTGAATAATAATATTTCTCTATTTGCAAGTAGGAACGAAAATAAAAATAAAAACAAAAACCAAGCCCAACCAAACAAAAAAAGCAGCACCAATGACAAAACAAAAGACTTATACTAAAAGGAAGGATAAGGTGCTCAGAGAGGGCTCCCCAGTTTGGTTCCAGGTCACTTTTGTAGAGTTAAGGTGTTCTTTTCTTCTGTTGGACAAACAGCCTCACAGGTTTATTTGTCCTCCCATCTCAGTTATCTTTAATCTGTAGTTTTCACAGAGTTCAGGGACTCATTGTCTGCTCCAGTTTTTATCATCACAGTCAATAATGATAATAAAAAATCATATTGTCACTGTGGCTGTGAAATAGTGAACAAGATCTACAGCCTGTACAAGAGGATGAAATTTATGATAACAAGCTGAAGCTCATTTGTGACAAAAGTCTCATGTCTTGGCTTGATGAAATGTTTTGTAAAAATAACAGCGATTTCATATTGATTCAACATTTGCAGATGATTGTAGAAGCAATCAAGAAGAATCAGATGCAAGCAAAAGGCTTCTGATAACTCTGAAGGAAAGATATTTGAACTACATAGTTTTGTTGCTGAAATGTAGAACCAAGTTCCTATTTCTGTAATGTTAACATTAAGAGGCTTCAGTGAACTCACTCCTGCTCTGCCCAAGTGGTCAAGTAAACACAGTCCTTGCCCTTTCATGCTGCATTTTGCATGGCAGTAAATATCTTGTATGAATCCAGACCCTTTATGACAGCAGCCAGCTGACATCTAAACCATTGCAGCTGTTTATATTCAAGACTAAACAATGCATTCCATGAACTCTGTCTCTTTGGATACTTGTTCGTCTTCAGTTTGTTTGTTTTTCAGATCTTCCTGAAAAACACACAGCTGATGACAACTGCACTGTATTGTTACTGTCAGAAGGCACACAGTAGAACCAATGAACAATGGCAAATCCCAAAGCAAGAGGCATAATGCATTTTTAGCAGATAACTTGGAGTTACGTGGTCAAAAATTGATTTCAGAAATTCAGTCACAGTATGAATTCCAGATGGTTTAAATCTTTACATCATTTTTATGCTCTGTTAAATAGAGCTGCAAATAAGATCTCCTATCAGTAGCATTAAAATAATAATAATAATAATAAAAACAAAACAAACAAAAAACCAAAAACAAACAAAACAAAACAAAATATACAAACATACAAACAAAAAACATTAAGAGGCGGTTCAGTCCTAGGAAAAACTGCAACAAAGGATCCTTTTGACCCAAACATCAAAACAGGTCTCACTCATACTGCCTCCCAATTGCGTGTTTATATAATTGTCAGAAAGGACAAAGCTCTTGAGAGACGTTTGCTTGTTGTAACTGTTTTGTATCAGGTGCGCAATTATGTGTAACAATACAAAAGCAAGGTCTCTGCCCTAGAAGGTGCAAGCCATCTGTTTTTCTTGTCTGTCTGCTCCTGGAAACTTCATAGTTGATGAAGTAGGTTGAGCTGAACTGCTTTCCAGCAGCCTCTACCAGTGACAATTGTACACATGGTGACCTTCAGCCGTGTTTTACTCATTACTGATTCTCTTCCATTTTTACCTTTACTACTTGCTAAAGTATCTGAGATCACTTGGATGTTCTAAGCTGATTATAGATTTAGAAGAGTGTTTGTATACTTGGTGGATAGTCAGACACTGAGTGAAAATACTGGCAACCTTGTTGCTCTGAATTGCCATCATCCATACTTTGAGGAGAATGTCATAGGCATTTTGAATAAAAAAGAGCTTGAAAACCGTCTTTGTAACCAATATCAGTAAAATAGATACACATTCAGAGATATTTTAAATGTCTTATTTCTACTAATTGAAAAACAGAGACTAAAAGCCTATCTGTTCACTGCCAGACAAAGCCTAGTTGTAAAATGGTGAGATCCACCAGAGACAACTTGATCTATGATCTTTAAAAGTGTCTTTAAAAGTAACTTTTTAAATATTGTAGGAAAATATATATATATATATATTTTTTTTTTAAAGAAAGTCTTAATAAAACCTATACTGTAAGTCTTTAGCATTAATAAATGTACCACTTCAGAGAGCCTTTTCTGGAGACCTGGTGACTTGCATGTGTGATAATTACAGATCAAAAATTACTATGCTTTAAATCTCAGCAGAGGGATTTTCTGTTTATTGATGCAGCTAGTAACACAGTCATAACAGAAGATTAGAACAGAAGATATTATGGGATTTCGCACTTAAAGTTTCTATTTTCAGTTATTTTTTATTTTTATTTTTCTGTTGTCTTTGATCTTGAATTTGTCCACAAGAAACATCTCTGTTACACATTTGTATCTGCAGAAATCTCCACTTCTGACACTCAGCAGATATGTAATGCAGTTCACACCATATTTCTTTCAATTACGGCTCTGTTGGGTATGGTCCTTTCTAAAAGTTATGCAGCATGCATGTAGTGCCCTGCTTCAGGCTGACAACAGGGGAACTGTCAATTCTGTGCTCATTATCCTATGTCCTGCCTTTAGCAGCATGGAAAAAGGATCAAATCTCACATGAGTACAGTAGTTCTAGAAATGAAGCCAAACATGTGGTCCATGCAGATGTGGATGCAGCCAGGGCTGAGATGTGTGTATGAGTGAAAGTGATGACTGTGATTTATGGGTGTGCTGATCATTCACAACTGCTGCTGAAGTCAGTGGGAGTGCTGTCATGAATTTATAAACTGATAAACAGAGTGAAATATCCTAAAAACAACTAGAACCTTGTTAAAGGAAGCAGAATTGACACACTTGATCTTGTTGGGGGAAGTTTTTTCTCTTTCTTTTTTCCTTTTTTTATTTTTTTTTCTTTTTTTCTTTTTTGTATGGGTGTGTGTGTGTGCATGTGTGCCACGACTCAAAGATGTGCTGTGGAAACATTTCCATCACTGTTTGCATTGAATTCTGCAGCTGTGGTAGTTAGCACTACTGTGATTACTCTCACTACTAGTGAGAGTACTCTCACTACTGTGTTACTCTCACTACTAGTGAGAGAAATTACTGCTTTTATCTTCCCAACCAGTTTGAATAATGTGAAGTAAGCAAGCTGCAAAACCCTATGGTATTTCTTTACCTGCTCTTCCTGAAGTACAGATACCTTTCCAAGAGTTTTGATTGATTTGGAATGAGGCTAAATGAAGAGGTGGGTATATTATTCATTTAGCTGCTTCTTTACAGCACATTTTAGTGTCAATAGAGCTACAAGGTCTCAAAGTGGAACCCTGTCAATATTGCAAATATTACTTCCACAAGTCTGATACAATCTGCAAAGTCTTAATGATTTTAATATGATTAATGATATATAAGAAATCAAAATCACATTAAAATGTTATACTCCCAACTGAGGTGTTGCACCCAACTGAATAAAATCCAGATGTATGAAGATATTCAGTAAACTCTTGATGACGTTCACAACCAGATGTTCACCTGGTTTTGCTTTGCTTTCCATTTGCTCCCAGATGATGCCTGAAAGTTCCCCGGTGATCAGAAAAATCTTTACATCTTTTAATTATTGTAGAAACGTACAGGGAAATATGCAAACAACAGCAATATTTGCAGTCCTTTGTTGATATTCAACTGTGCGTTTCTACTTGCTACCAGAATAAGAGACCAAAAATATACATGCGAATGATGCACTTGTAACCTAACAGCTGTTTTTAAATTTCTAAGGCTCAGTGGAAAACTGTGTTCGTGTTCTATATCTGTAATCTTATCAGTGCTATAGGAAGAATGTTGTAAATGCAGAAGACAGTCACGTAGCATTAGCTAGTAGCTGGCACAGGAACAAGGCTGTACATGCACTGTGTGTCTCAGTGCATTTATCATTCTTGACACAAAATGGAGAATTTATTCAGTGGCTTGATAATCAAACATCTTTCTATCCATAAGTTAAAGTAACATTATGTTAGGGTACTAAATCTCTTTTTGGAGGTGTTGGAGGAGAATGGAAGTGTTTTCCTTCTCAAACTCTGAAGATTTCAGATGGCTGAATGTTAACACAGAACAAATGGAGAACATATGTCTTTATACCAGTTCTGAGATATTGCATTCCTATGATTACCTACGTGTTATTTTAAAGCATATCTAAGAAAAATGGCTAGATTGATTCCTCGAAGAATAGATTCCCTACTGATGATAAAAGAAGTATCTGGTGGCCCTCATAGGCAGAGACCTTTCAGGTATGCCGTAAGAGATTATTCTATTATACCATCGACTCAAAGCTTACTGAAGGACACAGATGAACAGGACCAAGCAAGTCCTGGGCAAGGGTTGAGAAATCCTTTGTCTGACACAGATGGACAAGGCCAGGGGATACAAGAGAGATAAGCTGCAGATGAATGGCCCTGAAGTGGTCTTTTGTGTGAGCTTATCTCAAGGAAGATGGCCATCTCAGGTGGTGCTGCACATGACTCTTATCTAAGCACCCAGGAATGTCAAGTAGGCAGGAAGGACGATAAAAGAGGGATCAGCAACCATGAAGCTAGGTTTCTGACATCAGATTCTTCATGACCTGACACCTGTATGCTGAAGAAGATGCCTGCATGCTGAAGAACAAGAAAGGTTTTGTAACATCAGATTCCTCACAACGTAATGTTTGTGTGCTGAAGAAGAACAAGTAGGTGTCTGTCTGCCATCAGATCCCTCGCTACATATGTCCTGCTCACTGACGGATTCTCCTGGACCTGCTACCTGAATCCTGCTGCCTGCTCCTGGACTTACCCTGCAGCTTCTTCCTGCTATCTGCTTGCTGCCCAAGGCCCGCCTCACTGCTGCTCCTCTCCCCCCATGCACTTCTGTCTCAGACCATTGGAACATCTTGCAATGGGACCCCTGCTAGATCCTGGTGGTGATTATCCCGGCTTTATGCAATTCTTGCCTCTTTCTATCTTTTCTATCGCCCTCCTTCCCTTTCCCATGACCCTAAATTGTCCGTCCTCCCCTTCTCCCTGATAAAGATTTGTAATAAACTGGTTGGACCAACATTTGAACCACTGTTTCTTAATCTCACGCCGGATATACATATATCAAAGAACCTTGCCTCCCTCCTATTTAAATTAGAGTGAGACATGTGCTAAGCAGGATGAACCTCTCTATGGGTGAGACACTATACACAATGAAAAAAATAAAATAAAATAAAATAAAATAAAATAAAATAAAATAAAATAAAATAAAATAAAATAAAATAAAATAAAATAAAATAAAATAAAATAAAATAAAATAAAATAAAATAAAATAAATAAAGGAAAAAATAAGAAAAATATCTCTATAAAGGTAAAATATTTTGAGATAGTAATTATGTAATGACCCTCAAGTATATTTAATGCTATGAGAGTATGGTTTTTTGTTTTGTTTGGTTTGGTTTTTTCCTGTACTTTTAGCTTTTATCTATCTGTGGTTCTTTCTGGAAGGTTGGAAAACTCCTTATTTAGTACAGCTATCAACCCATCACCACCATCTCCACTAACCTTGTCCCAAAGTGACACAGCTGCATGTTTCTTGAACACCTCCAGAGATGGTGACTGCACTATTTCCCTGGGCAGCCTGTTCCAGGGACTTATCAGCCATTCAGAGAAGAGATTTTCCCAGATATCTAAACTGAACATCCCCTAATACAACTTTAAGCCATTACATCTCATCCTATCACTGTTATCTGAGAGAAGAGGCCAAATCTCGCCTCCCTGCTATCATCTCCATTCAGGGAGTTGAAGGGAGCTATAAGGTCTCCCCTGAGACTTCTCTTTTACAGACTTAACAATTCCATAGACAGATGTATTCCAAAATATCAGCATTAAATCTGTATGAATTCTTTAGAAATTCCATCTAGACTTGGACATTTGCATTTTAACTTAAATTTGCCCTTTTCAGGGCACCTTGAGGAAATTTTGCACTGGGGAATGTTGTGCTGTCAACTTCAGCTGTGCAAATTGACTTAGTTGTAATTCATTTATGTATCACTATACATCACAAAGTGAGAAAATATCCTTTTTATATTGGACGTACTACTAAAACTACATAAGTAAACTTTAGTCTTATGTGACAAGATTTACAAACAGTTATCAGTCTTACTCTCGAAATTAATTAAAGGATTCCTTTTGATATTGTTCAGCATTTTAGCTAACTAACAACGATGTTGATTTCTGAAGTTACTAGCCATTAAACTTCCAGTAATTTTAATGCAAAACTTCTGACCATTTCAATGCTCACTTTACTGAAACTGTCAAAGGCTTCTGTATCAAAAACTTTGAACAAATTGTAAAATACGTCCCCTTCCAGAACAGGATGAGAGTTTTGACAGCTCCAGTAAAAAGGGGACTTTTCCATAGTTTCTAACTTTTCTGAAGGCTACCTGCTAAGACTAAGGGATAAAAAGGAAGAGCTTCCAGGTTGGGGAGCTTGTATAATGATTTCTCCTGTAGTGAAAGAGATATATAAGTACTCTATCTCAACCAAAAATACACATCAGATCTAGGTGTGTTTAAAAGACAGATATGGCTTTTCATTGCATTTAAAGGGAATATAGGGCAACTGGCTGAAAAGTGGTTTTCTACAATGTAGTGGTCTATATTTGTATGAGAGGAATCCTAGCTCCAGAGAGTGCAAATCTTTGTTGTGTTACTCCTGTGAATTTAGCTTTCAGCTCTTTGTACTTTCAGTCATAATTTGCTATGACTGAAGTCTGGATAATATATATATATATATATGTATATATGTATATGAATATATGTATATATATAATTATTCAGAGCTCTGTAATCCTTACATTTTTGTTTTAGGAAGGTGCTTTTGTGCAAGTTGTAACTTAGTAAGACTTTAGGAAGCTCAGGAGGGTCTCATCCAGAGAAAATCAGAGGAAGATACAGTTGTTGGGATTCTACAAGGAAGATTCAGTTGTGGTAACGTGACTGCAGTCATAGAAAATACTGACTGTGATCATTCATTACTCATGCATCAGAATTGTCTGCATAATATCTGATGGGGCATACTGAAGACAGTGTTATTGTGCTCCTTTGCACTTGGTGAAGGTTTGTCCAGAATTATATATATATTATATAAAATTCATTTTTATTCTGTCATTAAACTAAATATAGAATATTGTCTGGATTATTTGTTTGTTTGTTTGCTTGTTAAGTCAAAGTCAGTGACAAGTAGAGCCAAATGATCAAACATCTGAAGACCTTCATTTGAACTCCCAAGTTACTTTGTCACAAAACCATGTAGGGTTCATGAATAAACCAAAGCAACACATTTAGCAATTCGTAAGCTTGGAAATGAACTTTAAAGGAAAGATTAATACATAGTGCAAAGTGACTTTTCTCCATGATGACACAGATATGCACTGAACTAGAACACAGTAATAGTTTTTATTGAATGTGAAAAGTGTGTAACATTTAGCTTCCTTATAGAAGGTGTGAAAAGGTCAGTTGGAAGCTTTATTGATGGTAGTTAAAGGAGAAGTTTGCTTTCTGCAGTGCAAAATTTGAGTTTATTTGGACAGAGGAAACCTGTAAAAAACAAACAAAAAAAAACAAAAAACAAAACAAAACAAAACAAACAAACAAACAAAAAAGCAACAAAGTCCCATTCCATAGGACAATTCATTCTAATCCCTCTATGAATTTATTATATTGCTGTTCAATGCTCAGTGCCCATGGCTTATTTGAGTTGTTTTATGTCTCTTAGAATTTACCTAACACCTGAATTTCATTTATTATGCATTGCTGATTTGGTTTTAATGAGTGATACATTCCCATAGATTTCCAGAAAGCAGGAAACACATTTATATGCATTTCATTTATTAAGCACAGATTTTTACTGTCTTACACTTGTCTTGGAAATAAAAAGCTTATGTAAGTGTAACACTTTAGACTGCAGATTTAGGATCTCAGAGAACTTCATTTTATGGTTCATTATATCCTTGGTATGAATGTATGCCATTAAGACCACCTGATTATTAACTTCCGACAGTTGTTTAGAAGAAAGATACTTAGAAAATGAAAAGAATCATGAGCACTGCAAACATCTGATCTAATGGCCATTACTAATTATTATTAATACAACTAATAATAATTGTCATGTCTGGAGTGATTTTCAATAAAAGTATTTAATGACTCGCAGAGTGTTTGTCTCCAGCAGTCTTTGTGAGGCAAATATTTTAAATGATGGATGGTTAAATGATGATACACATAAGTCAGGGGACTTGATTATGGTCATAAAATGTGACATACAGAGAAATGGAAATCAGGAAAGAAAAGTGATTAAGGCATTGGTCATTAAGAAGCTAGTGGTCTGGAAATGGTTATTAGGATGGGTTCGGATGTTTAACATCACTGTTTCTGCTTCCTTGCTGCAAAGAAAAAAAATGATCTTTCCCCCTATTATTATTAACCATTATTATATGGGGCAGGGCTCTGTTACTGTATTTTAATCAACAGGATACCAAGATACTTTGGCTGAAGAATTTTGATCTCCTGGTTTAATTATACATTAGAGTTCCCTCTTCCTTATACAGAACATGTAAAGAAAATAACCCTTTCTCTGGGGTTTTTGATTTTGCTCTAGCAGCACCTGCTGCTAACTTCAGGCCTCACCTATCAAAGATAACCACTGCTTCTCAGACTTTTAGCTGCTACCCCATGACAATAATCAAGAATCCTTTCTATCTGCTGAGTTCCAGCTCTGGCCCAGGCTCCCCTGGTGGAGATCCCCAAGACCAATCTGCCCACCAGCTGTTTCAGGAGAGCAAGAAAAATAAATACTTTTAAAAATGATGATTTTCTCTAACTTCATTTCTACTTATAAAGAAAATGAAGAGCTTAATGATACTGGATTCCGAAGATGAATGAGGGAAAGAAAAATGAAATCCCATTTTCATTTTAGAGTGTGTTCATTCTCATTAGCTTCTTATGAACTATGCTTATTGGTGATAACAGATGGAACTTTGTTATTACAGATTTTCATTTCAGATTCTAGAGTTGGGCTTTCACATTGCCATACATTACATGTCAGCCTGTAAAAACCACTGATAGATCAAAACCTTCTTCTACTGTGTTTTACTGAGTTTTTACTGGTAAAAGCTATTTTGGGCTGACAAACATCTTAACACATTATTCTGTAAATACTGTGTAAAAAAAGTTTTATTCAAGTTTTATTTTATTAATTTTATATTTGAAAAAAAAAAAAACAACTAGAAACAAAAACAAACAAAAACACCAAAAAACACATAAATAAAGAGATAAACATGATTATCTCAGTCTGGATTGGCCCATAGATAAGATGTTGGACTGCTCTTAAGTACTAGATACAGGCAGTACACTTGAATCAGAAAAGGAGTAGAAACATCTATCACCATTTGATAGTGTCTGCATTTTAAACTCTAAACTTAACCTGAAATAACTACAGTGCTGAAAACTATTGCTAGTCCAAACAGAAACTGTCCTGTTTTGCTAGATGAATGCCAAAGGCAACTTAGCTGAATTAAATAATCCTATGTCCTGAAAAATCTTTACAGGCTCTAATTTCTCTGGGTAAAATATCACACCACTATCCTATTTTTCCTTCTGCCTGACCTCATTCAGAAAGAGCTCAGATACCTCTGTGTGACATTGCATAGTGATATGTAGACAGATGCAGGGGGCAGATGCCTCTTTTTCTGTCTTCTATTTAAATGTACTTCGGTACGTGTCTATCAAAACTGTTCAGATTCTCTTCAGAAGCAATCAGGATGTTTAAAGATCATCTCCCCAAAGCTATATTTAATCAAAGTGTTTTGCACAAATAACTCTAATAAGGAATCATGCCATTCATAACAAGTCCCCATACAACTACATAGCTGAGATGAAATTTAACTGAATCCTGCATCACCTCTTCATAATTGATTGTGTCCTTTAAAAAAGCCTAACAATGTAAAAACTTTTGCTTTCTCGTGGGTATTTGAGTGGAAGGACATCTTAGCCTGGGTTGTTTCTGAAGTTTTCAGCATTAATTTTCAGAGCACTTTTTGTATGTTTTCTTCTTATCCTTCCTGACTCCTGATCACAATGGCTGATTTGAAAACACTTAGCATGTGCTTGGCACAAGGGACAAGATGTCCCTAAGCCCACTTCCCTGCCATTAAATGCATTTGTCACTCTTTTTCTATCTAACTTCGTGTACTACTTTTCAAGATAAGATGTCCCTGCAATAGGCTCCTCAGGGAGGTGGTTGAGTCACCACTCCTGAATGTGTTTAAAGACCATTTGTATGTGGTGCTCAGGGACATGATTTAGTGGAGGGTTGTTAAAGTTAGGGCAGTATGGTTAGATTGTGGTTGGACTTGATGATCTTTAAGGTCTTTTCCCACCTGGAAAATTATATGATTCTATATTTTTTTTCCTCTCAAAGCATGATTTGTCTACACTGCACTGAAAAATATAGAGCAGTTCAAGGTTTATTTAGAATAGATGACCTTTAATGGTCCCTTCCAATTCAAACAAATCTATGATTCTTTGGTTTACCTATAGATTGTGGCAATTTTTCTAGAAGGCATATACAAATTTACTGCAGAAATATATTGGCTTACAGTAGTCTGCACCACTCTTACTTTCTTGCTTTTTCTTTCAAAAAATATATGCTGTAGATTTATGTTCAGCATGGACTTTTACCTGTTGTTGGTTCAAGGAGCTCTATGATAAAGCTAAAAATGCATTTCCACTTCTAATTTCAGCAGGAAATTGTGTTTTTAATGCAGAGAACTTACATAAGCTCAAAATAAATAAATAAATATTACATCTGCTTCAGTGGATGAGGTTGTTCTCAACACTACACTGCTACAAGGGGTGGATTTTTAATTACTTTTTGGCATAGATGGATACAGGTTCACTGATTTTGGAGGAAATAAGGCTGCCGGTGCTAACTGAGAATCTGACCTGCCCAAGTGTGCTGTGGCATTTAGAAAGAAACAAGCACTCATAATGTTCTTTGTAATGTTTTGACAGAGTAGCCAAAAAGCTTACCTGAGGTATCCAGGATGGACAGGCAAAACAAAAACAACAACTATTTTCTGTTTTGGGAACTAAATAGAGATTAGGTTAGGATTTCCTGAACAACAAGTCCTGAAGATATTAACAGACTTATTATATATATCTTCACAATGAAAAATAGAACAGCCCCCCAAAAAAAATAAAAAAAAGAAGATTCACTTCTAGACAGTAACAATTGTTTACAACACAGTCTCACAGTACTGAAAAAACTGCCACTCAAAAAATATCTCCAAAATATTTTACAAGAAATTTAGGGAGGGATAATTCTAGAGTGAATGAAAAGAGATGGGGGTGGCTACATAAAGATTATATACTAAGGCAATGTCAGTCCCAAGTGGAATTTGCAGTCATGTTGATTATGGCAAAAGATCAACTACTGATTGCAGGGGCTAAGGCTAACGTGGTGTTTAAGTAACTTGTCTAATATATTAATTCATTTTTTTGTTTGTAATACTTTAACTCAGCATTCAGTTTTTGAAATTACTTTGTAGTTGTTATGACTTTTTCTACCCAGTTAATTGCTGATGAAATTAGTATATGTACATATATGTGAATCCATCCACAAATTAGAGTTGACATGTTCATGTCAACAATCTACTTCATTTGAAAAATAAGGACTAAATCTATTTATCACCATTGAGGCCCTCAAACAAATTGGAGAAAAAAAGGACTGAGATGAAATGTTTCTATCTCATAGAGAGAATACTCAGTTAAAAATAAAAAGAAACAGAAAATAAAAGAAGAAGAAACAGAAGTGAAGAAGAGGAGAAGGGAGTAGAGGAGAAATCTAACAGTACAGTTTCAGCTGTTGTAATGGATATGAGGTTTGCCTTAAATTTATCTACACATGACTGAGAGAACAATACCTTCTAAGAGCAAATATTTTTTCACATGTCCTTAGCCATGATCTTTAAGCTCTTAGATTCATTGTTCCCAACTGTAGAATACAGCATACACTTTATTCAAGGGTAAGCTTTGGAAATTTATGTCATTTTTCTTTGCATGTGTACAGTAGTATAAAGCATAGTCTTGATTTTTCCATAATACTTTGAGGGATCATTGCAGTACACATAATAACAACAATAAAGGTGATGATAATGACATCAAAGTGATCTCAATATTTGCATCTTATATCTATTTAACATCTTTCTTAGCACAAAAGCAAGAAATTCCTGCTCATGCAGAAATTTCGTTGTTAAAGCACACATCAGGATGATTCCTTTGAGCTTTCAGTGGAGGACCATAAAAAGAAATTTATGTTCTCCTGACCACTTCTATGCAAGCTATGAATTGTTGACATTGGCATAACTAATATAGTGAAAGCTGCCTGGTAAAGAGCATTCAGCAAGCTGATGACACAAACATTTTTCCTGCTATATGTGATGTGAGTTTTATGTTTTTTTTGTTGTATCTTTTTGTAGTATAATACCCTGCAGAGGCTACTTTTGAAAAAGAGCAAGTTCAATAGTAAATGTGATTAACAGGGCTTTGTAAGCAAAGAGGCAGATAATAGCATTGGAAAATATATGTAGATGTACTATTGGTGTGAGAAAAGAGCAGGAAAAAGAACTGTAGTTTTTCTAGAAAGAAAACAGAAAAGAAAACTTCTTTGCAAGAAGAAGAGATTTAAAGGAGTTATGGTTTGCAGCAACATCCAGACACTGAGAAACACGGAGACTAAATAAATGCATGGAGGAAAAATGTCCTGAATATATATGTATATTTAAATTACAATATCTAATCCTGATCTTACTGACACAGTTTTGGTGAATTCGCTTGCCTGTTTACTAATGCGTGGAGTTGTGTTGGTGTCATGGTTTTGTTTTGTCCATCTTCAGGTCTACATTTCTTCAAATGTTCATGGTTGAGTTGTTTAAAGCCATGCATTCTACACAACCCACTTGTACCCCTTCTTTTCTCTCCTCTCTGTGCTTCTTGGTACCGTGTCCTGTGTCACCTCTTTTTATTTTGTCTGTACAACAACACTGTGTTAAAGTCATAACTATCTCACTGTACATGGAATAGCTGTCATCATGAAACAGTAAAACAAAACTCAGGCAGGTCAGAAAAACATCAGTCAGCAAAAGCACAACAAGCTTCAATCGTGAGTCTTTGCAAACTCAAAAACAAGGCTCATGGCATGCTATAAGCAATGGAAATACTATACTGAAAGCCTATAGTGCTCCAAAAAGTATCGACATCTGATTTATATAGCTAGTTGTACGGAAACATCTCCACTCTTAAAGAAATAAGTACTATATATGTCATCCATAGCAAGAAATTCTGTTATATAAGGAAGGAAGAAAGCCTAGTGAATAGGCATACAAGCATACACATACAATTCACATGTGCACAAATTATGCACTTATGTTCATGGACAGGAACACAGGCAAACACACTGATCACTCACAGAAAATTCAAACAGCACCAGGAGCCTCATTCTCTTCTCCCCTCTGGGTCAATAAGTTGAAGTTATTTTATGGACAATATATATACTTTCATGGATCCTCCAGAAGTAAATCTCAGACATTAAAATTGCAAATAATAGCTATTTTCCAATAACTAATTTCTAAAGAGCTGATTTCCTAAGAGGCAATTTCTACAATATATTAACAAATTTCTGTTTAATAACTGGAAATATGTAGAAATAGAGAAGATAAGATAGACTGCTAATAAGATTCAGAGCATGGCCAGTTAAAAAGACACAGACTACAAAGCTGTGGAGTTATTTGCTCACTATTAGTTAGCGATAGGATAAGTTCACAACAAACGGTTAAAAAATACAGGAAGTTAGAAAAATTGGTAAAGAAAAAGAAGTCAGTTTTGTTATCAGATTGAGGTGTTGGTGAATAACATAAAATGGGACTTAAGAGGCTCAAGTCATACCAGCCATTATGTCATACCAGCATCATTCTTTTGGTTTTATTTCTGATATGTAGATAGTAAGTAAAATTCTAGGGGGATCTATTTTAGTTACATTATGGTCAACTCATTAAAGAGCTGAAATTGTCATAATAAGACATATATTTATCATTTTAAAAGGTTCAGTTTTTACTCTTCAACAATTGCACATTGAAATTTCTCAAGAGATCCAGGAGAACACAAAAATAGATTGAAGTATCTTATTTGGATTTGTTTATACTTACTCAGACTATTAAGTAAGTGTATTAAAATAGCTGCCCTCTTAATTGCATTTGATTAAGAGGTGAAGTATGCATTTTATCAAAATTTCTTTCACCCACACATGGTCTGGGAATTCTTCAACATTTATTATAAAAGGTTAATTATACTAAATATGCCGGAACAAGAAACTGAGGTTATAGGAAACACTGTACTAGCCAAAGGAATTAATCTCATGCTGACCAAACCTTTCTTCCCCCATAATTTTTCATTTTGATCTTTGTCACCTATCTAAATCCCCTTCAACTGTAGGCTCTGGCCCTTGACTTTCAGGGTTAGAAGTAGCATAGAACTTTTGACCCATTGAATTCTAATTTAGTTATATATTTTTTAATGTATTTACTTTAGTTTTCATATTAATCACCTGTCAGTGAGCATTTCTTAGCTTTGAAAGGAACTGTGTCCATTTTCTTCAGTTCAATAACCTGAAACTGCCAAGACTGAACTGCTCATCTCACTGTGAATAAGCTGAATTGCATTTGTCATTTCTGAGCTTGCTGATGGTTTCTCTTGCAAGCAAAGTGCAATCTTTTGTGAAAGAAGAAATACTGTGTGTTTAACTGCATATTGGGTTTTGTTGTTCTGCTTTCATGTGTGGATTGATTATTGATGTACATGTCATGAATGAGGAGAAAAGCATGTGCTCATCAATGATTCCGAGAAGAATACAATACTTCTCATCAAATTTCTGTTTATTTCTGCCAAATCTATTCCTACAACCTTAACTATTATCAGATCTCTATTAGGTAAGGTGCCTAGAGGTACAAGAAAATATGTGTCTTTTCATAAAGATTTCCAGACTCAAACATTTCTCCAACTCTACATTTCTCAGCTTTTCCCACTGTAACTTCCAATAATCAAGTGATGACCCAATTTAAAAGACATTGCTTTGCTTTGCTTCCTTTTCCTTGAAAGTTAGAACTGCAGTAAGTTTAGCAGATATAGAAATACGTCTAACAGTAAATTCAGCTGTTGTGGGTTTGTAGCTTTTTTTTTGTCTTTTGTTTTGTTTTTCCAGTTAGAGTTGGATTCTTTCAACTCCTTGACAATAAACATTTTCACATGTATGTTAAGATTTAAAGGACAAGTTCCTATTCTGAAACAGAGCCTTTGCCAGCATTTCTGCTGACAAGCTGATGTCTTAAGTTAGTGTCATTGATTTAACATAGTTATCTACCACCTGTTTGGTTCTCAGTGACAAAATAATGGCAGTTTCATTTGTGTTTTTCTAAATAACAGGGTTTAAAAAAACACCAACAACAGTTGAGAGAGACAGAGAAGAGAGATGAGAGAGATAAAAACTCTCTGAAGGGCTCACTTGGTTATTTGTGTATGTATGTGTGGGCATGGCTAACTAGGCACCTAAATGACTGGGAAAAGGAGAGGGTAAAACCATCCTATTTTTCCCTCTTGCACCATTGTGTTATAGATTTTTGATATAATTTTTTATTCTTTGATTTGTGTTTTTTTTAAAAACAGGAATAGCATTTTGGAAATTTATATATATTTAAAAAGGATAAACTCACTAACTGTAAAATATGCACATGAAAGGACACAACTTGCAAGTTATTGTTATGAATAAGACAAACACATAAATCAATATTCTCCCCAGAACTCAGACAGAACAAATAAACACAGTGAATTTCTTTCAGCAGCTACTGGAACTACATACAGATTGTTAGCTCAAAGGGAATACAACATGGTGGAGAGAAAGAGAGGTGAAATGTTAAATATGCACTTTAACATATTGATAGGGGTAAGTGAGAAGTGACAGGTCTGGTAAGCAAGGTCAGAAAGCTTCTGATGTTAAGAATACCCGCAGGGAGTGTGCTGAGACTAACTGGACAGTCACCCGTTAAGAAAAACTGCTTGGCTTTCCTGTTTTTAAAGTGACTGTTACAATAAACAGGACCACTTCTCAAAGATGAATTTTGATGCACTGACACTGAAATCAAAGAGAGTTTCAAACTCTTAAACCATAGTTCTGTTTTTGTTCAGATTAATGGTAGCTATGAAATGGTAATCAAAATAGCACAGAAATTTGACTGATAATGGTTTTATCTGTTTCTATCACATGTTTAGTTTAGTTAATGTTTCTGGCAATATAGCTCTTTTGACACTGTGAAGATATGTGCAGGCTAAGCCTGAGAGAAGAAACATCTGCTGATTTCATCAGAGGAGCATATGGTTAGCAAATTAGGATGTGGAACTGTGAATCAGGAACAGGAAAGTAAAAAAGATGATGGTTTTAATCAGAAATGAAAAGAGTTAGAAGGTCCTACAGGAAAAGGGCAAAAAAATACTATCCTTTTCTTGGAAGAGATTAAATCATAAATCAGATTCTCTACTCAAAAACGCTTCATGAATGTAACAGTTTCAAAGATACTGGCTTTGCTCGGAAGAAAAAATAAAATCTGACAAATTAAGAGCAAGGATATTCACAGGCTTAATTATCAGCTAGTTTTATTCTCTTTTATTTTACTATAGTAAATAATCAAAGATCAGGAGGGACCAGACTTTGTACTGAACTTGTATTTGGATTTCAGCTTCAGGTTCAGACAAGCATCACTGTTCTAAGCAACAACACAACATGCTGTAAATTGAAGTTCAAAAGACAATGGAGGAAGCTTTCTGTTCTTGATAGGTTAAATTATGTTCTGAGCAAGGTTCTCAGAACATACCTGAGATATTGCTTTGGATTTTGAGTATTTTTAAGCCTCTGTTTCAGAATGTGACAAAGCATGTAGTTTCTGTTTTGGTTCTGTGGAAGTCTCAGAAATATATTGTACTTGCAGATGTTTACATGTAAGTAATAACAGAGAATCACAGAATTTCAGGGATTGGAGGGGATCAATTCCCTGCTAAAGCAGTTACCCTATAGCTGGTCACACAGGTAGGTGTGCTAACGAGTCTCGAATATGTCCACAGAAGGAGACTATCACCTCTCAGGGCAACACATTCCAGTGCTCTGTCACCCTCACAGTAAAGAAACTTGTCCTTGTCCTTGTGCTTGTATGGAGCTTTCCATGCTCTGGTTCTCTCCCATTATCCCTTGACTTGCATATGAATGCCACCGAAAAGAGCCCAGCCCCATCCACTTGACTCCCACACTTAAGGTATTTATGAACAGTGATAAGATCCACTTTCAGTCTGTTCTTCAGGTTAAACAGTCCCAGATGTCTCATCCTTTCCTCTTACAGAACGTGATAGTAGTTGAGATAGTAGTTGAGATGCAGTTCCTCTGCCTCCAGTCTGCAAACTCCTTTCTCTGCTCATTTGTGCTCATCCATCTTTTCGTGGGTATGTACTATTTTAAAACAATAAACAAGTGGATGATTACAGCCATCCTTAGTCCATGTAGAAGTATCAGTTAATGCATTCCTATGCATGAAGAACCCTGGGGGAAGTTATGACATCATGTTGTTGCTTAACCCTAGCAGACAGTTAAGTCTCACAGCCACTTCCTCACTCCCTTGCTTTGGGATATGAAAGAAAAGGAATGTTGAAAACAAGGAAACTTGTATGTTGACATGAAGATAAAATAAAGCAAAATCTGTGTGTGTGTGTGTGCAAAGAATAAGGAATTAATTCACTACTTTCCAATGGTAGGCAGAAGTATCATTTCAAGGAAATCAGGGTCTCTTTACATGTCATGACTACTAGGAAAAAGAAATACCATAATCCCTATTGTACTCCTATTTCTCTTTCTTCCTCCCACCTTTCATTGCTGAGGTTAATGTCATAAAGTATGGGATATCCTTTTGATGAGTCTGGTTACAAAATGAAAACACAGCACCATACAGGTAGCTATTAAGAAAATTTACTCCATCACAGGCAGATTCAGCATGTGTAAATAGAGCCCAAAGATGTGGTCATGGGACAGTGAAATGAAGGGTGTATGTTTCACCCTTCTTGTTGATGTTGATGACTTTTATTACGCCACATTACTGGCTTGGCTTAACATCAGACATCTAAATATTAGTATGGGTAGTATGGGCAACTGAAGGGTTTAGCTTTGGGATGCAGTTTCACAAGTCACTTTGGCATGCAAAGACAGTTTAAGATCTGTAGTTCCACCTTCCTATGATGGTGATTGTCTTGGTCTCACTTCTGCTAGTAAAGATGTTTGTGAGTTTATGGTGTACTGCCTCACTGACATGATGAAATTAATGCAGTGAACAGTGAGCGTAAGGCTGAGATTTCAAACTTTTTGCTATAGGTTTTCTGCTGACAATTTCATCTTCTGAAACTGCAACCTATACTTGTCTTCATATAGGCTCAATAAAGTGTACTTCTGTTGCTATAATTGGAATTTGATCCTAATTTATAATTATCCATATGGTTTTCCCTGTGGCTAATTTTTCGCCACATGGTACATTTAATTAATTTTGGACATTTTTTAAATGATCACCTTGCTTTTTAAAAGAAACAAACCCAAATTATCCAATACCATCTCGTATTTCCTCTCCTGTAATTGTGTATTCCCTCCTTTATCATAGACATGTACTCCACAAATTTGAATGTAGGCTGGCTGAACAGAAGAAAGTGGATCAAATGGCAATGCCAGTGGTAGCCACAATATATTTTTCAATAAAATGTCATAGGGAATATGTTTCCAGTCTTTCTCCTGAGAGCAACATATCTTCAAATTGCTGTGTTACATAGAAGACAATATCAGCACAGAGACATTGCTGCAGGAATGCATGAATGGAAAACAAGCCAGCACTGATGTAAAGTTAAGGGATACATGGTGGAAAACCATTATTGCTACAGGGGTTGGAGCCTTCACTTTTTGACCTACCTCCATTGCTATCCAAGTCACAGGTAGAGAATGAATATGTTAGCGAATGTGATGAAAATAGATATAGGTAAGAAGAAACCAAAAAAAGACTGAACAGGGTCAGAAGAACAAAACAAAATCATGAAAGAAAAAAAAAATCTTTTTTACTTTAAACTTCTCCAATATTAAAAGGAAAAATTACATTTAATTTTATTATTTTTTTAAATCTAGATATTCTTCTTTCTCCTCCCTGTTTTTGTTTCTTTTTTTCCTAATTTTTATTTTGTTTTGAAGAGTTATAGGATAAGCTCTAGAATAAAAGTGATAAAAATTCTGAAGTAAAAAGGTTCGTCCCAATCCCTCTCGTTTTGCATGACTTATAGGAACTGCTGGTAGGAGGCTGCTGGATTACATTAAATTCATGGGATATTCTTGAAATGTCAGCTGCTGACAACATCAGAGAACAAACTGCTGAACTTGTCTGTTCCTCGGTCAAGTTAGAAATTATAATGAAAGAAAATAACTTCCTATTGTTAGTTCTTAAATAAACAACCATTTTTAGACTTTTGCTTGTTGTGGTGTTAGTTCTGAAATCCAGACTGTTCTCAGTGATGTGTTTCCCCCACTAACAAGAATTTCTATTCAAAGTCCATGTTCACAAGGGCTGTGTATTTGTAATCAGAAGCCATTTCTGAATCCTTCATAAGCTGCTTTATTCGTAGAGTTGGATACAGTTTGTAAAGTCCTTTTCACAAAATAATGCTCTGTTGTACACCTTGGAGTGTTTAAGTAGCTTACAAATGTTAACAGAGGATCAAGTACAGCTTGGTTTTAGCTTGGTGATGAAAGTAGTTGGCTGTTCAGCTGACATGAATGAACTTGAGCTTTTCTGCTTCTTGTCAGCAGCTAATGAGGGTATTTTGATAGCTTTTTCTTGTTTCTTAAAAAAATGCTTAGATTCTATAATGTGTGCAGTGAGAAAATCTGAACTCCAACTGATCTTCGTGGAAGTAATGTAATACTGGAATATTCACATGGACACAGAGTTGTCTCAAGATTGTGATGAGCACTGAATCTGCAATGGTATCTAGTAATATTTGTAAATATTAATAGTATCATTAGGCATAAATGCCTGACAATACAAATCATAATAATCAGAGTTTACAGAGCAATTCAGTGTTCTCAGAATATGAAAACCTATGGGATGGCATGGAGCTGTGTCAGGAGAGGGTCAGGATGGAGATTGAGAAAAGGTCCCATCACAGAGGGTGGCCGTTATGAGCAGCGAACAGACTCCCCAGGACAGTGGGCACAGCCCTGAACTTCTGGAGCTCTAAGAGCACTGGGATAGGATCATAGGATTTGGATTTTTGGTGGTCCTGTGTGGAGTCAGGGGTTGGACTGAATGATCCCTGTGATTCCCTTCCACTTGAGGAGATTCTATGTGATTTTTTTACTAGAAACATACTTTTATGGAAGAAATCTGTTATCACATTTCAAACTGAATGGCTTTTGAGAGATTTTTACTAAAGAGTGCTGTGCCTTCTGCATGGCTTTGCAGAAGGGAAGCTATCTATGCAACTAGACTATGAACATAATGTTACCTGGAAATGTAGCTTTGCTATTGGATGCTATTAATCTCAGAAGAGGCAATTATTTTGTCTAAAGAGAAACAGCAGAAAAAGCCATTACTACTAAACTGCCAACAATAATAATAATTTTAAAAAGTCTCCAATGGAACCTTATAGCAGCCTTCCAGGACCCACAGGGGGCCTATAGGAAAGCTGAGGAGGGACTTTTTATAAGGGAGATAGTGACAGGATGAGGGAACTGGATTTAAACTGTGTAGATTTAGGCTAGATTTTAGGAAAAAATTCTTTGCAGTGAGAGTGAGACATTGGCACAGAGAGGTCATGAATGCCATCTCCCTGGAGGTATTCAAGGCCAGACTGTGAACAACCTGATCTAGAAGGAGGTGACCCTCCCTACAGCAGTGGGGTTGAAACTAGATGATCTTGGCCCTTCAAAGCCAAACCATTCTATGATTCTAAGATTCTATGATCCCAATTTGAAGTGATCCACAAGGATCGAGTCCTACTTTTGGCTCCACACAGGATCACTCAAATTCAAACTTTATATCTGAGAGCAGCATCCAAATGCTCCTTGAACTCTATCAGCTTGGAACTGTGCCACTGCCCTAGTTAGGCTGCTCCAGTGCCTGAAAACTCTCTGATGAGGAACCTTTTCTTGATACCCAACCTCATCCTTCCTTGAGGCAGCTTCATGACATTCACTTCAGTCCTGTCACTGGAGAAGAGACTATTATTTTCTTCTCTGCTCCCTTCCACAACCTAGTATAAACAATCTGATCTTTGGATAAATAACACATAAACTTATAAATATGAGTTTTGTAAGTTTACTATGCTTATTCATAGAAATTGTACATTTAGAAGAACTTTTTACTTTCATAACTGTCTTAACTGCTAGAAGGAAGGTTAGGTATTATTCCCATCTCTATTCTCAGAGTTCAATAGGTAGAAACGCTATATATTTATTTGAGTCTTACTTTTAAATATCTTTAAAAACAACACCATCCTTCTGCAAATTGTGAGTCTTCTTTCTGCTGCTATTAAAAACTTCCCTTACATTGCATCTGAAGTTTCCTTTACATGCAACATCCATCTTTTCCCAAAAACATTCCTTTTATCTTTGTGCAACTGCCCCTTCTGGGCAGTACCATTTTATTGTGAAAGTCAGCAGATGACATCTATTTCAGAATGTCTAACCTCACCATTATCACCTTGCTTATTGGGGCCTGGTATTTCACTTCTGACTGAATTAATTTAAACCGAATATAAAAGCCATGTCAGAGTCATGAAGAATGGAGTCAAGGAAAAATGGAAAGAAATTCTCCAGTTATTAATTAGACTAGGATTTTTCTGCTAATAAAACTGAAGTTTTTGTGTGGCACTAAAAGATCTCTCCAGGTTTTGCTTTAAAAAGTTGGATTACGGTAGTTCTTTGTATTTAATGTTCTTTAGCTCTCCCGACTGACATGACTATTTGTATAGAATATAGAAATACATATGCAGATTACTAGCCAAAGCATAGCAAACTCAGTGTCAGAAGAATGTTAAAAGGTGCAGAATGTAATCTTCTGCAAGATAAAGAAAGTGATGGCATAGTGTTATGCTTTCCTTTCTAGGATTGCTATTATATGATGCAGTTGTGTTCTGCCTCACACACAGTGTTGGACATCCAGTCTTCTAACTCCGGAATAATTCTCTGCCGCTGCCAGGAACCTATAAGTTGATGTATTAGTTATAATTTACAACATTCTTTCCATAACACTTTGTAATTGTCTGTCAGAGCGTAATTCATGTACTGAAGACAGGTATGTGAGTGCTGGTATTGTAAAGCTTCCCCAAACCAGTTCTCCACTACTGATTGTATAAAAAAAGTCAAAAAAAGACATTTTCTCTGAAAACATGAAAGGATAGAATTGAAGCAATTGGCCTTTTCATATTTGTGGCACCATGGACTAGACAATGTTTGAAGCACAATTTCCATGCAATTTAAGTTTTTCTCTCTAGCTGTTTCGGATATCTGTTTTTCCTATCCTTTATTTCATTTATTTATTTATTTATTTATTTCCCCTTGGAAGTCCGTGCATTCTTTGCAGTAAGGAGTTCTCTGAAGATTATTATCTTGTCCCCTCTTTCTGGCCTACGACTTATTGCCTCCTAGCTGGCTTTAAATAACTTTCAACAACTCACCTCTCTCAAGTGATATATATACTTTCAATTGCTGTCGTGATGCATATGACAAACTCCTTTTGGCTCATGTCTGACAAGCTCTGCAGCATGGCTGTTTTATGCTGTTGTTTTTATCATTTGTTTGTTTGCTGTTGTTTTTATTTGTCAGAGAGATGAGGTTGAAAATTGCTGGTATATATAATAAAATATATGAGGTAAATCACCTGATAAGAGTGTGGCATTCACAAATTCCAGACCTCATTCAGTTGTGTATGGATTTCAGAACTGCTCTAAGCATATTAATCAATGATGTTTATAAAATGAATGCAAAAATGTTCTATAAAATTCATTTTTATTAATTGCTTAATTAGAATTAATCATCTATTAATAAACATAGTGCGTGTCAACTTAGGCAGATTCCAATCTAGGTACTAGGAGTTTATTATTTTGGTATGGCACTGAGACAGAATAGTAGCTCCAGTGTAAGATTTAGTATTTATGGGTTTAATTCAGTCAGAAAATACATGTAACCTCTGTGCCATGTAAGATGTTGTCGGCAGTGCAACTTCCTTCTAGTTGAATCTAGAGCAATTAATATTAGGTGAATAGCATGAAGAGGCACATCTGTGCACTAAGTCAATGAAATGTCTGGAATTATAAACAAAAAATAGTCCACAGTGGGAAACATGAATAAGAACCTTGCTGTGGAGTGAGAGAGTAGCAACAACATACATGAAGCCTTGACTTTTCTACTTATTTCCTCAAGTAGACTGTGGGAGAATCCTTTTTTGTGTGACTGTGTTTTTTGGTTGTTTTTCTTTCTCCCAGGAGACTAATTCTATTCTCTGCATTACATATTTCACTAGGATGCAAGAGAAACAATACTCATCAACCCCTTTAATAAGTTCCTAAAACAAACTGATGTAGTCAGTATCTGTTTGCCTCTTTCCAGGATAATCACTTTGCTACAGATGAGTGCTTACCTACTACTGGTCTTGCTGAAATGATTTTGATGACTGCCTAGAGGTCTTCCACAGAGCTGCTCTGAATGTCAAAGTGAAGCTGCTCTGAACCAGATATGTGGAAGCCATGCATATTCTTGCAATACATTTCCATCCACATCAGTGAAATCTGGATCAGGATCTTAAAATAATCTCCAATACAACCTACTGTTTTGCATTTCATTGGCTGAGGTTGTTCCAAGAATGAAACTGAACTGCACTGTGCACAACAGTATAAATTTGTGATTTATTTATTTACTTATTTTTAAATAACAATATATGAAAGTACATCATTAGCATCTGATAGCCAAGAATTATATTTGAGAAAATGCCTGCTAAGGACATATTGACATTTAATGCAATTCATTAAGTCTTAACTCCGTACACAGAAAGTTAATTACATGGTGCTTTAAGTCTGCATCAAAGGTCAACTTGCAAATACTATACTATGTTACAGCAAAGGTTGGAAAGGTAGGGATCCAAGTAGGAACATGCTTTTAATAGTTGACTGGGGCAAATCACAAGAGCTTCACAGTATGTGCTTTTTAATGAGATTCTATTTAAAACAATAGTTTTGAACCCCCTGAGAGACTCATCTTTTGCTTACTGCAAGCAAGACTAATCTGTTCAAGCATAAAAATGACACTCACTTTTTATTCTATTTTCTTAGAGAAAGCCAGATCTAATAAATATCACACCAACAAATAGCACTTGATGTGTGGGATTTTTTTTTCCTCCTGCTTATATTCAAAAATCAGATTACTATTACAGTAGGCTAATGGTACTTGACTAATAAAAAATTGGTCTAGTAGAAGTACAATGTTTGTATGACAGGAGTTCCATTTTACTAAATAGTTATATATATTGAATCTTGGTCTCTAGATACAGAAAGTCCTTCAAAATTTCTAAGACAAGAAAACTGAGATAAAATCTTTTTTTAGCACTGAGAAAGCATATGAAAAGGTAATATGAAAAGCCTGTCTCCACTGAGGTTTATTTCCTGCAATGGCAGATTGTCATTTGGCATATGTCTACTTGATTTCATTTGACATCACTAAGGGAGTTTTGCTCAATAGGGGAAGGATGAGCTGGTAGCTCATGATTTGGGGCATTTTTGTTCTCAATTCTACACTTTCCTATGTATCAGGATCAGAAGGAGTCTCCTTGCTCCTGCAGTGTCCCTAAACAACAGATAGAATACTCTGGGACTGGAAAGAGGAGAGGGCTTGAGTAACATTGTCCCTTGACAACTAACACTGCCAACTGGCATCTTCTTGATACTTGCCATCTAGATATTTGTAAATATCTAGATTTGTAAATATTTGTAAGAACCGCCTCCCCCTCTGCCCCCCCAGACTTTTTCAGACTGAACAGCCCCAGGTCTCACTGCCTTTCTTCACAAAAAAATACTCTAGATCTCTAGTCATTTTCTTTAGCTCTCCACTGGATTCTCTCCAGTATTTAACTGTCTTTGTTAAATTGAGGAGCCTGGAAATGGGCACAGTATTCCAGATGTGGCCTTTCTGTGGCAGAGCGGGGGGGGAGAATTGCCTGTCTTAACATGTTGACCAAGTTCTTTTAATGCACTCCAGGATACCATCCACCTTCTTGGCCATAAGAACACATTGCTGGTTCATGGCCCATCTGTTGTCCACCAGGACTGGCAGGTCCTTCTCTGCAGAACTTGTTTTAAGCAGGTCAGTCTCTAACCTGTACTGATACATACCGTTATTTTTTCTCCACGTGTATTAGAACTCTGCTCTTGCCCTTGTTGAACTTCATCAGGTTCCCTTCTGACCATCTCTCAGCCTGCCCAGGTCTTGCTTAATGGCAGCACAGCCTTCTTGTGTGTCAGCCATTCCTCTCAGCTTCATATCACCAACAAAGTTGCTGAGGGTGCACTCTATCCCTTCATCCAGGTCACTGATGAAACTGTTGAACAAGACCAGACCTAGTTATATTTTTATTTATTCTGGGTATGGTATATGTATGTATATATATAAATTAAACTAAATATTGAACTCTATTGGATTATTCTGTAAACTTACACAATTTGTTTCTTTAGTTTGACATTGCTTAATCATAGGAATCTTAGTTCCTTCCAGTTTTGTTCTGATACTATTTCGTTTCCCATCTTCCATTAACATAATGTATTCTATATATGTGGTTTAATGACGGGACTGTCGACATATACAGTGAGATATGCTGTTTACTCATGTTAACTGTCAGGAAGAATATATTCTTACAGGATTCGTAAACTGGAAATTCAAAAAGCCGATTTTCTCAGGACTTCCTTATTTTCAGCTGAAGTATAAATTTTCTAAAATGACAGGAGAAAATTTCTTCTTCCAGACCACTTAACATAAGTGTCTTCAAGTGTAAAGAAATATTTCCTGAAGCCTGTAGGGAGCAGAAGTGTGAAAAGCTACATAGGGTGCTAAAAGATGCATGCCCCATGGACATCTTTAAAATTAGCCAGTTTAATCACCTGAAGCATGAAGGAACATCTGCACAGATTGTGATCAGGCTCAAATGTAAAAATTAAAAGGAAAAGATGATGCTGTTACTCTGGAGGAAGCACAACATGCAATAAACAGATTCCTTTTCTTTTATCTTTTCTGCTTCACGTTCATTTACTTACTTGTTTGTTTATTTACTTGTTTGTTTATTTAGCCTGCTGAGTTTATTACTCAGACCATTTCATCACAAGAATGTCATGATACCTGGCTGTTGCCTTACACATGATGATGTTAGTTGTAAGTGCATACCACTTCTGGTGGCTCTGTATGCATTTCTGTCAGCCTTTGGGTAATTCAGTCTCTGGCAGCAAGACAGAAAGAGATTTTTTTCCATCTAATTCCATCTATAGAGATCAGAGCAGCAAAGGAAGAGCCTCAATAGAAGAACCCTGGTCAGGAGAGTAATGAATGAGCTGGGGAATTGAGATGTTGGATCACAGAGTTAGTGACTTGACAAGCAAGATGTACATAAACAATACTTCTAACAAAAAAATTATTAACATCTGTGAATAAACTCCAGTAGAACTTATAGAATCTACATAATTCATCAAGTGCTCACACTGGAGCAGAACTCCTCTTAAAATCCCTCTCAGCCAATGCAAAAATCAATCCACACCTGTAGAACCTTATCATTTCACCTGATCTTGCCAGGTGCTGCATTCTTTCAAATCCCTTGAATTTCAGAAGGAATGAATAATGCTTAGCATGTTATGCTATGAGATCTGCTTTTAGGATAGTCTAATCAGTACTGAGGGTTGCTCAAGATATACCCACTGCAGCCTGAGTGGTATGTTTGAATCTTCTTTTTCATTTCATAAAATTTATGACAACAGTTACAGTAATCTAATTTTTCACCTCTATAAGTATACACAATTCACATTACTGACAAAATTAATATTTATATTTAATACAAGGATATCATCTTATTGAAATGTAGTAGGTTTGATGCATGTTCCTTGGAAGATATGTCAGGAAATAATGTCAGTTGGTTTACGTTAGAATATGAAGACAGATTTGTGAAGTTAGTCTATAGTTCATGCAGGCTAGTACACTGCTTCTGGCAGTGGCTAGAAAAAATGCAAGAAAACAACAGGAAATACATGAGCCCTGCTCTGAAAGTAACACCTCCTGTTTTACTGTGTTGGCCCACAACATCAGTAGTGGTTGTTGGTGATGTGACAGTAGATGCTGAGCCTTCCTGTTGGCATTCCATTATATTTTATTGCCATGTGACAGGTGGCAGCATAAGAAACAGTCTGGCAAAATGGCATGTAACATGAAAGTGTGTTTGGAGTAAAGGTGTGTACTATTGAATTCCCCATGCAGAAAATATTGCACCCACTGACATTCAACCATGCTTGCTCATTGTTTATGGAGGCCAAACAGGGGATGTCAGCACAATGAGATGTGGGAGGTATGTTTCAGCAGTGGTGACAGTGACAGTGAAAGAGAATGGACGTTCTAAGTGGTCATGCAGCTGCTACACCATGAAATGAGGAGTGTCTCAATCAGCTCATCCATGTGAATAGGCTAATGGTGGTGACTATGCTAAAAAAATCTGTCTTGTAGATGAGAATTTGCTCTGTCTGATAGTGTCATTGTGCTCTTTGTATGTGTTGGATATCAGGAAAAAATTATCTTCATTAAGAATAATGAGGCATTGGAACAGTCTTCCCATGGAGATGGTGGAGTCACCCTGTAGAGTCCTTGAAAGTCTTCAAGAATAGTGGAGGTGTGGCATTGAGGGATATGGTTAGTGAGCATGGTGGTGATGGGCTGATGGTTGGACTAGATGGTCTTTGTGATCTTTTCCAACCTTAATGATTCTATGATTCAATATAGGACTGTGATCATTCAGCAATTAATTTCCACCCACAGGAATACAAATTACTCTTTATCCATGTCAGACACGTCTTTCCCAAAGAAAGAATTCAAATAGTAGAATTTCAGTGTTTTACATTTTTTTTTTTATTATTATTATTATTTTTAATAGTAAAAGGAAATGGAAAACTATTTATTTAAACTAAGATATCAATAGATGTGTCTGAATCTGGAAAAAGGAAGCTGAACAGAAATACTAATACATTGGAAGCACACAGAAACTTGCACACTTTGAGGAACACAAAGATTTAAAACAATTAAACTTATAGACAAATCAGACATGTAAGTGAATCAAGAATGAATATACTAATCTTTTGGAACTGAAATCACAGGAATTACAAGAAAATTTAATTATTGGGTTGAAAATGCTACTGTTTAAATGTCATTGTTACTGTGACAGACAGACTAAGAAATATTAGAGTAGTGACGACAGGAGAAACAATAACAATAGAAGCCTTCTGTTATCCTCAGTATCTGAGTAAATGTCACATCACAAAACGATGCTGAAACTCCACCTCTGTATTGAAATTGCCTTTCTCATGGGTCAGGTAGTTGTGGAAATCAAAGGGCATAAGCAGCTTTTGACTTTCTCTAGTACAGAGGAAAAGGAGGTGATTTAAACTTTTATTACTAAAGAAATTCTATGTTACAGTGATCACGAGACATTTAAAGTTAACTTGTATCTAAAGAAATGAAGAACCAAATCTACCACAACAGATTTTAATTTCAGAAAGCTTGACAGGTGCATAAGCTTGTTGCAAAGGCTCTAAGAAGTAAAAGGCTTAAAGATTTAAGTTGGTGTAAAGAATAGAAGCATCATCACAAGCACTTGAAACAAGTGTATGGCAGTCAGAAAGACGTATGGAATCAAAATACTCTATAGAAAGAACAGAAAAGAAAAAAAAAATCACAATGATTGAACAGAAGGATGCGATTAAAAATAAGAATCTTTTATAAAAGCTATACTCATGTTAAACCTAGGGGAAAATAAATAAATAAATAAATAAATAAATCAGGAAAAACATATAAGGTCAAGACCAAAACAACTCTCAAAAAAAGCTTGCTAAAAAGCATAAAACAAACAAACAAACAAACAAACAAAAACTGTGGGGTTTTGATGGTTTTGTTAATATTATTTTAACACAAATAATCAGGGAGGTTTCTGCTTGTTGGTGGAGCCCATATACAATTAGGGTATGAAGGAAGCATAGATCAGTTGGGAGAATAATGCCTAGCAGAGCTAGTGGATACCTGAAAATGTGAAAATTAATGGGAAAGAATAAATAAAGTATGTGAAAAGAACTTGTTAGAAAGATTTTGTAGGTCTTTGAAAGTATGAAAAGGTATGCTACTAAAAAAGGGTTCTCTTTTTGCCTGTTTACTTGGATGCTCAAAAACTTTTGATAAGTTTCCCACTAGTGATTCCTGTAAAGTTAAGTTAATGCAGGATAAACAAAAATTTATCTTGTAAATTAATATGAATAGGTGAAAATATGTAAAACAAAGTTTAGGAATAGATTATCAGTTTTGAGGATGTAAGGAAAATTGCCACTAGCATCCCTCAAGGCTCTGACATCTTCACAGATTTTCCAGGAGATGAGTTAATAATGAGATGGTAGAACTTTCTGATCAAACTAAACCAGTTAGAGGAATAAAACAGAAAAATGTATTGAGAAAAACTGTAGGTGAATCTTACAATACTAGGAATGGCATCTATCTGACTGACTGTGTGCATCTGTAGTGCACGGAGTTTGCTGTTCCGTTTTTACAATCAGTGAAAGGAAATAAGTGCTTTTATGGAGTGACTTGTCATAAAGCATAGGGAGGTAATTCATCCCCTAGAAATGTCAGTTTCTCTCCACTGATTATAAAGGAAGTTAAAAGCAAAGAGCTCAGATATCACCAAATGAATCTCACCTTGAAAGACTGAAAGATGGAATTTGTTATAACTACATCTAAGGAGAGATATGAGATAAACAGTCCCAATTTTGAGTAGAAAATTGTTGATTATAAACTATCTTAAACCACTCAGTACTGAGATTTTCATATTATAGTCCATAATTCAATAAAATGTCAGTTCAGTGTTAAGACGTTTTTTAAAAATACATAACAATAAAAACATCATCTATCAATAATCAGTGAAGAATAGAAGATGAAACAGAAAATGTCATCAAATCATTGAGTAAACTCAGAAAATTTGATGTTGTATTTGGGCCATTCCTTCCAAGATGTATAGACAAGAAATAGAAATTTATAATAGAATTTAGGGAAAGTGACACATGATCAAAGCTGTAGAGTGAAACCAGAAGCCTCCATTCTGAAAAAGTATGGGGAAGGAAACACTGATAGCAGCATCTGAAGCAGCAGGATACATTAAAAAGGGGAAAAGGCAGAGACCATTCACTGTTTTTTTGTTTGTTTTGTATCTGTTCCTGTTGCTTTGCTTCATCTTGGGGAGATGGTTTGTTATTTTATTTTGCTTCTTTTACTACACAGCCAGGCATGCAAAATTAAATTATTAGAATGACAAATGCAGTGGAAATGAAAGGAAGCTTTTTTCTCACAGCTGGAGTTATGCTGTAAACTTGATTCCTGTAGGAGTCTGCACAAAAAATCAAATGCTACTACAACCAAAAAAATACTCTTTTTGCTCTTGCACTGGAAGCGTGTAAGATGCAGAATTTAGGTTACTGGGAGAATAAATTAAAAGTATACCCACATGCTTTCTCTGCTATTACATGCATCACTCTGAAAGTAATGCATCCTGTATGCTTCATTTCTGTGGTGGTACATGGGAATTATGTACTTTAGGATAAGACTCAAAGAATAGCATTATGTAACACCTTGCTTGAAGTAAAAAAGCACTTAGTTTGTAGCTACGTCATGTTAAGGAAAGACTGAGAGAAAACTCTTGAATCCCACTACCTTGCTTTGCATTACAGGAAGAGGCTTTCATCCATCAGAACAAATAGCCCTAAGTCAATGTATCTATTCCTTTCCTTCAAAGTGGTCTTTTTTTCTGCAAATGGTGTCTTGGACTTTTATATATGAAGTCAGTGTGCATAAGGGAGAAGGAAAGAGAGAAGGTGTTGCTTGTGTACTTTAGAGACAAAAATACTGAGGCATTTTTGGCAGCACTTGCATTTTATGTAATGGAATATCCTGATAACAACAGATGAAACTTCTCAGAACATTAGAAGAGTTCATTTCTGGGTTGTGGTCAGATTTACTGACCACACATTTACACTGAAATACTGACCATAGATTTACACTGAAACTCCTAACTATCAGTATAACTTAACAGAACACTTCATGCCATCAATGGTTTTATGTTTTTCTACACTCTGTGGCAACATCATGTTTCTGCTTTATCTCTTTGGGATAACAACCTGCAAGCCTTGTTTATTGTAGGGAAGGTGCTTTGCAGTGTATTTTGGCATTCTGCTACCCAGGAGCACAGGTGGAAGGTTGTTTTTATGCATTTAATTTTCAATGCCTAAGTCAAATAATTGTGTTTCTTTTGTTTAGACTTTAGAATATTGAGGCAGTGCAGTACATGTCCTTTCAATTATATCTTCTCTCTTCAGATAGGAAGTTGAACATTGCTCATGTCCTGCAGAAGGAAATCAACCACAGTTCTGTTTAAATTAGTGCTGAGATTTTGCTAAGCCTCAGTAACAATTAGTAATGCTTTTATCCAGATATTCTAGCACATGATCTCAAAATTTTGATGATGGGAGGAATTTTGAGGAAAAGTTATTTATTTATTTGTTTTTAAATCATTAGCTTAATGTAATGTTAACCTAGATAAAAACTGATGATCTCCTGGAAAGAGCCCACCTTATTATTTCTAGCACAAGGGCCCATAATCACCATACACCTGGGTTTGTTGCTCTTTAAAATCAAGTAACCAACCAAGCAAAAAAAATCATTTTTCACCTTTTCCAATCACTTTCCTTATTTTTATTCCTTGAGCAACTCAACAGGGTTTGTATTATTATACAACTGTCAGACACAATTGTCTTACTTCTGCTAATTGTCCTCCTGTGAATTTTTAGCACCTGAGCATAGTTTTGCCTAAGCCATTACATGCTTTAAGAAAATGATGTATTGCAAAAGGCAAAACATTGTATCACCTGAATTTGTCATCCAAAGCTGAGCAGACAACAGCTTATTTATAATGGCACCCTGTCATCCTTCAAGCCTCAGTGGAACCCTAAGTAAATGAACAGTTATTTTAGGAGATATATCTCATGTTTCTAGCCTGCATAAATCTGAATCTTACTTCTAGCAACATATGTGGCATTTTCATTATGCCCTCCATCTACACTGCAAACACTTCTTCAGTCTCCCCATGCACCTAAGCCAAAATATGTGAGGCTAAGCTATTTTCTGTACATTGACATTTATGGTGAAAAGTGGCTTCTTGGGTTGGCAAAACTCACTTGTATTCAAACCATAACATACATTTTAAAAATTTAAAATAATAATAAAAATCTTTTTTTTTTTTTTACATTAATTTTATACACTTAGGAATCTGTCAGACTGAATGCTGCTTGAACTACACAGAGTTGTTGTGGCTCCTTTTCCTTCCTTTCCCGTATCTATGTAGATGGCAAGCTCCCAGGATGTCTCAGGTCACTGAATTAAACCAGTATCTCAGGTTGAATATCACATTGGATTGAATATTAGGAAAAAAATTCTCCAAAAAAGTGACTCTGCACAGGAACAGGCTGTGCAGGGAAGTGGTGAAGCCACTGTCCCTGGAGGTGTTCAAGAACCATGAAGATGTGGCACTGAGGGACATGGTTTAGTGGGCAATATTGGTGGTAGGTGAATGGCTGGACTAGATGACCTTAGAAGTCTTTTCCAGCCTTACTGATTCTATGACCTCCTCCAAGTGGAGAGGTAATGGCAATAATGAAAGAAAATGAGTCACTTGTTCTCTCTTTGCTTAGATCTGTATGCTCAGTGTTGTTTCTATAAAGCAGATCCTTGTCCTTCTCATCACAGTGTGTAATTTAAATCTGCTAAAATCAATGGATACTTCATTTACTGTGGGTGCATTCTGGATGAGGCCATGAGCCCAGGCTGATTTTCCATTTGTTCTGTCCAACTTACTGACTGCAAGAGCAACAGGGGTTCCTCCTTGTCCTTTCATAATGATGCCATACAAGCACTGGGCAAGTACACTGCTGTTAACAATTAACGTTTTAGAATACCTTAAGAAGATCTCCCAAGGTCACTTTGCTTTATCTTAAACTTTTGATGCTTTAAGAGCCGTGGTTCCACTCAGAAATTCATTTTCAGGTGGCTCAGCTGACTAATGAGTAGATGCTGTTTTGCTCCAAGTCCTTGTGAATGGTAGTTCATTTCTCAAATTCAAGAGGTCCCTGCACGAGTGCACTGCATTGTCTTGTTATGCAATATATGAATGCACCAAGACTATGTGACTAATACAGAGTGAGAATCCTTCTCCTTTTGGCTGTCTCACAGTCATGCTTTTTAACAATACCTCACATCAGCACATTGAATAGAAAGTGCACATTTGTGAGATGAAACATTTTATTAAGAAGAGTAACCAATTGGAGACAATTCACATAAACACTTGCAAAAACATTTGTCTGATGCTCCATTATCATGGTATGCTGTATGTTTAATATACAAAATTGTAAATTTTTGTCTTCTTAATACGACTACACACTCTTGTTCAGGTTGCATAGCCTTAAACACCTCTTTGTATAATTTTGAATGTGAAATGAACCTGAATCTCTTGCTCAGAGATATGACTTAGTTGCTCAGAGATATGACTTAACTGCTCAGAGATATGATTTAGCAGAGGGCTGCTAGAGATAGGGTACTATGGTTAGGCTGTGGTTGGACTTGATGATCTTCAAGGCCTTTTACAACCTGGGTAATTCTATGATTCTATGATTCTATGAATATGTCACAGTGATTGGGAGAAAGCCAATTTAAGGCAAGTTTGAAAGCACTGAGTCAAGTGAAGGTGCTGCTCTGAGACTCAGAAAGTCCCATTGCATCTCCTGGTTTCCATTAAATGACTTTGAACATATCACATAATCCCTCTGAACTAGTTCTCCACTAAGAAAATGGTAAACATATTCCTTCTGTTGTTTGGCTTGACAAAATGTTGAGCCAGATGAGAATAAACATTTCTTGGGAAGATCCCAATGTCCTGTTGAAGTTTATAGGAAAGAAAAGTAAATTGCCTTATAGTTTGGGCAAACACTATAAAATGTTCTCTAATTCTGCTGCATTAATCACAAGTCTTTGATAACTCTTCTTGAAAATTAAATAATATAGTTACATTTCCACCGAAGGCTCTACAAAGTCAGAGAAATTTTTGAAGTTTACTGTTTATTTAAACCTTTACCACCCATCTGCTACTCACAGAGAACAATTTATTATACCATATTATGAAAAACAAACAAACAAACATTTCATTTTGCTAATTCTTATTTATTTAAAGTAGTAACACATGCAAATTACTTGCTGAAACCTAAACTACTTCTTTCAAAGGATAAATAAATGCCCTTTAGTATTTTTCAAATATTAATGATTTTTGTTGTTGTTGTTGTTTTGACTGACAGATAAGAAACCTGCTCTGGGTTAAATTAATGTGTCTGGACACAAATGTCTAAAGAATCAAGAAAAAACTGCAAGTTTCTTCTCTAAAACAAACTTACTGTTACTCAGACAAGAGTCATATGGATTGGAAATCTTATCA
The DNA here is from genome assembly GCF_039878825.1 of Excalfactoria chinensis. NCBI lineage: Eukaryota > Metazoa > Chordata > Aves > Galliformes > Phasianidae > Excalfactoria > Excalfactoria chinensis. The sequence goes on from NC_092825.1 coordinate 179,092,970, forward strand.
CAGAATCACACAGAATGGCTTGGGTTGGAAGGGACCTCAAGGATCATGAATCTCCAATCGAATCTCCCTCTAATCATCTTTGTGGCCCTCCTCTGTACCCTCTCCAACACCTTTCTGTCTTTCTTGTACTGGAGGCTCCAGACCTGGACACTGAACTCCAGATGGGGCCTCACAAGGGCAGAGCAGAGTGGGACAATCACCTCTCTGCCCCTTCTGGCCCCCCTCTTCCAATGGAGCCCAGGATATCATTTGCTTTCTTAACAGCAAGAGCACACTGATGACTCATGTTAAGTTTTTCATCCACCAGGATCCCCAGCTCCTTCTCTTCAGGACTACTCTTACAGTCTGCTCTTTCCAATCTGTATATATGCCTGGGATTCCCCCAGTCCAAGTGCAAAACGTTGCACTTTCCTGTACTGAACCTCATTAGATTCAGTTGGGCCCAGCTTACGAGTCTGTTGAGGTCTCTCTGAACAGCATCCTTTCCTTCCACTGTCTCAACTGCACCACTTAGCTTGGTGTCATCAGCAAACTTGCTGAGGGTGCACTCAATTCCATCATTGATGTGATTGATAAAGATGTTGAAGAGCACCAGTCCAAAGACAGATCCTTGGGGGATTATCCGCCTCCACCTGGACATAGAACCATTAGTCATTACCCTCTGTCTGTGGCCTTTCGAGCAATTTCTTATCCATAAAGTGGTCCACCCATCAAATCCACATCCCTCCAATTTGGAGTTAAGGATGTGGTGGGGGACCATGCCAAAAACCTTGCTCAAGTCCATGTAAATGACATTGGTTGCCTTTTCTTTTTCCACCAATGCCTTCATTCCATCACAGAAGGCCACCAGTTTTGTTTAGGCATGACCTTCCTCTGGTGAAGCCATGCTGGCTGCTTAGGATAACATGCTGATTCCTTGTTTGATCAAATGTTGTCCAGGAGGATCTGTTCCATGATCTTCACAGGTACAGAGGTGAGATTCATACCAGCCTGCAGTTCCCCGGGTCCTCCTTGCTCCCTTTCTTATAAATAAGAGTGAAACAACCAGTCACTCACAGACCTCACCTGACAGCCACAAATCTTACTACAGCTGACTTCCATACAGGACTGCTTACATTTTTAGTAACAGTATGGGAGTATGATTACAAGTCTGCACCCAAGCCTGCCCCCTAAAGAATTGCTCTCAAGTGAATAAGAGAAATGATGCCTATGACCTTTAAAAGATAGCGCATGACCAATTAGAATGAGATATTCTAGTATTCCCAGGAGCAGGAGGAATTCTACAGAGAGCTGAAGCCTGCAATTTAATATATATATATATACATACATACATACATACATACATACATACATACATACATACATACATATATTCAATCATAATTAAAATATAATATAATGTATATAATATATATATATATAAAGTAACGAGTATTTAATAGAAATTGAGCAATTTTAGAGGAATAATGATTCAGAAACAGAGGTAGAAGATGACATCATTAATTAAATCTAAAGAAAGATTAAAAAATATATATTGTTAACAATAATAATAAGGTATATGAAAGAATACATACTTGTTGCCACTATCCAAAATAAAACAACCTGAGTGAAAAGACTGAGTTACTACTGGATGTTTCTGGTTACTGAAGCAGACACAAAATGTTGTGTTTTTCATTGCCTTCCTTAGATGCTGGATCATGCTTTTAGTGTCTTTCATCAGGTATATCCCCAACATACATTCTTGAGCCATATAATCTCACAGAAGCTGTGATCGTTGTCTGTGCTGTGGTTTCTACTTTAATTGATAAGTTAGAGAAAATGCTTCTGGCTCTGTGTATGGTGTGTACTTATCCTTCTTGCTCCCTAAAATGTTTCAGTTTAAAAACAAAAACAAGGACACACACACACACACACACACACACACACACACACACACACACACACAAAATAAAATAAAAAAAAAAAAAAAAAAAAAATCAACAGGAGAAGACTCTCAAAACTACCAGATCTCAAAAGAATTTTATAACTACTCAGCTGCCAAGACTCTCTCTGTCTAGTTTTCTAGCCACTTGAATTCTTCATTCCCTTCTGCTCAGGAGCAGAAGTCCATCAGGAGGGAATGGAAACCTCCCTGCTTTAAGCCAAGTCTGATTTGCTCTGATTATTCAGTTCTCCTGAAAACTGTTGTTAAATGTCTGGAGGCTGTGACTGGTTTAACCAACTGTAATATCAGTGGGCTGAGAGGACAGCACCATCATCAGACTGAAGATAAAACTGATACATCCATGTTTGTTGGGGATCTGAATAATTCATGGCTAAGCACTTTCAGAAAGCTTTTGCTGGAATGGGTATTTTGCTAACCTCAGGTAGCTAAAAAGTTTAAATATCCTTTAAAATGTTATTTGTTATTCCAGATTATGAATTAAATTATTTTTCAGAATGGTAGGTTTTCTCTCCATCCAAAATTTAGTTAGTGTGTTCTAAAAAGGGAACAAAGGCCTGGCCCTGGATTTTCTAATTGCATTTATCTACTAGTCTGGGTGGTACTAAGAAGATATTTTTGATAATATACATTTGTTTGTCTGTGTCTGGATGTTCAATCTGCTATGCCCACGTTTTTCAACGGTTGAATTTTATTCAGTGTTTGTTCATCGTACTTTACAGAGACAGACAAATATGAATTAAGACTCTAAATATAATCAGTGTAAGAGGCAAGAGGGGAAGATACTGATGAAATAGGTGTGAAATAGATTGACTGAGGTGGGAATATCAATTAATACATTTTCTAGACACTTCTGTAATTGTCTATGTGATCTTACACACTAATCAGTGGGACAGGCACTGGAACAAACACTGGAACATGTTGTCCAGAATACCCCATTCCTGGAGATACTCCAAGTCAGGCTGGATGGTGTTCACTTCAGTGGAGTTGGACCAGATGGCCTTTAAAGATCTCTTCCAATTGAAATAATTCTAAGATTCTACAGTTCTATGATTCTGCCAGTTCCATCAATAAGGGTCAGTTTTTTCCAGGAATTAAAATGCTAATCTAAAGATTTCTCTGAAAATATCTGCCTTTACCTTTCATTAGAGAGGATAAAAAATCTCATATATAGAGGTGTGTACAGAAACAACTCCATATGTAAATGTGACACTCATGGGATACTGAGTTTCTCTTTACTAAGGTACAACAGAAGCAGTGTATCTAGACAATCATTTTTTTTTCTATAACTATCCTTTTCTCCACCCTGGATTATCTCAAACTAAACTGTTCTTGATGGATGTTTGGTTATTATCTTCCTCACGATATTCACAGTTAGGCATTAAATGGTCTCTCCAGATAAGATATTACAGTTACATAATATTAAATTTAATGCAATATAATATGGCCAAGCAATATATATATACGTGCATTTAAATATTTTTCATTGAGTTTTGACCACTTCACACAGTGATGGTATATGGTGACACACCTTTGCTTCATATGCACTTCCATGTCAGGCCCATTTTGTCAAACTGTCCCTTTGCTGCCATCTGTCACATGACAACAAAATATAATGGAATATCAGTAGGAAGGTTCAATGTCTATTGCCATATCCCAGCACCTGCCTATGACACCATGGGCTAACATAGTAAAACAGGAAGCATTACTTTCAGAGAAGACATTCTAAAATATAGTTAGGTGTATAAGTAAATATGTATATATATACATATATAAACTTTTAATACTTTTTATTAAAATGAGGGCAATAAAAACATAAAACTTGTGGGATATTTGACCTCTTTTTTTGTGTGTGAAACTAATGTATCAGAAAAGATCAATGGCAGTGGCTGCAATTCTTGGTGAGTTCTCAACATGTTTGTCAGCAATTTTAATGAAATTTTATTATTTATGTGTTTTATCTTTGAAAATAATTGTTTTGAGAAAGGTATGTACTGCCAAAAAGCAATGACATGAATTAGATGTGATTGCAAATCAACGGATATTTCTTTCTTTACAAGATAGGTCTTGTAAAAGTCTGGTAAAGAGACGTGGTTAAATATTTGAGTTAAATATCTGATTGCAACTCCATATATTATTAAAATATATATCTATGTACAGGTAATTTATTTATGTGAACTGAAAATACAATCACAAATATTAAAAAAAAAAAAATGAAAAAAAAAAAAAATTCAGCCACATGCAGACCACAGGCCATGGGTTGGACATGACTGGATTAGGTGATTATTCTGGTTCTACAAGCTGTTTTCAGTACTGCTGAGCTCTGTTTCTATTGACTTTTGTGGAGACTCCTGGGTGCCTGAAATTTTATAAAGCACATCACTGTGAAGATTTGAGCAGTTAAACACATGGGAGTTCGGCCCTATTGGTAGTGATGAAAATATAAGCATACATCTCATATCTTACACATACCTCTAATCTTATTAGGAGTGACATGCTTTGAAGTAACAAATAACTCGGCATCTCTTCTAGGGAGAGTTAGTCACCATGGCAAGCTGTGCATGAAAATTAAGTACTGATAACATAAGTTTTCTGTTCTCTAGACTACGTTGTGGAACTCATTCTCAAGACGTGGAATAGGAAAGGAAATGTAACACTTCATAAATCAAATGAAGTAAAAATAGACAATTGCTACTTTGAAAATTATGTCTGATGTAATTTATTCCTCCTATTCATGTTTTTTTTTTTTTTTTTTTCCTTTCATTAACAAATATCCTCAGCACCTACAATCAGCATTTTGGCTACTGTCACATACATCTGCTAAAACTTATGGATAGCCTAACCCTGTTATCAGCATTGCATAGCAAAACACCAGGCTTTAAGTTCACTCTTGCTGGAAAGCTAATACTCCTCTGTACCGTTAATAGTAGGTGCTTACTGTTATATCCCTGTTTCCAGGGCATTGCCTGAGTTCATACATATGATCTAATGTTAAAAGTCAGTGCTGATAGAAATCTAGTACATGCTTAAATGATTTCTCCACAGTCTTTCAGGATAGAAGCAGGCACAAATGCATATCTAAATCAGTAAGGATTTGACTTAACAAGGGTCACCACCATGGCATTAAGCAAAGGAGCACAACTCTGAGTGCAACCAACAGGACATTTCTTATCTACTGGGTGGTTCTCCCATCAAATCTATGTCTCCAGAAGTTAGATATAAGGTTGTTGTGTGAGACAATGTCACATGTTTTGCACATCTACAAGTAAAAGAAGGTTTGTGATAATTTTGTATGACACCTCAGTGGTTAAAAGGATAGAGTATATTTAGGTTGGTATGAAGGGTGGAAAACATGAAGGAATGGTTACTTGGAAAATGGTGCAAGAGTTTGTAGTTCCTGATTTGAGTAGAGGTGCAGTAGTGTGGATCTATGGGCATTATTCTCCTTCATCTTTTTCCACAGGTGGTGTATCTATACAGCAAGTGCATCTCCATGCTATTTTATCTATTTCCGCTCTTTCAGAGCTATGTTTACATTCTATAAGGAAATTCTCAGTACCTGACCTCTCTATAGAAAGACAAATGTTTCCGTACATAGCCATTTAGTCATAAGTTAGGCATATCCTCTCACTGCAGGAAAGATATTGAGGTCCTGGAACATATTCAAAGGAGGGCAACAAAGCTGGTGAGGGATCTGGAACACAGGCCATAGGCTGAAGGAACTAGGAATGTTCAGCCTGGAAAAGAGGAAGCTCAGGGAAGATGTTATTGCTCTCTATAACTTCCTGAAGGGAGGTTGTAGTGAGCTGGGGGTCAGCCTCTTCTCTCATGTCATTAGCAATAGGACTAGATAGGGGAGATTCAGGCTGGACATTGGGAAACATTACTTCTCAGGAAGGGTGGTCAGGCACTGGAATGGACTGCCCAGGGAGGTGGTGAAGCCACCGACCCTGGGAATGTTCAAGGAGTGATTGGATGTTATGTTGAGGGACATGGCTTAGTGTGAGCTATTGGTAATAGGTGAATGGTTGGACTGGATGATCTTTTCCGACCTTGGTGATTCTATGATTCTATATTTGGCTACACAGTGAGACAACAAATCTGAAACAAAATCACTTGTCTACATATGACTGCAGATATTCATTTTAATATATTAAAAATATTGCTTCTTCAGTACCAGAATATTTAATGTTTTTGAGTGTATTAGATGTCATGTTCTTAGACAACATAAAGCTGGCAGTGCCTCTGTAGGTCTACTCTGACTTGGGTCAGCTAACGGGTGACCTCACTCTAATGTTCTTCCTTCAGTCCATTAACCATCTCACTGTTTGCATTAGTAGCATTGACAGTTGCAACGTTACAGAAAAGATCTTTCACAGACCATAACAGGACCTTTGCATTTCCAGTTCAGATGCACTGACACAGATCTTAAAATGAAACGCTTTTGATGTTTTACATTTTTCATACTTTATTCTGTATGTGAATATCTTGTTTGTTGCCTTCATGTGCAGACTTCGATCAAGTACCAAGGAGTGACTTGGCCAGATATTTTTCGGTATCCAATTTCTTGATATGTTTTCTTGCAAATAGTGAGTATGAATCAGGGATACAGTGCTAGCCCAAGATATGACACTGTGTCATTCAGTATAGCTCTTTTCTGCAGTATATGCAGATCCACTGTAGAAAAATATCCTACTTCTAATAAAGAGGATCCATATTCTCACAAGTTGCAAGTGATTACAATTGTAGCTTCTTACTGGCTATCATACTTTACTGTCCAAATAATTTCACAAATAAACCTTCCAGCTAGCTCACATGAATTATAAATGTGCCAGCAATGTTGATTTTAAAATGCATGTCAACACTTTAACATCTGAACATCTATGTAAATGCAAGCTTTTAGCAGAATTTCAATTTAACAAATTGCAGTTTGTAACTCTAATTTATGAGAACTATGTAAATACCTAAGATTTTTATAGCCGCTCCCGCTTAAATTAATCACAAATTACTAATTACGCCTTTTCAGCTGCAGGATATGCAAATTTAGTTGCATAAAGAAAGGAAGCGTTCAAGAATAGATTGATTTCAGAAACACTGTGCAGTATCATTTTTAAACAGTAGAGTGCAACCTTTTAACCTGCTACAGACATAACTGGTAGTTCCATATCAGTTTTTGTTGTTGTTTTTGTTTTGTTTTGTTTTGTTTTTTTGGTAACAGAATCCAAAATATGTATGTAAAATATAAAGTATGCTCTTCCTCAGATAATATTTCATATCCTCTCCACTAACTGAGCACAGTGCATGTCTGTACACAACTAATAATCCAGTTCAAGTCAGAAATCTGAATATATCTGAAAGGACGGGGCAGTCTTTCATCATGCTGCAGCTCTGAGGTGCCAAGTGAGAAGGAAGTATGAAAGACAACTTTCTCACCTGCAGCCAAGCCAATCTTCTGATAGCAACAGAAATACTGGCTACAACAGTATTTTTGACACCTAATGTACACTGCCATGCAGGTAAGCAGAGCCATTAGGGGTTTATTATTGCCCTTTGTGGCGGTGGGAGTCAGGAACTGAGCCACAGATGAATTTGCATTAGCTTCTCCTGCATGTTCATCCTCCTTTCCTAGCTGTTTATGCAGTGTTGGATATAAATACTAATTTCTATTCCGTTCTATTCCGTTCTGTTCTGTTCTGTTCTATTCTATTCTATTCTATTCTATTCTATTCTATTCTATTCTATTCTATTCTATTCTATTCTATTCTATTCTATTCTATTCTATTCTATTTCATTCCATTCCTTTCCATTCCTTTCTATTCTATTATTTTATTAATTCTATGATTTTATGATTTTATTTTTGTGTTGCTTGCATAAATTTTAGCCCTGGGCTTCCTGAAAAATAGAAAAAATTTAGTTTCCTGCAGTTGCAGAAGAAACAGAGCCTCAAGTTTCATTATTTTTGTCTGTTTGTTTTTTCAAGACTCTTTGATTTTGTCCAGTTGTGAGTCTTTGGTGAATACTAGTAAAAATAACACAGAACACTGTCTTTAATTTTTGTTAATATCAGTTAGACAGAAGATTTCTTAACACTGCATTATTTCCCCTACTCTGACAGGCTATACAATACTTGCAATAAGTTCAGCAATAAGATTTACCTATTATCTCCTCACAACCTTTGTACCAAGTCAGCAAGCCCAGATGTTGAAGAGTATTGTTTCATGGCATTGAGATGTGTAAACAAAGATACTTTAAACTGATTAGCTTCTAGAAAGAAGTCAAAGAAATACAAAATAAAGTGTCCATATCCCAGTAGCTGCTTGTCTTTGGTGTGTGTTGGGGCTCCTTGTCTCAAAGTCTGTAGTTCAGGAGTACAAGTTCTAGGCAAACAATCAGTAATAGTGCATTTGTAAATTTACAGTGGAAGGTTTTGACTCTTGCCTTCTGGTCTTCCAAAAATTATGTTTAGTCATGACAATTTGCACTTTTCTGTGTGTAGAAGGTGGAAGGAAAAGATATGTCTTTAACATTTTGTAAGATATCTTAAAGTCATGCTTAAAAAATCCCGGAGCACCTCATAGTTGATAGCCTCACAGGCATATTGTTATCACTTACCCTGTGCTACTTATTTACACCATTAAATGACAGAATATTACATTGCTAGAAGTCTATCAAAAAAAAAGACTAAAGGTTCATAGAATCATAGAATGGCTTAGGTTGCAGGAGACCTTGAAGATCATCTGGTTCCAACCCCCCTGCAATGTGCAAGGTTGCCCCTCAACAGATCAGGATGCCCAGGGCTCCATCCAACCTGGTCTCAAATGTCTCCAAAGACAACATATCTGTGAAACCTGTTCCAGCACCTCACCGCCCTCTGAGAAAAAATTTCTTTCTAACATTAATCTCCTGTTTTTTTGGTTTAAAGCAATTCCCCCATGTCCAATCGCTATCAGACCGTGTAAGTCAGTCCCCCGCCTGCTTGTAAGCTTCCTTCAAATACTGGAAGGCTGCAATGAGGTTTCCCCAGAATCTTCTGTTCTCCAAACCAAATAAGCCCAACTTACACCACCTTACTTCACAGGAGAGGCACGTCAGCCATTTTACCATCTTTGTGGCCTTCCTCTGGACTCATTCTAACAGCTCTGTATTCTAGTTTGGGGGACCCTGGGTCAGGATGCAGTACTCTAGTTGGGGCCTTACAATGGCAGAGTAGAAGGGGACAATCATCTCAGTCTCTACCTTTCTTTTGATGCAATAAAGACACTTATCAGAACTGGGTTGATGGGCCTGGAGGAATCCTATTGCTGTCTTCAGCATTCTATGGGAGCATGAAGAGATGATGAAAAACTTTTCAGTTGTGAACAGCGAAAATAAATGAAGGCAATAAGGATACTTTGCAGTAAGGGAGAATACCGTTAGTTGTAAGACTAAACTTAGTCCTATTTACAAGCTAGTTGTTTAACACAGTCTTATTACCTAGCTAGATCCAGTTTTGGAGCTGGCTCTTCCTTCTGCTGGCAGTTGTGCTAGAAATTGTTCTTTTCCTAAGTAAGTTAGTTTATGTTTCTAAATTCAGATTTTATTTATTAGCAAACTCTGCACAATCTGTCGACTATATCATTAGAAGAAGATTCTTTATAATAGCCAGAATTAGGGAAGTCGTGTTGCCTGAACCCACTAGGTCTGATTTAGACAATAAATTTTTTGGCTAATGGCAACAGAGCTGGAAAAAACTAGATTTGATGTGGATGATGAGATCAAATTTGCAAAAGAATTACAAAGGTTAGCAGAATATTTAGTTGAATTAGACAACCATAAACAGGAATTTAGGACTGAGTTAGACATGCAGGAGAGTGATTTTATTTATTCTCTTACTGTAACGGAACAATTCATAGGAAGAGTCATCAGGAAAGAACAAATCCAAAAGCATGTTTCAACATGTTTCTCAAGCAAACTAAGATTAAATAAATAAGCAAATAAATAGGCAAACTAAACTTCCTTTCTGAACTGCTGCATGGAATAAATTTATCCTATTGATCACTTCTTGCACTCACATTTCTTTCATGATATTGTTGGAGATCAAAGAAAACAGGAAGCTCTGTGGCTCTATGGATTTACATTTCAAAGGATCTTTGTATGTAAACTGCAGCACTAGAATGACCTGCCCTGTTGTACATCATCCTAAGAATGCAAGTAAGTGCAAGATGATCATACAGAAGTGCCCTAGGTTGCTAACTATGTTGCACATCATTTTGTATTGTTGGTCTGAAGTTCTTCTGTGACCTTGCAAACTCTTAAGATCACCTTTAAGGGATTTCTCTATGGACTGGGTAGAATTTTTCCACTTCTAAAGGTGCACTATGCTGTAGTTCGTAATAGTGAAATTGTAAGCAAGTGTTGAAATACTACAGAGTTCATCGCTCTTTCTATGTTTCATAAATATTTAGATTCTTTTAATGCAATCCAGACATAAGTATGCAGACTGTTACTTTAGCCCATCCCATTGTGTCAAGAGTCTGTATCCTTCAACAGTTGACCATGAAAGAGTTGTCAGAATTTATTCTTAAATGCAGTAGACTCAGAGAATCAGGATCCATATATATATATATACACAAATATATATACAGTATACATATGTATCTCTACACTATATAGGAAAAAGAAATATATATATATATATATATATATATGTAAACAATATATTCTTGATTTCCTCTCTTAAGTCTTTTCACCACATACCCAGTATCCTCAGTGTTTCTTTGATGGAAACTATTAATTTCTGAGTTGGTGGACTGTTCGTTATCTTTGAATGCACAAAGAAAAATCATGTTAACACATAAATTTTCGCTTTGTCCATTCGTGAGGGCTAATGTCCCAACTGGAATTTAACAGAACAAAAATATGAGTATTTCAAGTATTTGCAGAGAAGACTTTCTATTAATGCACATTCTTATCTGATTTCACTGTGTTTGCTGGAAATTGTTCTGTGTTTTTAGGATATAGTGACCAATGTTAAATAAAGCAGCTGTTTCAATACTGTCTATCAATTGTACTGAATTAAGTACATTTAGAGTTCCAGACTGAGAAACTCCTTACAGTTCCAGTCTGGTATAAAAATGTAGATATTTGAAGCTGCAAAGAAGTGGACTAGTAGGTCAGTGCACAATGCCTCCCAATGTTTTCCCACTCAAGGAGGTGTAGACAGTTTGTCCATCAGGAAGATTCCAGTAGCTCCTTGGAATATATCACAAACATAGAGACATGAATCATCCAGGGGAATGTTTTAAGGCCCACCTGCCATAAAAATGTTTTATGACATGCATATTCACATAGTTCATTTTTCCTGTGTTCAATTTTAGAAAACCATTTAAAAACGTAATAATATATGTGCCTTTTTCATTATCTTTACAAAAACTTTTACATCTGCAGTGAGATGCCTTTTAGCAGTCAAAAATGGCAAAATATTGTATGCATTTACATACATGTACGTGTGTCTTTGAGATGCTGGGGAGATACAGAAGGGCTTCAAATTCCCCAGGATTTGTAATTTCCTAAAAAATCATATCAGCTGGTATCAGTCAGGTCTTGAAGCACCAAGAGGTGCTGTGCTTTCTTGTGCCTTTGAATCAAAATGGTTTCCTCCAGGTCACAGCTTGTACTAAAGATCAGTGATCCTGTATTTGTCACCTCACTTTCACCCCCCAAGCTACTGTCTTAGCCCTTTTTCTCTAAAGCATAGAGGATCTTGTTGTTGTAACTGTTTTTATGTTGTTTTGTTGATGATGCTGTTGTTTTCTTGTTTGCTTAGTATTTTTTGTTTGTTTTTCCCTGGGCCAGATTGCATATTTTTTTCTTTCACTGTTTATAGCTTTTCATTTGATTTTCAGTTCAGTAAGCAGATTGTCCACTCAATATTTCATAGATGTTAGCAGTTAGTTAACAAATTCCATCATATAGCAGCACTGCAATGATCTGTCTGCTTCTTGGCACAGAGTGGTTTTCTTTTCTTGAAGAAAAGTCTTAAGGATTTTATTTATATTTTATCAGAGATAATATATGCCTCAATTTCCCCACAAAAATGGTTCATAAAGTAGTCACAATAACCCGTTTTAAGCTGTAACTCAAAAAAACAGATTTACTTCCAAATAAATTTATAGCCTGATAAGAAGTGAGTCTCAGCTCCAAGATTAGAACATAATTTCATAAAATAGGACCGCCTTTTTTTTTTTTTTTCTTCCACATCTGGCCTGGTAACATATTAAAATCTTATGTAGATACCCGTAGATACCCTGGACATATTTTGCCAGGAATGAGTGTGGGTAAATTCCTCTAAATAATTCTAAGAGTTAGATAAGTGTACAAGAGAAGAGAAGAGCTGGGAAGAAGGTAGAAGGGGAGGAAGGAAGAAGGGAAGCAAAGAAGAAAGGGAGGGAGGGAGGAAGGGAGGAAGGGAGGAAAGGAAAAAAGGAAAGGAAACAAAAAAAAAGGAAAGGAATAAAGAAAGAAAGAAGAAAGGAAGGATGATAAACAAACAACAAATGAAAGGGCATAGAAGAAAAAAAAAAAAAAACATTTACAGTAAGTGTTGGAGTGAATTTTAGTTCATCAGTTTTCTACCCACTGACACTATGAAATAATCAGTGATTATTACAAATATTTTGTTTACTATTTGTTTGGGGAAATTGTTGGTTTGTACTTCCTCCAATAAAATAAAAAAAATAAAAAAGGGAAAATATGAGATTATCTTCACCAAAACAGTTTTTCCCCATGAGTATTACAGACATAATACCAAGAAGCACTAGTGAGAGTGATGGAGAAAGAGTTGATGAAGCTGCTGTCAGTAAAACTAGCTTGTGTAGATTATTCTGTAGTTGTTGCAGTCACGTTCTTGTTAATAGAAATATGGATTGGGTTTTATAATGCATATTTAAATAAAGAGCTGGTGGCAAGGCTACAAGAATATCTAGCAACATTAGAAAAAAGCTACACTAGACAGTGGTTTGCAGGGGTTCAAATTTTATTTCATGAATAAAAAAAAATGTTGCCTTGAAAGGCATTAATCAGCACTGGCCAACTTGAGTATATGGTCACATCAAGGACAAGATGCTCTTCTTATTGCCACACTGAAATCCTCCTTTAGGATATCTTGCAGTTCAGCAGTTACTGTAAAACATTTTGCATCTAGAGATTTGCAATTCAAACACCCGCAACAAACATAAAAAATAAGCTATATAAGCTGATTTTCTTTCTCAGAATCCATTAGCAAACTGTATGCAACAAATGCTTATCATAAATTTTACAAGTTTAACTGTTTATTTTGAGGTTCTAAGGAAAGGTGTGGATTTTTTTATGTTGTTGTTTTTTTGTGGTTGTTTTTTTCTTTTCTCCCAGTAGTTGTTGCAGTCTAACCTTCATAGAGTGCAATTAATTTCATGATATAGCTAAGGTATATTGCACTGAATGATAAACACCTAAGTAAAATTGACCTCAAACCATATCCACTGAAATGAGGTGAAGCTCATATTTAAGGTTGAACGGTGCATGTGTTATGTGTCTTTGAAAATGATATTTATGTCCATTTGATAAGTAGAAGTTATGAAATAATTTTTCAAACCCAAGCTAATTTACATTCCAGAAGTCTTTTCCATTAGCTGAAAATCAGTGGAAATTTTAAACCCAGAAAAGTGTAGCTTCATTTTTACCAAATATCTCAATATCCTGGGAAATGTATGCATGCATTATAATATCTGTATTTACTGCGCCTATGATGATGCTTAACTGGATGTTGAGAACTTGTCATAGTTATTTTCAGTTTCAGCAAGCCTAACTCACCTCTACTATGTCATCTGATATTTGGGAAGAAACCTCTCTAACTCCAATGCAAAGTTAGAAAGAGACATTCCTTTATTCCTCATGATATGCACTGGACAACTTGATAAATCAAGTGTGCTCTCCCAGAGTCCAGGATCTACATTTAAACACTTAAGGCATGCACACACAATACACTGTCATACATATTCATTTTTATTTTTTTTATTTTTTTCCTAATATCTCATTATCATATGCTAATGTCCATTTGGGCATGCATGGTAGGGGCCTATGGTGATCTTAGACCATTTACTTCCTCCTAATTTTTCTACCGTCATCTTCACTAAGGTGACTTTCATCTGATCTTTAGCTTATTTTCTACAATTTGGCAAATTTGTATAATTTGAAGGTCCAACCTTATTTTGTATTTACTTGGCTTTCTGCTGAATGTTTTGAAGCAATTCCCTGTATAAGCAGTGTAATTTCTGTGGAGTTTAAATATGGAATACTATACAGTCTTAAACACACACAAAAAAGGCAATGTGTAAAGATGGCAATTTGACTTCTTAATTGGTAGACTGGGAAATTTCCTGCTAGTATTATTGTATTATTTTAGATGAATCATACCTAACATTCATTTAAAACACAATCCCTCACATTTGTAGATAAAATAACTTGCAGAATAAAGGACTAAGAACTGAATCCTTCTCTGACCTTCTGCTTTAATTCATGCCGAAAACTCCTATACACTCTGGCTTCATGTGGTGGGTTACAAATGGCTACCAAAAGTTATGCAACATTTTCAGCTTTCAGACACAAGATGGCACCATTACTAATGCTTTTCCCATATTATCTCCTTTAAATGTGACAGCCTTTAACGCTGTGAAACTGCAATAGTGATGTATCTTTCTTACTTATGCTGCATGCAAACTTAATGCCCAGAAACTTGGTGTCTACCTAATGCCCTCTGTAGTATTTTCATTATAGTAAAATGGCATATATTGCACGAACATTGCTATTCTTGCCTAGCCAAGACTTCAAAAGCCCTCATGGGTGAGAGACAAACTGATCCCTGTACATGCAGATTTGCTCGATGGTCTACAGAGGATGTGATTACCCCAGTGTCCAGCAACATACATATTCAGGGTCATGCACAGTAAGAAAACTTTCTCCTGCTTTTCTTGGCATCCATCAGATAAGTGTGAGTTCCACTGTGTGCATATTTATTTTAGTCTCTCTGTTTGCATGCAGATGCCTGTATCATGCTCAGTGTCTGCTGAACAAGCTGGTGGGTTTGTTCATTATTTTGCACAAAACACTGGACAAATTCAATCAACTTAAAGAAAGTCAAAACAAATACTCTGAACACAAGACAATTTGCCTTTCTCCATTTTCTTCCTTGAGGATCAGTTGAATTTTTCCCTAAATCAGACTTTTGAAAAGCTTTTGGTTTGATCAATTTACATAATTTCATAAAGTAAATAAAAGACCCATGGAAGGTAATTATGAATTTCCAAGTGCAGTAGCCAGGTAGTAATGAACTGTCTGCATCTGTTTCCATCTCCAGCCAGGAGTGAGGCTGAATGCATATTCCACATAGGCACACACACATAAATGTATACATGCGCATCTGTATGTGCCTGGCCACACTTAGAAAACATACATTAAGGCCCTGGAGTGTGTCCAGAGAAGGGCAATGAAGCTAGTGAAGGATCTGGAGAACAGTTCTTATGGGGAGTGCCTGAGTGAACTGGGATTGTTCAGATTGTTCAGAAGAGGAGGGAGACCTTATCATTCTCTGTAACTCCCTGAGAAGTTTAGTGAGGGGGCTATTGTTCTTCCCAAGAAGACTTAAAAGACCACTTAAAGGCCACCAAGTACTAGGAGGAAGTTTTTCACCCAGAGGGTGGTGAAGCAGTGGAACAGGTTGCCCAAGGAAGTTGTCGATTCTCTGTTCCTTGATGCATTCAAGGGCAGGCTGGATGTGGCTCTGGGAAGCTTGGTCTAGTAGTTGGCCACGCTGGCCATGGCAGGGGGATTGAAATGAGATGATCATTATGGTCCTTTTCATACCCAGGCCATTCTTTGATTCTATGATTCTGTGAATCTATGATTCTGTGATTATGTACATGTCACTGGCTCTACACATGACTGTGAAAATGAAAGCGACCTGGGTGCGTTGGTTGATGCTCGGCTGAACATGAGCCGACAGTGTGCCTAGGTGGCCAAGAAGGCCAACAGCATCCTGGCCTGTATAAGAAATAGAGTGGCCAGCAGGAGCAGAGAGGTATTCATTCCTCTGTATTCAGCTCTGATGAGGTCGCGTCTCAAATATTATATTTAGTCTACAACTTCCAGAAGGGAGGTTGTGATGAGGAGGGGCTTGGCCTCTTCTCCCAGACAACAAACAAGACCTGAAGAAATGGTCACAAGTTGTACCAGAAGAGGTTTAGATTGGACATAAGAAGGAACTTTTTCTCTTGGAGTGTGGTCAGGCACTTGAATGGCTGCCCAGGGCGGTGGTGGGGTTGACATCCCTGGCAGTGTTCAAGAGGCGTCTGGATGAGGAGCTATGAGATCTGGTTTAGTGGTTTGTTGTAGCAATGGTAATGGGAGGATGGTTGGACTAGATGATCTTGTAGGTCCTTTCCAACCTTGTGATTCTATAATTCTATGATGATTCTCTTTTTATCCCTTTATCCCTCTTCCTCCCATTTACCTTGATGTCTCTCTTGTCTCGCACCAACATCCCATGGTTAGTCTTGCGCAAGCCTCAGACCTACTGGGACCCACAACTCCCAGAGGCAATGTACAACTTTCAGACTGCAAGGTGCTCCTTTGGTGATATGCAGTACTCAGCTTCACCTCAGCCCATGAAGCTGAGTCCCCTGGGACTACCTTCAGAGGACCTGGGCAAGGGAGTTAATGAGGTTACTGGGGACTGCTCAGTAGCTGTTACTATTCCTCTGCTCTTCTTTGTGTACATGGAGATGATTCTTTAATCATTTAATCTAGCAGGAAAATTTAGACCAAATGTATAAAATTTGAAAAAATATCCAGAAAGTGAAATATCATCCCTGAAAATAATCTCTGAATATGTGGAAATTGACAGCAATTTGCATTGTAGCTTAAGCAAATATTTGCAAAGGAACAGCTGTCAAATAAATATTTTGCCCTAAAAACACAGATTTTAGTTTATTTGTATGAAGAAATGTGTAGTTAATTGCTAACTTAGATAAGCTTCTTATACATACATTAAAATTCGGTGTAGACTTGGTGCTTTACTGACTTGAAGCCTTGGATTTGACTGTGCTCAGTCCTGAACAATGGAGTGTAACTATATCAAGAAGCTAAGAACTGCAAGAAAAGAGTATGTTAAACTAAACAAAAACAACAACAACACTGTAGTAAAAATAAATGCACATAAGTGGATCATAGGAAAAGAGATAAAAGTAAGTTGGATGATGCCTTCTCTTCATTAGAAGAGTTGAAATCTAGAGCTTCTGTAATAACAGTAGTCCAGAAAAGCAACCTATGAATTTTCATCTTGATGACAAAATTGAGAGAGGAAAGAAACCAATAAACTGGGTCAATCAATTACTTAGTTTTTCTTATCTCTTTAGAGCAGCAAAACTGTGGGAGAACAATTAATCATGGTCCTTATTGTCATAGGTCTTTTTCGTTACTGGAGAAGATAACTACAAAAGGCATCCTCCAACACGAGACTAAATCCTGTTCTTGTCTATAGAGCATACCTAAAACAAGGTCTATTGTCTTTCTTCTAATGTTATTGGGTAGTAAATAGTGCTTCCTTATGTGGCAGAAACATTGAGGTATAGTGACTAGACCTGGGAAATAATGAATATTCAATTCACTGAATTTCTCTTCTATTTGCAGGCTTTCTCAGAGTGTATTGTAGTTCCCAAAAAGCTTTATTATTCCACAAATAACCACATTGAAAAAGTCCTAGTCTTTAGATTGCATTTCATTTCCTTTAGCAAATGCTGGTTGCTTAAAATTCAAACTGTTGTATTTAAGTAGATGCCATGTGAAGTGTCTTTGTTCTCTGGCAAATTAGTGGAAGTCTTAAAAAATCACATTTCTGCTGTTGAAAGAGTCTCAACTATTTAGATAAAGTTTAGTGATTTAGAGTAGAACATGAAATTGTATAAAGTGCTGAAACAAGACCAATTATACTGACTGTAACAAGTAGGCCACAAGGATTTATTTATTTTTTAAACCCTTTCAGTTTGCCAGTCCCATTCTAATGGAAAACAGCAGTTTACTTTTACACAAAGTATTATGCATCTCTTGATTCATACTACTGGCAAAGGATATAGATTAAAAGGTTATTAGATCCATCTATCAAATACAACTCTATGATTTTTTTTTCTATCCGAATATTATATACGACAAAGCTTATTTGAGCCTGTTCTTTATTTGCTTTTACTGTGTCCAAACACATGAAATTTAGACCCACTTGTATAAATTTTAAACTCCACAGAATGAACAGATGTTTCAGAGTTGGAGGAGTTGCTACAGTCCTGTACTGCCAGAGCTCAGAAAGGGACTCCCTTTAAATATCCTGTCATCCCCTAAATTTCATAGTGATGCCTATATGAGTAACTAAATATTTCTGTCCTGATGAAAAACTACTTATTCTCTCAAAATATACCTCCTGTCTTAACAGATAGGTGTCTCAGAGAGACTTCTGTTGAATGGCTTCATCACTGGTTTTGTTCTGTAACATAGCTACAAGCACATGGACTTCCTGGCCTCAGATTGACAATAACTTCTATGACCAAGCTTTCCTGTTAATCTTCACTCTTTTTTTTTTTTTTTTTTTTTTTTTTTTTTTTTTTTTTCCCTGAACATTTAGTCAATACTTTTCAACAGTGCTATTCAGTAAGAGGAAGGTAAACTGAATTAAACTGTTGCTTGGGCAGATTATTCAAAATAACTATCATTATAGTTAAACCTTGAGCTATGATGATCAATTTCATTACCCAAAGACAACACAATAGAAATTCAAGACAAAATTCTTTATGAATTCCAAAGCTAAGCAAAGCTCAATATCCAGCTGTTAACACTCTTATTGGAACAAAAGGATAGCAATGTAGCACCCTTCTTGGTCTGAGAAGAATTTTGTTTGCCTGCAGAGGATCTATACAAAAATCACAAGTGTTGATAATGTTCTCCATACACCTTGTGTGTCATGTGATCACAGCCAGAATGGAAAGAATTCAAAAACCAACTTGGAGTTCAGTTCCCTGGAAAGTAAAAGCCTTGATTCCAGTGAGTTTTTTCAAAGCTATTTTCCTGAAGATTCACTATGTCAGGGAACAGAAACAAAGATTTTCTTGATTCAGATGTCCCAAATTTGTTAAGATGGGCAGTGGGCTAGTGACACAGCTTTAATGTCATTCCTTAAAGCTGACATCCATTCACTATAAAATAGTGCAATAAACCTAGTTCTTCCAAGTCAGTCCCACAGCATCTTGATTAATGTAGAAATATTCTTACCTCTATCATTAAAAGAAAGGAGACTGGAGAGGGAGCTTGCGTCTGGATAGGGAGCTAGGAGATATGGTTTGGTGGTTTTCTGTAGGCATGGTAAAGGAGGACGGTTGGACTAGATGATTTTATAGGTCCTTTCCAACCTTGTGATTCTATGATTTTCTATGGTGATGAGACACTGGAAAATGATAGGAGTTGAGCTCCACAAAAATCCTCTCTCTCTACAACATTTTGTTTAGGAAAAAAATATTGAGGAGTGGTGAAGCTATTTTACTAGAGTTTTACACTGACCTCAAAATAGCATATATGTTTGTAGCAAAAATATATGGAGGATTTTTCAACCCCTTGATACAGACCGAGACATCTCCCACTAGGGTTGTCCAAGGCCTCACCAATCTGACCTTGAACATGTGCATGAAGCATTCACAGTTTTTCTGAGCAACCTATTCCAGTGCCTTACCTAATCTAATCTAAACCTACTCTTTTTATTTGTTTGTTTGTTTGTTTGTTTGTTTATGTTAAATTTAAAGTCATTACCCATTGTTTTATCATTACACTCACTAATTAAGTTCCTCCCCATCTTTCATGTATCCTCCTTTCAGTGAATGGAAGGCTGCTATGAGGTTTCCTTGGAGCCTACTGTAGATCAACTACCAACCACACCTACTCTCAGTCTCTCTTCGTAAGAGAGGTGCTCCAGCATGCTGCAGCATTTATTTTACCCTTGAGCTGCCTTTCACTCACTCAGTTCACTCAGTTTACCAAACCTGAGTGCTTAATGCTATCTGAATTACCATAAGTTATCTGAGACATTCATACAGGTCCACAAGAGTATGCACTCCTCTGAACCAGAAGCTGAAAGACAAATATAATATTTTAATGTGTTTCAATCTGCTTTAGATATACATTAGGATATAACTAGATCTAAATCTGAATTGAGAGCCAGAACTGAAATACTAAACACCACTGATCTGAATTTTTCCATCTTTATCTTAGGAAGATATCTACATTCTAAGTGGTCATGATGCATTCATCTGTTTGAACCTTTCATAGTTTCCAATGGTCCCTTTAAAGGGATACAAATTAAAAGGAGAGGTTGATACTGAGATACTGATTCTGGAAACATGTATGTGTCTAATTATAGTAGAACACAGAATGTATGTGACAACCAAACCAATATGTAATGATGCCTGTGTTAACTGCTAGATGTCCTAAGCTGAAAAAAATAATCAGTGCAAACTGGGTAATGGAAACCCACAGTGGAGAGAGATTAGACGTTTAGTGGGGCAGTAAGAAAATATTGAAATTTAGAACAGTTTTTTCAGTAAACATACATCCCTCAGTTACAAACCAGGATAGAAAAATCCACTTAGACTAAATTAATGAGTAGTTAATTGTACTTATCGGCAGGGAGAGTG
The DNA here is from genome assembly GCF_039878825.1 of Excalfactoria chinensis. Classification (NCBI taxonomy): domain Eukaryota; kingdom Metazoa; phylum Chordata; class Aves; order Galliformes; family Phasianidae; genus Excalfactoria; species Excalfactoria chinensis. The sequence goes on from NC_092825.1 coordinate 179,113,652, forward strand.
ATGTCAGGATAAACTTAATGTAAGAACTATGAAGCAAAACTAATAGGTTCTGGCATCCAACATGCAAATGAGAATTTCATGTTAAGATGTGCTATACCAGTATGTATTCATTTATTATGAAACATTTTGGAGTTTTCATGCTCAGGGATGGGTACAGCTGGCATATTAATTTAGTTTAAATTAAGAAGAGCTATTAAACTTTATTAAGCATTGTGGAAATATAGAGTAGACTGAGAAGAAATACAAGCATTTCAGTCATATTCATGTTTTTTTGACTGTTAGCAAATGAAATTGGTTAGGTCATAAATATATGTTTAATTATTGAAGAGCAAGTTGTATACATTAATAACATCTTCCTGTGGTAGAAGCCTAATTCTTCTCCTACCACATTATTTGGATAAGAGTGACACTGAAAAAACATCCCATTCAAGACACAGAATGCTGGAGTAGGCAAAGGCACAAGACTGCAAAGGGGGAAGCCTAGCAAATCATTTTGGGTATGGAAGTGGCCTGATAATCCCGTTCTCTATACAGACAAAGGGAAGACATGAACACCCACTAGAAATATGCAGATGACATTGAACCTGAATGTTTTGACAGCAAAGTTCACAAAGCAGTGCAGTAAAAGGAAACATACCTGTAGCAAGAAACAAAGGCTTATTCATTTGTTTTTCCTGACATGATTGTTTTTTGTAACCTTTTTGTAGAAGAAACATAAGTCTGTGACAGTAACTGACCATTGCTTTCAGCTTCAGAGGAAGTCACTTATGGGGCTTAGGGACATCAATTAAACCAACACTGAAATAATCTCTTAAAGGGTGATTTTTGAACAAGGACATTTTGTCTATATTCTTGCTCCAAATCAGAAGTCATTTATATTTTTGCTGTGTCCTTTCTCACGTAGCACATCTCAACCTTACAAACATCAGTACTAAAATGGATACTTAGGAAAAAAAAAATAAAATTGTGGATATTCACAATTCTTTTTCCTTTTTCCCTTTCCCTTTCTTTTTCATTTTTTATCTGTTTCTGTTTATATTTCTCTTTCTCTTTCCCTCTCTTCCTCTTCCTCTTCCTCCTTCTCTTACTCTCTTCCCTTTTCCTTTCCCTTGTCTGTTCCCTTTCCCATTCGATATTTAAATAAAACACTATGTTGGTGCCTAGCATTGCCAATATGTCACTGATGTTTTTGTAATACCAAAAAAGAAAAAAAAAACTTTAAAAACTTTTGGATTGCTGGTTTTAAGGACAGCTCTGGGGGAACACATCTGGCATCCAAAGTTCAGTTCTGAACTCCTCATTAAAACAGAACCATGAATGTATTGGAGGAACTCCAGTGGAGGGACACCAGAATGAGGAAGAGACAGTGCACCTCTCCTATAAGCAAAATATGACATTGTTGTAACTGTTGGGAAGTTAGATAGTTGGAATCTATTGGGAGAAGATATTTCACCAATGTCTGAAAATAGCTGATGGCAGGGAGTAAAGACACCGGACACCTAAGGTAAAAGAAGTTCAGAAAGGCAGCCTGTCACCACCTAGTCTGTCTCAATGTCACAGAGTGATGGCTCACTCATATGGGCAGAGAGATGGTTATAGGTTTTTCTCTGAACAAGCCATGACAGGTCCATGGGAGAATTGCAGGCGATGCTAGCAACAGATATGCTTTATTTTTATTTTTATTTTTATTTTTTCACATCTAATATTTCCTCTATTGAGATATTAGAGAAGACATCTGCAAGGGGGCTTCTACAGTTAGTCTGCTGCAAAGAAATTAGGTTATTTGGTTAACTTCACTAAAAACATATGAAAATACTTGACCAGCAAAGATTTCTCACTCTATAAAAGTGCAAAGGAAAGGATAAATAAACAGTACTGACTAAAGTCAGTGAAAACAGTAACTCATTTAAAATTGACATTTTGTTAACAATAGCATAGAGTGATACTTCATTTGAATTCAAACAATTGGAAGATTATGCATAGTGGTATTCGGCCCAGAAAAATCAAAAAGGTAAAATGAAGAAGGGCAGTGATGGAAACTGTCAGCAACAGTTGACAAGGAAGCTGTCATAATGAGAGGGAATGCAGCCACTGAAGGGTTTGGAACATTTATAAAGGCTCATAGATGAGAAAGGCAGATAAATATAGAGTAATAATGACTTTGATGAGTCTTTGTTTCACAGCTCTTTGTGCAACATGAAATGGAGGGAGTGGAGGAGAAAAAATTGAGAATAGTCAAATCTATGTCTGTGAGTGTCATTAATAAGTGATGAGGACTAGAAAGACAAAAGACAAATCTGCAAATTTGATGGGCCTTTTTCCTCTACATTTGCGTAAACTGCAATACCTGAGGCGTGACTGTGAGTGGGAGTCCAAGTTAGTAAGAGCTGAATGGATTTATTAAGGAAAGACAGTACTCTAAAACTTGTTTTTTTTATTATAATTCTAGGTGGAACTTTAATTACAACATACAGGCAATCCGGTGAAAGTATCATAAAAAAATAATAACGTAACACTGCGCTTTTCATCTATGTGTATTCTTCATCCTCACTGGGGACTGAATGCAAATCAGCTGCTTCTGCAGCTTTATGGATGCCAAATCATGAAGTGTCAGACCCATTTTTAACTTAATGCCTTCGTTGTCATGCAAGCAGAGTCATAAGAAAATCCTGGGATAAATTTCAATGCAAACAAACAAAATATCTTAAATCACAAACAAAACCTTGCATTTGTTATTAACACTGATTGTACCCCTTTTGAGACAGCTAGTGGTCAGTTTGCACAGCTAATAGCAGCCTCTGGTGTCTCTGTTTAACACTTTTGTAACATACCTACTGCTCGTGGGTGAGCGTTGTGTATAAACCCATTATTACTTTACTCTCCAGTAAAGCACACCCAGGTTTGGGCAGTTGTTTAATAGAGCACTTCCAACAATTTAGTATTGAAAGTGATGAAAATCACATCCTACCAATTCTTCAGGGAGAATTTTAGGTAGGTTAGAGGTAATTACAGTACCACTAGGATCCTGAAGAAAACAACCTATTCTTGCATACAAATAGTGGGGTTTTTATTGATCCCATTAGGTGTGAGGAAATACTTCATAAGAGATTTGGAGCAGTTAGTAATCTTAACAAGTCCTTGTATATTTTAGTTTCTTGTATTGTACAGTTTCTTTCTCAGATTTTTAACTCTTTGGATACTTGAGAAATAATAAACTGTATGAAAATAATGAAGATATTAATAGAAAGCTTTCTGCTTGTTCGGGGTGGGAGCTGAAATCATTAATCCTGCCATCAGAGTTGTCATTATGTTGCCACAGCTACTGTGTCTGAACTTGTCTGAAAATCAAACTGCAGTGATATTCTGTATTTAATATGAAACTGATATCTCTGACCAAACACTTTGCAAAGAAGAGTAGGAAATCACACCTATAGAAATATGTCAATGATTATCATCTCTTAGAAGCTATTAGAACATATCTGAGCATTTCCTTTCAGGATGTGGGCATAAATCACAAATTGTTATTAAAAACATCTTTATTTATGTGAAGTTATCATGCCAGTAGCTGGAGGGCTTCAGATATGTCATTATGCTGAAGGGCATTTTGCACATTTGGGGACAATATTCTCTACAAGGAAGAGAAAGTTCCAGTGCAGATACAAATCTTTCATGCAGTCTTGTAGGCTGGTCCTATATGCTTTTATAGAAAAAGAAAAAAAAAAAAAAAAAAAGAAAGAAAAAAGAAAAAAATTGTGTTGTCAGAAACAAATCCTTTGTATCAAAGAGAACTTTTATCTTTACTCTGCCTGCAACAGATTTGGATGGAAACATGCAATTAATTCTTTCAGGGACTTCAGAAAGTATCACCTATTGGACCTACAATTTAGCCAAATTGCTTTCATTTGAATACAATTTGGAATTGGCTCAACTAATCACTGTTTGTTAATTGCATTTTGGAGGAAAAAGGTAACTTGAATGAAGTGACTGCTTCTCATTAAAGCTGTGCGAACAGAAGAGTGCTTGATGTCTGCTATTGTACCTGATAATTGTGGCAACAAGTGGCATTTATTTTTGCAAGCAGCAGTAATTAAATCTGCTGCTGTATTTAAACATCATGCATCCATATTTTATTACAGCCAAGTGATAGTGTGCTATATTAGAGACTAAACAAACATCATCTCTAATCTCTCTTTTCTTACTCAAAAGCACATAAACATTGCTACAGGGTAAAGCACAACGCGTGCTGTGGCCAATATTCTGGTAGTACTGTCTAAAGGAAGATGACATGGAAAGATCAGTAGGAAAAAAAACAAAAACAAAAACAAAAACAAAAAACAAACAAACAAAAACCTACAAACTTTTTGAGTGTTACACCCTGTAGACATTGCCAAAGAGGGAGGAAGGAGAAAAGAGTAACCTCACCATCTTGCCTGGAGAGCAGAACAACAAATCTGTGATAATCTCAACAGTCAAATTTTCTCATCAGGGCAGAGGGGCAAGGAAGAAAATACAAAAATAGATTAAAAAAAAAAAAAAAATGTTCTGACAGAATGTTTTTCATTGGAAAAATGCCTGTTTGTCAAAGTGAAACACTCTTCAGGAACTTGTCGATTCCAAGAGGAAGTAGACTGACAGAAAACCTGACAGCTCAGCCACCAATCTGCCTTCCAGAAACTTTTTCTCAGTCAAATCCTCCAGATACTTGTGCATATCTGTAGAATATTGACAAAAGGACTGCAGATAAACCGATGTCCAGGCCTTCCAGGAATCCATACTGGAAATGTACTTACCTGGATCAGGGTTGCCAGGAACATGTTTTGGTACAGAGACACTTGTTGTCAGGAACATCAAGGCATATTATTAAATGTCAGTTCTAAATATGTTTTGCTAGTTTTTATTTCATTTTATTTTACTTTATTTTATTTATTTTCCCTAAACTATCAAATTTTTCATGAGAGGGAAATTAATTTTCTAGGATTGATATTCCAATAGAGCTAGAAGGACTCTCATGAACTGCAGAGCTCATTCACTGTGTATTTTTGAGAGTTTGGTAAGCTTTCTGTTAAAATTTCTTCCTTTCAGAGGGTGAAAATATCTAGATTAGATGACTGGAAAACTTTGTAGGATTTCAAGGTGAGAAAATTAATAATAGTGCTATGGTTAAAGCACAAGTCTGACATGTGGGGCCCAGAATGAAGAACAGTACAGTGAAATAAGTATTTTGCACTGCCTAATGCAAACCACCTAGTCTCTTTATATCTTATTTTTTTCTTCAATCATGAAATAGAACAGGTAGAATAAAAATATACTTAAAAGTTACTTAAGACAAGGTTATTTTACTGTACTTATGCTGTACAGTAATTATCAGAATGATTATTAGGACTTGGCATATTACCAGTATTCATAGAAATGCTCAACATTTCATGCACCCTATAAAATGGATAAAATGGCAGGATAAATAAATAAATAAATAAAAATCTGGCTTGTTCATAAAATTATAGAATGTCCTGGATAGAAAAGAACCTCAAAGATCATCTGTTTCCAAGCCCTCTGCTATATGCTGGGTCGCCATCCACCAGACCAGGCTGCCCAGAGCCACATTCAGCCTAGCCTGGAATGCCTCCAGAGATGGGGCATCCATAACCTCCTTGGGCAACCTGTTCAAATGAGTCACCACCCTCTGAGTCAAAACCACCTCCTAATATCCAACCTAAGCCTCCCTTATCTTAGTTTAAAACCCTTCACCCTTGCTCTATCACTACCCGCCCCCATAAACTGTCATTAACAGTTACTCTTTCTGTGCACTAAAAAGTTATTGTTACAGGCTGTAGCACTGTACTTTTTTTAGCTTGAAAACTATTTTCCTTACAAGTGATTTTTTTAAAATTTGTTTATTATTATTATTATTTTATGGCTTTTGATTTTCTCTGGTTTTCAGTCTGATGTGAATTGCCTCACTCAGAATATAACTCTCCATATCCAGTGCTGTGCTGCTGATTAGTTTTCTGAAAGAGGACCGAGCAAAGAAGAACTGCAGGTTATATTGATTTACTTCTAATGATCTGTTTCTGAACCAGAGCTGGGCAAAGTGTTCTCCTGAAGGCACATACAGCTGTGCTCATGGCTCATCTCTGCATCACTATCAGCATTAAAAGCCAGTAATGGATTCTGTCATGTTACTGTAGCTCTCTGCATTTTCTTTTCAAATTGCATATGGGCTCACTGCTGAGGACAGACATGACTTTTCCTTGCCATCTGTTGAGCAGTCTGGTCAGAATAGCCTGGAGAAGCACACCCATGCTATATTAAAAAAGAAGCATGTCAAAATAGCTTTACAGAACTAGGGGCTTTTTAGAGAGAAATTGCTACGTGTAGTGCATGCCTGTATTTTAATGAGGGAATTTCTCCATTATACTGAGTTACACTGTGGTCTATGAAGCTGTGAATGTAGGACAGTGAGTGGAGGATGCAGGACACAGCATGTTATCCCACACCACTTTGTTTGGGACCCAGCATTTCTCTGATCTCCTGGGAAGAGTTTTTCTTTATAAAACCAGGGCTGAAATAAGAGTGCAACTTTCTGTACAGTTGATAAATTATACTCAGGAATATACACGTTGGACTAAAATAATTGATTATTGTGTACTAGCTTATTCCTTTTTCTTTACAGGTTTGCTTTCAATCTACTATCTGCTTTCAATTCTGGCCGTCATGTTAGCTCTGTGATTTGGCATTAAATTATACTGCACATTTGAAAGATGTAGAACATGTATAGGGAAAAAAAAGCTTTGAAAAGCTTGAAAACCACAGCTTGAAAACTACAGCAGAAATTCACTGGTGCCTAATTATTGGGTTTTGTTTATGTAGGTTTATTTTTTGTTTTTATGATTTTTAACTAGTGATTGAAAATTGCTACAGACAGCAGCTAGTCTGGAAGTATTTCAAAGCACACTGTGTTTTGAGCAGGGAATTAAATCATACAACCTCCAGAACTCCCTTCTTTATCAACTATCTTACATTTCTAGTGTGACTTGACGGTAAGTGTCCAAACCACAGCTGGAAGTGCAGTGATCACGTTAGGGCCAGTGCCAAGATGGCTGTCTGCATCCATCATGCTGGTACCCATCTCAGACCTGTTCCCGTTAAGACACAAGCATAGCCTCGTCCCCATATTATCAATGAATAGGGCCTTTAACACTGATTAGAACTCAGATTTTTTACCATAGTCTGTGCTCTTTTCTTGACAGGCATTAAAGTATTATGACCAAAGTGCCTGTAAGTAAATATACATATTACATTCTTAAACGCTAGAAGATATTCAACCAGTCAAGTTGGATTCTACAATCAAATATGAGAAAGCTTCCTACGCTGCCTACCTACTACACATGAACACACATCATTTTACAGCAAATACCATTTTCTAATTTATACTGTAAACACAGCACAACTTTCTAACATACTAACATATCGTTAGGCCTGTCTTAGAATTTTTTGGAGCACTGAACAAGTGCTACAACAGCTGAAAGTTTCTGAAAAATACACTGCAACAATGCCAAGAGTTGGAATGAGTGTGAGTCCATACACCAGCATATGTCTCAGCAGCAGCTTTCCTGTTGCCAAGAGCTGACAACCATCAAGCCTGGATGTTTGATCCTCCTTCTCTTGCGCTGGTGAATGAGCCAGAGGCTCAGGGTCTGCAAGCCTTGTGAGTTTCTGTGCTCTGATAGCTTCCACTCCAGCGCATTTTGTTGTTCGAATTCCTTAGTAGTAGGATTCTTTAGGACACCAGCACCTTTTGGTAGTGAGCATTGGCATTTTCAGTGGCTAGCTTTTGAAATACAAGTGCTCCCGCCTGCTCATTATCAGCCTGTTTTTTCAGCAAGTTCTTAAGCCTATCCAGGAATGTCATATATGATTCTTGGGACAGTTGCTTAATACTAACAAAAGTCTTCCTTTGCTCTCCAGCCTTTGGTACAGTTTGGAGAGCATTCATTGCCAAATGCTTAACTTGCCCCCCCATCAAGGCATTCACATCTACAGCCCAAAGCAGGTTTTTTTGCTGCTGCAACAAGTTTCCAGTTGCCTGAACCTGTGCTAACCCCCTTCCATTTTGATTACCACATGGTGCCATGCAAGACGCTATACAACAGTCTCCCACCTCGTCTCTTGTCCTGGGGCCACAATGAAAAGGAAAGCCCTGAACATATCTGCATCTCCAGCTTTCTTGGCCTCCCTCTGAATATGCACCCACAGATGGGCAGATGGGGGAGAAACAGATATGGCTCCTCCTTAAGACCTATTGAGCCAGGATCAAAAGGATCATCAGAACCTTTAGGAGAGGAGGCAGCGAGGAAACCTTGAGACAGAGATAGCAGAGGAGCTGACCGTACAATGGGGGAGCCTGATAAGAAACCAGAGGCTTCTCCATCCTCAGATGAATCAGAGGCAGTCGATGATGAGCCTGTCTGACCTTTCAAGGCTTCCAAAATCTCTCTCCAAGTTCCATGCAACCCGGCTTCCACCTTATCACCTTTTGTGAATGCATTCCACAATTTTACCCCGCTCTCATCCCATGTTTCCAGATCATAAACTGACTGATTTGTTAGTGAAGGACTGTTCTTGGCTGCCCATATGAGCATTTTTTGCAGGTCAGCAGAAGGTGCTGCCTTCCCCTGTTGCTTACAAACACATTAGAAGGTATCAAGGGCCTTTTTTGGTTCAGAAGTAATTTTGTTCCCCATAATACGCATAGGCAATCAGAGTGGTTGGGACAATGAATCCTCAGTTTGCGATGTTTATCTCGATGCACTCTTTTACAATTTGCACTGTGTTTGTCTCAGTGCCTGCTGCATTTATCTCAATGCCTGCCACGTTTGTCTCAGCATTCTGCTGTACAGGTTGCTCTGCATTTCTCTCAGTGCACCCATGTTTCTCTCAACATGCTCCACATTTGTCTCAACATGCTCCAGACTGGTCAGTCTTCAATTAGGTTATGTTTCAGGTCCCTATTCATTTGTGTCCCTGTTTGGGCACCAATTGTTGCAAGAGAGCATCAAGCTCCCTTGTGGGTGTGGCGAAAGAGATATAGACTCCTTCACTGGTGCAGAACAAAAGACATTTATTGTAGGCGCTTTTTAACCTGTGCAACACTCCCCATATAAACACTCCCCCATTCCCCATATATTTATATATATGTATATGTGTATAAAGGAGCCCATATAAGGATAAGAGTGATATTATTTAAAAGGAATATTGAGAAAAATAATTCAGAAGAAGTCTGAGAACAGAAAGAATCTGAAAATAGGACTGAATTTGTGTTAAGGTATTTATTTCCTAATCTCAGCAGCTGTGGAACAATATTTGATCTTTATACTCCGCTAACAGAATGTTATTATTTATAAATCATAGAAGAATAGAATCACTGAGGTTGAGAAAGACCCTCAAGATCATCAAGTCCAAACAGATGTGATAATGCATAATATAATTCATCATAAAACAGTACATAAATCTTTACCAGTGATCTAGTAGAAACAAGAAAATTAATAAAACAAATATGCAATTAAGATGACACAAGTATACGCCAATGAAAGTATCTGGAGGGTATAAACTTAGTAATTAAATAATCATTATATTATAACAAAACAAACACAGTTTTTACAATGTTAGCAAAATTTAATGTTTTATACTTTCTACATCTATCTATCTATCTATCTATCTATCTATCTATCTATCTATCTATCTATCTATCTATCTATGTGTGCCCCCAGTGGCGCAGTGGTTTAAGCTGCTGCCTGCGGCACTGGAGGGCCCGGGTTCGAATCCCCACCCTGTGGCGCAGGGGTAGAAGTGCCGCTTCATTGCACAGGGGGCTCGAAACCCGGGAGTTGGACTCGATGATCTCTAAGGTCCCTTCCAACTCACACGATACTATGATATCTATCTATCTACTTATCATTTTATTACTATTTATCCTTATTTTTCTAATGCCCTGAATTGTAAATCTATGTTTTTGTGTAATTGTATTATTTTAACCCTAAATCTTGTCCAGAAAGGAAGATGTTCTTGGCTGATTTGTCATTTAATTCCATATCCACTGATGTATTGAATTGTAAAAATAATTGAAATAGTTACCTTGGCAATTGTCCAGCTGCTCAACCTATAGCACAAAGGTATGCAGGATGGGCCACCACAGAAGGGCTGAACAGACAGGTTTGTGGTCTAATGCCAGAGAATTTGGAGAACAAGTCTTCTATGGTGGCTGGTTACAGTAGTTCTGAATCATGGGCAAGTGTGAAGATCATGCTTGAATTTGATGGTCTGAGAGTTTACAATAAGAGATGAAATCATTTTCTTGCAAATATTTTTTATTTGTTTTGTTGGTAGCTTTTTATTTGATTTTTATTGTTTGTTTTTCACAAAAGAAGAGAAACTATGTTGGGGAGAGAATACTCAGCATGGGAAGAATAGGCGAGCTGGCAAGTTTTTATCTTAGACAATATCTGTTTTTCTGCATTTTCAGTTCTGTATCAACAAAGAGAAAACAAAGGATTTGTGTGAATGTGTTGTTCTTTATTCTTAGCAAAGAACCCAGCATTCTTTCTGTCATGCAGTAACACCAACCCATCAATAAACTGTAAGAGTGTATATAAATGTTCCCGTGGGGACAGCAGTTTGCATGATGGAAAGTATCTTTCTCTTATACATCATCGTGCAATACATTCTTTATACATCATGTGAAAAATAATGCAAAGAAAGCCTAGTTAGCTTCACCATGAGAACTGCTAGAAGGAAGAGAACATTTATTTATTTATTTATTTATTCCTCAAATCACTTAATTTTGCAGAAAAAAAAACAAAAAAACCAAAAAAAACATAAAACAACTGTGCCTGAAGCTATGTGAATCTGGACACTGTCATTAAATATGGGGTCAAGTTGGTCATAAAAAATTTTGTGTTTCTTAACAATCTGCAAAGATGTTTCATGTCTTGATAAAAATTCTGTAGGCATCTTGAGAGCTGGATAACACCCATATTTACCCAGCCATGTGCTTGCTCTGAAACGGGAACTCTATAAATCTATATTTTGCTGTTCCGAATTCCTTTGCATCCTGTCCATTATCACAATCTCATGGCTCACAGTCCTTTAAAGTCATTTTTTAAAGCCAGCTTCCTTCTGCCTTTGAATGGTGTTGTAGGCATACTTTGAGAACTGGTAGGGCTTTCAAACACTTTGAAATAGGTTGATCTCTCTTTCTCCAGTGACACATGCTTCTAAATGTATCGTCATAGATGTAAAAGACCAGTTGAATAGGAAAATAAGTATCAAAGCAATCTTAATTGCTCAATTGCTACTGTCTGTCTTGTCTTACTTGTCTGAGTTTTGCTGATGTGACTCCTCTTCTGCATGTCGTTACGTCTGTGCACTGACCCTGTAACTCACCTCACAGGCAACACTCAAATTTGCAGTCCCTTTACTCTGTAAGACAAGAGGGATAATTTCATGTTATCAGTGAAAAGGGTCACACAAGGGAATGTTGGGCTGAACAAAAATGCAGAAGCCATTCTATAAACTCTGCTGTGGTAGCTCATCTTTAAATCTACGATCAAACACTCCAACCATATTATTAATTATCAGTTATTGATCAATATTATCAAATTGTATTTCTGTATTTATATTTACTGCATTATTAAAGCAATTGCGGGAAGAATTAAAACTTCCAGTAAATGAGGAAGTCAAAGCTTTTCTTCTCTACTATGCCATTTCTTGCCACCTCATTTCTTTAGCAACAGTATATTAAGTGATGTGACAGATGTGAGTCACGTGTGGCCTCTTTCTTTTTAGTTGCTCACTTTATGCCACTTTCAATCCTCAGGAGGTGTAAATTAAAGCAGCAGTATAGACTACTGATGACTTATGCCAGGGGAAAAATCTTTTTCTTAAACCTTAGCAATAAAAAGTCTTGTGAAACAAATTTGAAAAATCTCCTCCCTTGGCTTTTTATTTTATTTTAGAACAAAAGCCTTGAAATAACTGTTTGCAGCACTCCTTCAAATGCTAAGTAGCTCTTTTACATTTCTTCCCAAGCATGTACGCACACACAATTTTTAGAACTAAAATAAAAAGATGAAAAAGAAAGGGTGAGTAGTCTTGAATGATTCAATAAAAAGTGAAAGGCTATGAATTATGGAAAAGTAGAATGGAATGATTAGAAACCCAAAAAACCAGGAAGATGACACCCCACCTTTTAATGTCAAAACTAAATGGACCCATTTATTATCTGAGATTACCTTTGATTTTTCTTGTACTTGGTATTTTCACGAACTGAGAGTTTAAATGCACGCACAGACACAGTGAGCCACTATTTATTTCCACTGATTTTCACACACATTTAATGTGGGTCTAACCCCATTGCTTTTGATAGCCTATTGACTTTACTGGCTTCCTGCTGATTTGAGCAGGAAATCAAGGCCTGCTTTGCACTGGTGTCTTTCCTGATGAAATTTCAAATGCAAACCTCCTCCCATTGTATCAAGGCTATTCAGTCATTTCAGAAGGCATTTTGTTGATTATTTCTCCTTCAAGCTGCTGACTGCACTATGAAATCAAAGGGGTGAAATTGGGTATGGAAACAGTCTAATTTGCTTTCCATACAGCATAGATAGTTTCCAGCAGGATCATCCTCTAGTGAACATCCCCATAATCAAGTCTAGCACAAAGTTGTCTCACAACCAAAGCAATGATAATTTTGACATCACTTTAGATGTTTGATATGTATCCTTCTCCCCTCCCCACAGCCTCCTTGTTTATATTAATTTAGTTTGATCCATAAGAGCTACCAACCCATACATACACACTGAGGGAAGCTAGGTGATTGTAAACGTTAATTCCATACTGTAGTTGGTGTTCTGAAGTTGAACTCTTAGTCATTAATATTTAGTGAAATCGTAGTCCATGCTTCCCAAGATCCAAAAACTATCTTCTTAACTTATGTCATACCCAGGCAAATGCTGCTACAGTTTGTTGGAGGCACTTTCTTAGAGCTGTGATCCATGCTACTTACTGTGCAGCATTCACACAAAACTAACCATGTTGTGATTGTACTGAAGGCCTTGACATACCTCTAGTCAGAAAGGGAGGTTCAAGGGAACAGACATGGAGAAGTCCTGGCATTAAAAACTGTAGATGGTCAAGGCACAGATGATATATGCAGAAAGAGAATGTAAGTCTGATGTAAAAAATGCATACACTCTTGGGTCTTGCACTAGTTCTGATAAATAATTTCTTTGCAGCATGCAGCTCTATTAACATAATTTAAACAGGAATTTTTATGCCGTAAATCTACTCAGATTGTCTCAGAGGGGCTGCTAATGTGCTGTTCCCTTTTTCAAAGCTATTTAGCCTGGAAATACCCAGAGGGCTGTAAGGAGACTTGAACCAGGGCCTGGCAGTAAGTAGAGTTACTTGTCTATAGTTTCAGTTCCAGGAACATGTCAGTGCACCATTATTGCTTTGTTCTGAATTAGGCTTTGTATTCAACCACTGTAGCACAGAAAAACAACAATAAAAGATTTCACTATGGGAGATGAAAATGAATTTCAGTGTAGTTTGCCTCTTCTTGTATAGTTTGACTCTTCCCTTTAGCCAGACAACCATTCATTTACACAAATAAAAAGGTCAATTATACCCTTTTCTAATCCATACAGTTTGTGCTGTATGTTCATTATTTTAGTTGGCAGCAAGTAATAGAATCATAGAATCATAGAATTACCCAGGTTAGAAAAGACCTTGAAGATCATCAAGTCCAACAACAGCCTAACCATAGTACCCTAACTCTAACAATCCTCTGCTAAATCATATCCCTGAGCACCACGTCCAAACAGCTCTTGAACACATCCAGGGATGGCAATTCAATCACCTCCTTGGGGAGCCTATTCCAGTACTTAGCTACCCTTTCTGTAAAGAAGTTCTTTCTAATATCCAACCTAAACTTGCCCTGGCGCAACTTGAGGCCATTTCCCCTTGTCCTGTCACTTGTCACTAGTGAGAAGAGACTTGCCCCGCTCTCACTGTAAGAACCTTTCAGGTACTGGAAGAGGGTGATAAGGTCTCCCCTCAGCCTCCTTTTCTCCAGACCAAACAGTCCCAGCTTTCTTAGCCTCTCCTCATAGGGCTGATTCTCCAAGCCCTTAACGAGCCTCGTTGCCCTTCTCTGGACCTGCTCAAGTACCTCCATGTCTTTCCTGTGCTGAGGTGCCCAAAACTGAACACAGTACTCGAGGTGAGGCCTCACCAATGCCGAGTACAGGGGCAGGATGACTTCCTTAGTCCTGCTCAGCACACCATTCTTGATACAAGCCAGGATGCCATTGGCCCTCTTGGCCATCTGGGCACACTGATGGCTCAGATTCAGCTGACTGTCCATCAGCACACCAATGTCCCTTTCCATCAGGCAGCTTTCCAGCCACAGCTCCCCAAGCCTGTAGGGTTGCCTGGGGTTGTTGTGACCAAAATGCAGAACCCGACACTTGGTCCTATTGAAACTCATGCCATTAACCTTGGCCCATCAATTGAGTCTATCCAGGTCCCTCTGTAGTGCCCTTCTCCCCTCAGGCAGATCAACACTCCCTCCCAACTTAGTGTCATCTGTAAACTTACTGAAGGTGCACTCAATCCCCTCATCCAGAAACTAGGAAACTAGTTTCATAGGAAAGTATGCATACACTAGTAGGGAAAAAAAAATCCTTTTCATTACAGTGTTCACTGTAGCTCTGGGAAAGAGTCCTTGCTTACAGTTGGAACAGAATATGAGTTAAGTTGGTGATGACAGGGAGATCCTGGAGGAAGATCCTTGTCCTAGCAGACCTCCTTTGTTCACAGAATTTGGTAGAATTTAGTCCATAAAACTGGAATGATAAATTCTTGGCAAAGAATAGCCAGTTATGGCTAAGAAAAAGTATCTGTTCCTTTACTAAATAATAATTCACAGGAAATGTATGTAGGTTGTATTTTCCATGAAAGTCTAACATTTTCCACAGTTTGGAATGGGAAGAAATGGATGTCAGAGCCTATAAAGTTTAATTTCTGACCAGATTCACTAGTCATAGTAGTAATGAGTTCAAATGGAAAACATGTATTTAAGTCCTAGAAGTACTGGCATTTTAAAAATCAGATAATGACTAAAGTAGACATGTAGTGAATATAATCATCATCTGCAGGTATTTGAAAGATGTAAATCTGAAAACAATTCTAGGAGACTTTGGTTTGCTGTTCTAGAAGCTGTGACAGAAGAATGTGAGTAATAGAATAAGAAAAATGCCACCCTTGTCCATTTTTGGCTTTCAGAGTCTTGGCCGTATTTGGAAAGTGGTTGTTAGCTCAAATGTTAGAGGCTCATACATGTGATTGTGAAGATCTTTGGATACACAGCTGGGTCACTTCTGTACAACAGCAGCCTATCATCAGAATAATTATAGTTTTAAACAAGAGCAGAGTTCTGAACATAGTGAGGCTCTGGGTAGCTTCCAACAGTTTGAACCTAGGTCTACTAAAGAAAATATACAAGCTTTATGCTGTATCCATAGCACAATGCTATTATGCTGTCTTCCTGCATAAACACTCAAAGAGGATATTGAGCAGGACCGTCCCAAGGAGCAGAGAATTAACTTGGCAAAGAAAATGTTCTTAACTGTGGGGTCATGGATTCTTCCTTGATAAATAGTGAAAGTCAGGTTGACTGAGAACTCTGTACACTCAAAGCATAGAGGAGAAACAAAATAATAATAATAATAATAATAATAATAATAATAATAATAATAATAATAATAATAATAATAATAATTTTTGGTAGTAGAACACATAGATACTCAAACATGTACAATATGTACAATATGTACAAATATATCTGTTTACATACACATATATATTATGTGCAATCTGTGCAATTGTTTGCTTGTAGCAAGAGATGAAGACATAGTATATTGTGAAATTTAATTCAAAAATTGGACTTCATTAATTTCAACAACATTCTGATTTTCTAT
The DNA here is from genome assembly GCF_039878825.1 of Excalfactoria chinensis. Classification (NCBI taxonomy): domain Eukaryota; kingdom Metazoa; phylum Chordata; class Aves; order Galliformes; family Phasianidae; genus Excalfactoria; species Excalfactoria chinensis. Next base: position 179,129,689 of record NC_092825.1, read on the forward strand.
TTCATTTTGCTACAGTTTTACTTTATTGATACAGACAAGAGAAATAAAACAAAATAGATAGAAATGGACATTTTTTTGTTATTTTTGCACTTTTTTTTTTTTTTTTTTTTTTTTCTTCCCAGAATGTCTGTTTTTAAGAGTGTGTTTTCTTTCTTTTTTTCTTTCAATCAGGCACTGCCTAAAATCAACATTTCTCAGGTCACACAGACGTAATGTTGGCATTTTTGCAGCAATTTATATTTAAATTTGGTGTTTGATATGCATGTCAGCTTAGCATAGGTTTATATCTAAAATACTGCTTTATTCTCAGTTGCTCGAAATTGTCAGTAAACTGAAAAATCTTATACTCACACAGCAGTCTTTACAACAACAGTATGGCTATTTGTCTTGAGCTACCAACTGGAAAAGAAAAACTAATAGCCTCTATAAAGCAGTTAATGTGCACTTGTGTTTAATTGGTATCAGCACACTGTTAAAAACAAAATTAAGTAAGTAGCCATTTAAGTAAGCAGAAATCTTCATTGCTGTTAGGTTAAGATTGTTGTTTTTATGCAGGACTCATAAGTTGGGAAAAACTCTAGTACCAAATCCCAACATAAATCAATTTGTGAAAGCAATGTTGTTCAACACCATCTTGCTTTTTGGCTTTCATTTCAGATCTGCTGGAGCTTGGATACAAATAGATCATTTATATTCACACATTTATTTTTAAATAGTTTCATAATGAAATCTTCTCTCCCTTCTATTGGTGTGTTCATGCCTTGCTATTATAAACCAGAATGTGTGGAAGATTAGTTGCTCCTACTTGTAATGTAAATTGTGTAGTGTACCAAAAGCATTGCATATCTTCTGTAAATATTTTATTTGAATTTAATACTCTTGTAAAATTGTACTAACAGTCTTTCTGTGATTCTTATTGTTTCCTTTTTCATTTCTCAACTTCCCCTTTTCTATTCATGGGGGCAAAATATGTAAATTCAAAATGGAACTTGTATAAATATTTTAAATGTTTATATTTAGGACTATTTAATCAAAAAGTTGTGGGTAAAGATACATTAATAAACTATCATATGGGTAGATTACTTCAAGCTTACATGTGTGAGATAAATTTGGATCAAGAGTACAATTTCTTTTTTTTTTTAATTTTTTTATCATTATCATCACCACACCATTCCTGATCCAAGCCAGGATGCCATCGGCCTTCTTGGCCACCTGGGCACACTGCTGGCTCAGATTCAGCTGACTGCCCATCAGTACACCAAGGTCCCCTCTTCCCAGGCAGCTTTCCAGCCACTTCTCCCCAAGAAGGGTTGCCTGGAGTTGTTGTGATCAAAATGCAGGACCTGACACTTGCCCCTATTGAAACTCCGACAGTTTGCCTTGGCTCATCAATCCAGTCTACCTAGGTCCCTCTGTAGAGGCCTCCCCTCAGGCAGATCAACACTTGCTCCCAAGTTGGTGCCATCTGCAACCTTATTGAGGGTGCACTCAGTCCCCTCATCAAGATCTTCAATAAAGATGTTAAATAAAAGTGGCCCCAGTTCTGAGCTCTGGGGGACACAGCTTGTGACTGGCCGCCAACTGGATTTAACTCCACTGACCACAACTCTTTGGGCCCGGCCATCCAGCCAGTGTTTCACCCAGTGGAGCATACACCCATTCAAACCATGGGCACACAGTTTCTCCATGAAAAAGCAAAGACTGGGTGCTGCATTTTGGTCACAATAACCCCATGCAGTGGTGAAGGACTGGGGCAGAGTGGCTGGAAAGCTGCATGGAGGAAAAGGACCTGGGGGTGTTGGTTGATTTTCAGCTAAGCAAGAGCCAGCAGTGTTCCTAGGTGACCAAGAAGGCCACTGGCATCCTGGCTTGAGCAGGAGCAGAGAGGTGATTGTCCCTCTTTGCTCAACACTGATGTTGCACCTTGAGTACTCTGTTCAGTTTTGGGCCTCTCATTACAAGGAAGAAATTAAGGCCATGATGTGAGTATAGAGAAGAGCAATGAAGCTGTGAAGGATCTGGAGCACAGATCTTACAGGGAATGGCTGAAGGAACTAGAGTGGTTCACTCTGGAGTAGAGGAGACACAGAGGAGACTTTATTGCTCTCTAAAGTTCCCTGAAAGAAGGTTGTGGTAAGGTGAGGATCGGTCACTTCTACCCTGTAGCAGTCATAGGATAAGAGGGGTTACAGCCTTAAGTTGTGCCAGTGGAAGTTCATGTTGGATATAAGGGACAATTTCTTCTCTGAAAGAGTAGTAATGCACTGGAATAGGATGCCCAGGGAGGTGGTGGAATCACCATTACAGAATTGTGGAATGGCTTGGGTTGGAAGGATCCTCAAGGATCATTAACTTCCAAGCCCCAAGTACCATTCCTGAAACTGTTTAAGAACCTTGTAGATGTGACACTGAGGGACATGGTTTGTGGGGATGGTAGGAATGAGCTGGAGTCGGACATGATCTTAATGATCTTTTCCAATTTTAATGATTCTGTTTAGAATCTTTATTTTTATGCACTTTATTTATTTTTAATTTTCTATTTTTATGCACTATTTCCACGATAGGGACTACATTTAAACAGCTTGAAAAGCCCTGAACCATTGTTCTATGACTAAATTGGAATAAACATTTCTATTTCTTCTATTATTGCTCAAGCTCAGAGAGAAATATATAGAGACAGAGACAGAGTTTTTAAGACCATTTTGACATGAGATACAACAAAAAGTACTTGTCCAATCCAAGTTAAGCTCAGAATGACTTTTTCACGAGGGACTCACTTGTCAACTAAATAAATAAAAAGTTACATCTGAGAACTGGGAGAACTTTCAGGATAAAAACAAACAAACAAACAAACAAACAAACAAATAAAAACATAATTAAAATAGAATAAAATAGAGCTAAATTTCTCAAAAGTTTTTGAATTTCTACATGATGGAGCACTGTTGAATAAAGACAGCAGAAATATTCTGAACTGTTCATACACACACAATTTAGAAATAAATGAACTTTAGAAATTAAATATATCAAGAAATACATTACTAGTGTTCAATTTGCATACTGATCATTCACAGAATATTTAACGGCTACAAATTGTATCCTCATCTCTGTCAATTAAAACACAGTAATTCAGTTTTGAACAGTATAGTCAAAACTGAAAAAGAGAATGATGAATCTGAATCTGAATTATGGAAGCTCATGTGGAGAGAAACTGTTCAAAGGGTTGATCTGAGCAATAGTCAAAAGTGCTTTTCTTTTCTGAAGCCTTAGCACAGAGCACTTTCAAGGAAGCAAGGTGTTGATATATATAGAAAAGAAGCATTAACCATATTTTGCAGTTATTTTTTCACACTATTTTAAAAGATAACTCATCCAAAATGGTTTTACTAAGACAGTGCTTCTTGCCTTATTGTATTTGCCACACAAAACATCCAACTTTATGATTTTGAAAGTGCTACTTCCTGTCTCCTCCTCTACATTTTTAATGCACAGATTTCCTCCAGATGATAAGGGTGAAAAGGATGTATTTTTTCAGAAATGGGTTTTGCTGGTGAAAACACTTCCTGCAACAACATTGCTTTTGACTGATGCTCTCAATGATCCTTCTTCCATTTGTTGAGTTTTCTCATGGGGATTCAATGGCCTTTCTGGTGATGCAATTACTGTTAAATAGATGAATCTGGATATAGATATTACCCTTCATTGCCATATTGCAAAATACTGTACACGTGCAGAGAGAAGGCAGATTTCCTGTCAAAGCTGATAAGTTAGGACTTGTAAGATTCAAATCTGCCCATACTTGTGCTGTACTCCATTACAAGGCTGTGAACAAAAAACTTACATGTTAACCATTGTTATTAAAATTGAAACTCTCTGAGATTTTCTGTTATTAAATATTATTGAATATGCCAAAGAAAATGAAACCTCAATAGAATCATAGAATCATAGAATTACCCAGGTTGGAAAAGACCTTGAAGATCAAGTCCAACCGCAGCCTAACCAGTACCCCATCTCTAAAAAACCTCTGCTAAATCATATCCCTGAGTACCACATCCAAACAGCTCTTAAACACATCCAGGGATGGCGATTCAACCACCTCCCTGGGGAGCCTATTCCAGTACCTAACTACCCTTTCTGTAAAGAAGTTCTTCCTAATATCCAACCTGAACTTGCCCTGGCGCAACTTGAGGCCATTTCCCCTCGTCCTGTCACTTGTCACTAGTGAGAAGAGACCTGCCCCACTCTCTCTGTAAGAACCTAATACCAATAGTTATGTTTGTTAACTGCTTTGGCAATTGCCATTCTGCCATCAGATGTTTTATGGGTTGAATGTTTGCTTTTCAGCACTGATTTTGGGAAGATGATGTTACCTGAGATTAGACTTTTAACCAACAAGGGAGAATGCTTATATATTTGAATCTTCAGTGCAGACTATAACTTGCTAAACAGTCAAACCATGCTAATGGTTGTAGGTTAATTAGTTAGGGATCACTTTTGCCTCAGAGGCTTAAATTCATCTCTGAATTGCTCATTAGGCAGTATAATTGATTTTCAGTGGAATTCAGAAAGTCTGAAAGTCAAGTTTGCCCTAAAAAGAGATAATAAAATGCAAGTGATTCTGTGCAACACAGATCATAGTCCATCAGACTGTTACAGAAAACTCACTCATCTTTATTGCCCTCAAAGATGAGGAAAGAAAACTTGTCTAATGGTACTACCTCAGATGGGATCTCCTAAGACTGAACAGATAGAATGTGGAAAAATTAGCTTATATTAATACTTATAGGGTAAGTGGAAAAGACATTTATTGGGGGGACAGCATAAGAAATAAAACCCTCTCTCTTACATCCAACCCTGTAAATAATCTGGTTCGTCAAAGTCATGGAAGAAGTATTCACAGAATAAATCAGAAAATACTTGGCAAGGAGGGGATTTTTCATACCTGGGATGGTGTTCTAAGGGAATGAAGACTGGTTAACAGTAGCCAGTCAGATTGTTGGGATTTATGTATGCAGTCACGTTATTCAGCAAAGTATACAGAATGAAAAAAACAACAATCAAAACCTTTTGGGCCAAATTTATTTCAGAATGTGAATGAATGTTCTGAGTGGTTGGAAGAGAATGATCTGCTTTATTATATATATCCCTGTGTTACTAGCCACTGTTTGATGGAAAAGGTGACAGCTGCTTAGGCTGGTGTCACAAGAGCTCAGCTTGGTGGTCTGGTTGTCACAGGTTACCTAGATTTACCTGTATCTGTGACAGGGCAGCCGCCCCGTAGGGCCTCCCCTCCCTCCCCTCCCGGGGCCCCGGAAAGGAAGGGAAAATAAAACAGTGGCAGCAATCTAAGGAGGAAAACTTATTTTACTAAATATGATATCGGAATACAATGATTTGGGCTAATAAATTGAACAAAAACAGAGAGAGAGAGAGAGAGTCCCCGAAAACCGAGAGGCCTACTGTGAAGTCTAGGCGACACGGCAGGAATGCTTCTCACTCCCTGAGAGTCCGAGAGAGAGAGAGAGAGTTCCAGCCTGAGAGTGAGATTATAGATGTCCTCCTCCCGTGACTTATCTCTGGCCGCGGCGTCCTCTGGGATATGTAGTTCTTCTCCGAGAGCTGAGCACCTGGGATGCTACTATTCTACGGAACTGGAGTATGGATGATCTATACTGCACATGATGTTATGATGTGGAATATTGACAGCAGCACTACAAAACTATGACATTCCACCCCTTATTCTACATTATTACATCATGGTTAATATATATATACATATATACACGTATATAAAACTATGATAGCTAAATAGTACATTTAAATGTAACATAATTGAATGTATAATTATAATAACTAAAACACACTACACATGCAAATATATACATAGATACATAGAATTATTGACTGCACTCCCCCAGCATCAAATTCCCTTGTGGTACACATTGAACATCCCCATCCTTCTGCATTACCCACCAAGTGCACCCAGGTCCCTGGGCAAAAACAGTTCCACGAACAGGTTTTCCTTTTCCGGAGGCTGGAAGGACCCAAACAGCTTTTCCCAACATGTTCCTTACATGTACAACAGGGACCTTATCTCCTTCTATTGTGTGTAGGGGGCTAGATTGGCTAGGACCATCACGATTGACAGATCCTCTAGTATTGACCAACCAAGTGGCTTCTGCTAGATGCTTTTCCCAGTGCTTAAATGTTCCACCACCCATTGCTTTCAACATAGTTTTCAACAACCCATTATATCGTTCAATTTTACCAGAAGCTGGTGCATGGTAGGGAATATGATAAATCCATTCAATGCCATGATCTTTGGCCCAAGTATTTATAAGGGAATTTTTGAAATGTGTCCCATTATCAGATTCAATTCTTTCTGGGGTTCCATGCCGCCACAGGACTTGTTTCTCAAGACCCAATATGGTGTTTCGGGCGGTAGCATGGGGTACTGCGTATGTTTCAAGCCACCCAGTAGTTGCCTCCACCATGGTGAGCACATAGCATTTACCACTGCGAGATCGTGGCAAGGTGATATAATCAACCTGCCACGCTTCCCCATATTTGTACTTTTGCCATCGCCCTTCCTCCCAGAGAGGTTTCATCCTCTTGGCTTGTTTAATTATGGCACATGTTTCACAGTCATGAATAACCTGTGCAATAGCGCCCATAGTTAAGTCCACCCCTCGGTCTCTGGCCCACTTATATGTTGCATCTCTTCCTTGATGGCCTGAGGTCTCATGGGCCCATCGAGCCAGAAATAGTTCGCCTTTATTTTGCCAGTCCAAGTCGATTTGAGCCACCTCAATTCTGGCAGCTTTATCTACCTGATGGTTGTTTTGTTGTTCTTCAGTAGCCCGACTCTTGGGCACGTGTGCATCCACGTGACGCACCTTTACAACCATACGTTTTGTTCGGGCAGCAATGTCTTTCCAAAGTTCAGCAGCCCAAACAGGTTTACCCCTCCGCTGCCAGTTCTTCTGTTCCCACTGCTGTAACCACCCCCATAAGGCATTTGCCACCATCCATGAGTCAGTATAAAGATAAAGCATTGGCCACTTCTCCCGTTCAGCAACATCTAAGGCCAGCTGGACAGCTTTTACCTCTGCAAACTGACTTGATTCTCCCTTACCTTCAGTGGCCTCCGCAACCTGTCGTGTGGGGCTCCACACAGCAGCCTTCCATTTGCGATGCTTTCCTACAATACGACATGATCCATCAGTGAACAGGGCATATTTCTTTTCATTTTCTGGTAGCTCGTTGTATGGTGGGGCTTCTTTAGCACGTGACACCTCTTCTGTTGGTGATGTTCCAAACTTTTTACCTTCAGGCCAGTCCATGATCACCTCTAAAATTCCTGGACGATTGAGGTTCCCCATCCGCGCTCGTTGTGTAATCAGCGTAATCCACTTGCTCCAGGTGACATCGGTAGCATGATGGGTGGAGGGAACCTGTCCTTTGAACATCCAGTTCAGCACTGGTAGCCGAGGTGCCAGGAGGAGCTGCGTTTCAGTACCAACTACTTCGGAAGCAGCCCGAACCCCCTCATATGCAGCTAAGATCTCCTTCTCAGTTGGAGTGTAGCACTCTTCAGACCCCTTATACGCTCGACTCCAAAATCCCAGGGGTCGGCCTCGGGTCTCTCCTGAGGCCCTTTGCCACAAACTCCAAGTGGGACCTTTCTCTCCAGCAGCAGTGTAGAGGATGTTCTTTACATCCTGTCCCGTTCGTACTGGCCCCAAGGCCACGGCACGGGCTATCTCTTGTTTTATCTGCTCAAAAGCCTGCTGCTGCTCAGGGCCCCATGCAAATTCATTCTTCTTCCGCGTTACATGATAAAGGGGGCTTACAATGAGGCTGTAGTTTGGAATGTGCATCCTCCAAAAGCCCACTACACCCAGGAAGGACTGTGTCTCTTTCTTGTTAGTTGGTGGAGACATGGCAGTGATTTTGTCAATCACATCTGTTGGGATGTGACGACGTCCATCCTGCCACTTTATACCTAGAAACTGAATTTCTTGGGCAGGCCCTTTTACTTTGCTTTGCTTAATAGCAAAACCAGCTTGTAGCAGAATTTGGATAATCTTCTCTCCTTTTGTGAAAACTTCCTCTGCTGTATCACCCCACACAACAATGTCATCAATGTACTGCAGGTGCTCAGGAGCACCACCCTGTTCCAATACAGTTTGGACCAACCCATGGCAAATGGTTGGGCTGTGTTTCCACCCCTGGGGCAAACGGTTCCAGGTATACTGAATGCCCCTCCAGGTGAAGGCAAACTGTGGCCTACATTCTGCGGCCAGAGGGATGGAGAAGAAGGCATTAGCAATGTCAATGGTGGCATACCATTTGGCTGCTTTTGACTCCAGCTCATACTGGAGTTCCAACATGTCCGGCACAGCAGCACTCAGTGGGGGTGTTACCTCATTCAGGCCACGGTAGTCTACTGTTAGCCTCCATTCTCCACTGGCTTTACGCACTGGCCATATGGGGCTATTAAAAGGTGAGTGAGTTTTACTGATCACTCCCTGATTCTCCAGCTGGCGAATCAAATCATGAATAGGGAGCAAGGAATCCCTGTTGGTGCGGTACTGCCGCCTGTGCACTGTCTTTGTAGCAATCGGTACTTGCTGCTCTTTTACTCGTAGCAGCCCCACAACAGACGGGTCCTTTGACAGGCCAGGCAAAACAGACAGCTGCTTAATGTTGTCTACAGCAGCTATTCCAAAGGCCCATCGATACCCCTTAGGATCCTTGAAATGCCCCCTTCTGAGGTAATCAATACCCAGTATACATGGAGCCCCTGGGCCAGTCACAATAGGATGTTTTTGCCAGTCTTTACCAGTGAGGCTTATTTCGGCCTCTAATACAGTCAATTCTTGAGAGCCCCCAGTCACTCCAGAAATATGGATTGATTCTGTCCCTTCATGACTGGAGGGCATTAGAGTGCACTGTGCACCAGTATCCACCAGTGCCTTATATTCCTGTGGTTCTGATGTGCCAGGCCATCGAATCCACACAGTCCAATAAACTCTATTATCCCTCTCCCTCCCCTGACTGAGGGCAGGGCCCCTCTATTGGTTACCTGTGATGACTGGAGCAACGGTGCTGGTGGTTGGGATGTTTTGTAGTTCTCTCACCCGTGCTCGTAGTACAGAAGTAGGTTGGTCGTGCCACTTCCTCATGTCTTCTCCGCGGTCACGTAGGTAGCGCCACATGGAAACACGTGGTGGAACTGTACTGTTGTTCCTTGCTCGAACTGGAAAACGTGTGCGTCTAATAGCTGAGACTTTTGATGATACAGGGCAGGAGTAGGACTGGACTAGTTTGATCAGATCCTTCATTAAACCTGGTGGCTCATACGGGAATTGACCTTCGTCAGTCGTTTCTGATACTACCACAGGATCATTACGATTCGTTGATGGAAACATTTTCTTGCACATTTCATCTAGTCGGTCTTCTACCCGTGAGATGGCAGAAACTGCGGCGCGCAGTGGGGGGAGCTGCTGTTCGATGTTTTGAAGTGTGATAATCAGTTCAACAACTTGAGGCCTTCTCTGTTGGTCCTCGTATCCTCCAAAAGTTGTTACCAGTGACTGTGCGTATCTCTCTGGTGCTGTACTTGTGAGTTTCTGCCACATGTCAGGACCGGTCCTCACTTTCTCAGGATCACGTTCGTTTGGACCAGGGTTGTACAACATTTCCATCATGGCCATTTCCCTCAGGTACTGGATACCTTTCTGGATGGTATCCCACCTAATAATTTTAGGCTTCAAAGCATCCTTGTAGGGGTACCTTTCTCTCACGGCTTCTAACAGTCGCTCCCAGAGAGTGGCATCTCCATCCGAACTTCTGCTAATTCCTCTGTCGACACCTGGGTCTTGGGCAATACTTCCTAGTTGGCGAGCTTCGTTACCATCTAGGGACAAGCTGTTGGCCCCACTGTCCCAGCAGCGAAGCAACCAGGCAAGGACACCTTCATTTTGACGCCGTGTAAACTCCTTTCTTGAGCCTTGGATTTCAGTCAGCTTCAGAGGTCGACGATAAGTAATTTCCTCCTCATCATCAGTCTCTTCTTCATGCCTCTTGGTTTTTCTTTTTGCCTTTTTCGGTGCCGATCCAGACGAGGGGCCTGGTTCTTCTGCTGCCTCCTCTGCTTCTCCTTCTCTTCGTTCTAGACGCGTGGACACCCGTTTCCATTTCTTGCCTTCCACAGGGGCAACTGACATCGTTACTGGTGCCTCCTGTGACTGATCAGAGTTGACTTGGGATTTTCCTTTTTTGGCTTGAATCTCAGATCGGAAACTCTCTCTCTCCAGAATAGTATTATACAGAGCACGGTATGCATAAGCCAAACCCCAAATAATGTTTACCTCCTTAGATTTCTGACCCAAATACTCACTTAATTTCTCAGGGTCCCTCAGGTGTTCAAGAGTGAAATCCCATGACATTGGGGGTCCCCATGCTTCTAAGATCTTTCCTAAACCTTTCCATATTCCCTGCCAGTCAGCATTCTCTGGTTTTGGAGGAGACTTCCGTATAGAACGAATGCATAGGATTACATTCATTGATATTGATAACATGGCCACAAGTATGAGCACTAACTCAGCTATTGAAAAGTGTGCGGCAATCTGAGAGTACAGCCTGTACACTGGATTGAGAATCTTGGTGTCTGTAAAATTGTCTATTCCATCTGGGAAGCAAGCGTTTGAAAAGTTAACCATTTCATCTGGGATGTAAGTGCCAACATTCAAATTATACCATATCACATATAAATACCAGGCAGGTGTCTCCATCAGTGCCCTTATTAGGTTATATATATACATAATTCCACAACAAAAAATCATGGGATGGACAAATGGCCAATACGTTGAGAAGATCATAATTGCTTTCAATCCCTTAAACAGAGCAGCTGGAATGGAGAGTAGATTCATAGCTGGTAGTGGCTAGCAGACACTGTGAAAGTCAGAGCCAGCTAGCTGTGCTCTGAGAGAGCAAGAGAATCTCTTTGTTTTCTTTACGAAAGCAAGATAGCAATGCTCAGAGTGTACAGCTACTCCTGAATGTTGACAGTTCACCTGGAATTTCAAGGTCAAGCTCCCAGGCGCAGAAACGTAAACTTTAGATAGCACCTTAAAGGAAAAAAAAACTTGTAGCTCTGTAAAAGCCAAAAGGAAAAAAGCAGAAAAACAGCAGCTTCTGCCCACTTTTGCCCAAATTATGCCCACTTTTGCTGGCAATCTGCCCGCATTCTCCACCAATGATCTGTCACAGGTTACCTAGATTTACCTGTATCTGTGACAGGGCAGCCGCCCCGTAGGGCCTCCCCTCCCTCCCCTCCCGGGGCCCCGGAAAGGAAGGGAAAATAAAACAGTGGCAGCAATCTAAGGAGGAAAACTTATTTTACTAAATATGATATCGGAATACAATGATTTGGGCTAATAAATTGAACAAAAACAGAGAGAGAGAGAGAGAGTCCCCGAAAACCGAGAGGCCTACTGTGAAGTCTAGGCGACACGGCAGGAATGCTTCTCACTCCCTGAGAGTCTGAGAGAGAGAGAGAGAGTTCCAGCCTGAGAGTGAGATTATAGATGTCCTCCTCCCGTGACTTATCTCTGGCCGCGGCGTCCTCTGGGATACGTAGTTCTTCTCCGAGAGCTGAGCACCTGGGATGCTACTATTCTACGGAACTGGAGTATGGATGATCTATACTGCACATGATGTTATGATGTGGAATATTGACAGCAGCACTACAAAACTATGACACTGGTGATCTCCCTACCTCCCAGGAGACATGTATCCTACAAAGCCTGAATTTTAGTTTTCTTCAAAGACAAATCATTTTGAGTATTGCAGACTTCTTGTCTTCAGCAGTCTGTGTCCAGGACACCGATAAGCTGCTTGAAGGAAGAGGTGATATTCCAAGTGCATTTGACACACTGGAGTAAACTGAGTCTTTGAAGTTAAGACCTTTTATTTTAGGGTGAGCAGGTGATTTATCAAATAATGCTGAAGGCTCAGGCATTCTGCCAGAAATAACTGTTTTCCACTCCAAACTTGGAATGTTAACTAGTAAGTCCTACATCTGTGCAACATGCAGTTCATGTCCTAAAATTAAAGTACACTTTCTTTGTGTGGACCTCTACAGCACCCATTTTTCTCGTACCTGTAATTACTGATTTTTAGGTATGGATGTCATTATTTGCTACTTTTTGGGAAAGCGTTAGAAAAAAGGGGGAATTAAATTTGCAACTGTTTCCTTGGGGGGAGGGGATGGGGAGGGGGGGGGAGGGGAGGTAAGAAAGAAAAAAGAAAAAAACAAAACAAAACAAAACAAAACGTCTGTTCATTTGTCAACAAGGACATCTAATTGTCTCTTTATAGAGGAAAATCAAATAAACGAACAGAAAAAGCAAATTGTATAATCATAGATTGATAGACTACTTTGCATTGGAAGGGACCTTAAAGAAGACCTATTTCCAACCCTTTGCCATGGAAAAGGAAACCTACTGCTAGATAACTTTGCTTAAAGCCTCATCCAACCTGACTTTGAGCAGTTCCAGGGATGGGGCATCCACTGCTTCTTTGGGCAACCTTTGAGAGAGCAGTCAGAACCCTGCACTATCACTACACCCTGACAAAGAGTCTTTCCCTATCTTCCTTGTAGACTTCTGTCTCACTCCAATTTGTAGGAGGGAGGGAAGGTTCTTTGATAGATGTATACCTGGCATGAGATTAAGAAACAGAGGTTCAAATGTTGGTCCGACCAGCTTATTACAAATCTTAATCAGGGAGATGAGGAAGTGGACACCTACTTGTTCTGCTTCAGCACCCAAACATCACGTTGTGAGGAATCTGATGCCAGAAAATGTTTCTTGTTCTTCAGCATGGAGACATCTCTTTCAGCATACAGGTGTTAGGTCATGAGGGATCTGATGTCAGAAACCTAACTTCATGGTTGCCTATCCCTCTTTTATCCTCATTTTTCCTTCCTACTTGACATTCTTGGGTGCTTGGGTAAGAGTCACGTGCAGCACCCCCTGAGATGGCCATCTTCCTCAAGATAAGCTTACACAAAAGACCACAGCCATTCATATGCAGCTCATCTCTCTCTCTCATTGCCCCTGGCCTTGTCCATCTGTGACAGACAAAGGATTTCTCAACCCTTGCCCAGGACTTGCTTGGACTCGTTTATCTGTTTATCTGTGTCCTTCAGCAAGCTTTGAGTCAATGGTATAAATGAATAAGCTCCTACAACTTCCTTCAAGTACAAGAAGGTTACTATAAGATCTCAGAGATATATTCCTAGAACTTGAAACTGGTAGTTAAAATTGGCTAATTTTGTTACATTTTTGCTGTTTCACTTCCCTCAGTTACCTTAGTCTAAGGAGAAAAGAAAAAAAAGGAAGGAAGGAAGGAAGGAAGGAAGGAAGGAAGGAAGGAAGGAAGGAAGGAAGGAAGGAAGGAAGGAAGGAAGGAAGGAAGGAAGGAAGGAAGGAAGGAAGGAAGGAAGGAAGGAAGGAAGGAAGGAAGGAAGGAAGGAAGGAAGGAAGGAAGGAAGGAAGGAAGGAAGGAAGGAAGGAAGGAAGGAAGGAAGGAAGGAAGGAAGGAAGGAAGGAAGGAAGGAAGGAAGGAAGGAAGGAAAAAAAACACAAGATGTAAACATTCTTCATTTTATTTTTTTTCTTTTATTTTTTAGTCTTCTCACACTGCCTATTCACCTATTTTACATTTCAGAAATGTACAAAAGCAGTCATGGCCATGATATAAAATTATATTTTTATCTACTTGTGTTAATAGTGGCTATGTTGACCTATATAATATTCTTCTCTCACTTATTCTGAGCTACACTGAAAGCTGCTATGCAGTACCAGCCTTGTGTTTTGTGTCTCTGAGAGATGTGTGTAGCTCCACACTTCTTATTTTCATTATGAATGGAAGGATATCCAGTGAGTGAAGCATTGATTTGCATTCTATATTGAGGTTTTCTTTAATACAATGTAATTTTAATCCTCCTTTCCATTAAGGAACATCGTAGTTTCTGAGAATTGGCAGAGATAAATTCAGTCCAGTCTGACATCAATTCATGTAATAAAAAATAAATAAATAAAAATAATAAAATAAAAGGAGCCCTCATAATCTATGCAATGTTTCTACTCATAGTATGCAGCGAAAAGAGAGACTGAAGAGTCCTCAAGACTCCTTGACTCAATTTGTCTCATTTTTTGGTTTATCAAATGAAGGCAACAGCCTGGTGCATGACAGCGAGCAATTCATTTCCGCTCCAATGAATACAGCATGAGAAAGTGCCCTTTTTAATCAGGCAGATTAAGTAGAAGCTGTTTCATGCCAAATCAGTGACTTCAGTAATTATGAAAGAAACCGGACACAGGCACGGAACCTTCTCCAATTAGTTTCCATTACTAAATTCTTTGAAGTCATTTGTGAAAGCAGTAAACAAACAAAACTAGAAGCATTAGGAATACACATATATATACATACATACATACATATATATATATATATAAATGCTTTGCTTTCTAATTCAATTTTTGTCTACCTATTTTGCACAAGGAGCATCTTACTCTGTATGTGTGTATATGGCAGTCTGGGTGCAGCAGCTGGTATTAGAGCAGGAGCCACAGTCTGTCTATGATGTCAAGAGATGAAGAGACCAGAGTGAGTGGACTTTAAGACAAGCAATAGAAGTGGGACCTTGGGTCACAGTAGTCTTTAGGTTCATAAGTGTCATCAACTGAGGGGGTGATTACTAACAAAGATCAAGATGGAGCACTTGGTGAGTAGATGATGTAGTCAGGGAGCCAAGAGTGTATGTGTCTGGAAGTAACACTGCAGTTGAAGTTGGTTACCAGAGGGACCAGGGGAGCTAAGCCAATAACCAGGGGACTGAAGAGTCTGGGTAACATTTAGGACCTGCTTACCTATGGGAGTTTGTGTGTGAACATATACATATTTATGTTAAAAATTTTATGGTGGCTATAACTCCTGTCTGGTTTGGATTATACATATAGATTTATCCACCAAGGCCCAAATGAACACACCTATATAACCATATCTGTAATTATCTCACCAGACAGCCTTTCCTAATAACTTTCAGCTTTCAGTCTCAGAATAGAGCAGTAAATATTGGCTTCTCCACAATAAGAATTGGATTTGTTGTTATTCTTAGTGTTCATCCTTACTACTTCTTTAGACATGTGAACAAGTTCTGTATCTCTTTCTTCCTGCTTTGCTTATGTCAATCCATCACAGACAATATCTGTCAAAAATGTAACTCCACTCTATTTGGCCAATTACTTTAATGGGGGAAAAAATCATATTGAAAAAAATTACTTTGCAATTATCAGAAATATCTTCAAGACTTCTCACTTCTTTGTGATAAACATTAAAGGTTTTTGTTGTTTTTGGTTTGGTTTGGTTTGGTTTTTGTTTTGCTTTTTGTTCTAATATCAAATTTTGGGGGGAGGGAGAAAGAGATTTGTTTGTTTTTCACAAACACTTTTTTTGACAATACAAATATAAAACAGCTGCACAGAAGTTTTAAGATAACAGATCCTTTTCCAGGCACCTCAACCTAATTCATGTCGTAGTTTGATAACTCCTCCATGTGAGAAAGGTGAAATTTTCATTAGAGGGAATGCTCTGTTTGGGATAAGACAGCACAAATCTACCCTGCTCCAGATCCTGGACAAGTAAAAATATCGCATTCTGTGAACAGTCTTCTTCATAGTTTTTCACTCCCAACACTCTTCACTTTCCTCCCAGTGCTGTGAAAATTTGAAAATTCCATTTTGTGCATTCCCTAAAGCAACCAGGGCAAAGAGTACTCATCAACAGTTCAAGAATAATTATTATATAACTAACTAACTAAATAAATAAATAAATATCTGTTTTCATGTTCATTATTTATGAGGCAGTTATATTGGAGAATCTCACTTGAATATTGACTTCTGTATATTTGAAAGATTTTGTCAAAACAGAAGGCTTTTCCTGGCATCTCCAGTGCAAAAAAATGATAATAATAATAATAATGGAAGCGTAGACTCTTTCAGACCTTAACCACTGTGCAGGACAATGCTCAAGTCATGACAAT
This sequence comes from Excalfactoria chinensis, assembly GCF_039878825.1. Lineage (NCBI taxonomy): Eukaryota > Metazoa > Chordata > Aves > Galliformes > Phasianidae > Excalfactoria > Excalfactoria chinensis. The sequence continues at coordinate 179,145,803 of NC_092825.1, forward strand.
TTTTCCAAATGTTATTCTATTTGTAATACAGACAAAATGTTATTTTAGTGAACTGGTATTACTGCAGTTTCATTTTAAGACTCTCATTTCAGAGAATTACATCTTTATTCTCTCAGACTGACATGGTCCACAGTTTGGCAGGCAGCAGATTGACAATGGATAATTTTCTTTTTATTTGGAGGAGTCTGTTAGGACTGGGTAGAGCTAACAAATATGGAAATTGCTGGTAACCAAAAACCTCTCTAGTGGAGTTACTAAACTTGTCATACTATTCAAGGCATGTTTGCAGTGGTATGTAAAGCATAAAATGTACCAAGCTATGCATTTGCTAGCAGGAATGTGCAGAATGAATGTGAGCTCTAGCAGCTGCTACGCTGCTCTCATATTTTGGCAGGAAAGACTTAAAACAGAGAGGGAAAGAAATAAAGTATTGTATCCTTTCTGTGTCTCATGGCCATCTACACTGCAGTGAACCTGGCAATGTAATCAAAGCTTTCCCCCAGTACACCTGAATTCAGAAAGCTAAGGAAAATCAACGGCATAGTCTTAAAATATTTTAACATCCTGAATGGTGGCAGTGAGTCTAGTAATGAATAGTAACATATAATAAGGTTTAGAAAAGAAACTATTGGTAGAGAATTACAGCTAAGAAGGTTCTCTGCAGGATTGGGCAGAGCTTATAATGCTGGGCTCCTGTATTATTATTATCATTATTATTATCTGTATACATTTTTCTTTTTCCAGTTTCTCTAAATTTCATTCAGATGTGTTGTGAGTTCTCTCCTTCAGCAGTTTGCACTCTTGACACATGGCATCTGTACTGAACAAAGAATATGGGACTGCAAATCAAAATGAGCTCGTATTTGTTTTGTTTGATTTGATGATGCTGGAAAAGCCCTAACATCTGTTTTGTGGAATGCTATGCAATAATTCAACTTTTACAAACACATGTTTCTTGGGCATTTTTTTCTTTCTTCATTCTCATGTCTTTATTCTAAGGAAAGAATATATATGGAGATTAGCAGTGCTCATATCATCATCAATTTAAACTGGAAAGAAGATTTGTGTCAGGTTTATCAGTGAAGGTCAGCCTATAAATACTTGCATTGCAGTATAAGTGCCTCTAAAAAGGAACGTTTTTCTGTTTAGTCTAAGGACCATGCTGCAGGACTATGTGGCATAACATTCTAAAATGTGCATAAAACTTGCTAGGATCTCAGAAGAGTACATCAGTACTTAGCCTACTTATGCTAATGTGCTTTGCTAGCTCTCATGCAGGAAGATGCTAGTATCACTAAACAGCCTACTCAAAAACAAACAAACAAGCAAAAGCAACTAAAACTGAACTCTTGATCGCATTGTCATAGCTATTGCACAACTTCTAGGATCACAAAATCATAGAAGGGCTTGGATTGGAAGGTACCTCAAAGATCTTTTTGTTCCAACCTCCAAAATCACAACATCACTCATACCGTTGAAATATTGAGGAGCAATGTCTGAAAATAAAATAAAAAAAGCTTCTACTCCTATGAATACAGATAGTTTTATTCATACAAATGGAAGTGGTTCATGTGTTTAAGGTTGCAAAGTTCATTCAGACTGAATACAGAGAGAATCTGCTGATGTTCTGCAAAATAGGAAGTAGAAGGATTTCTAAAGGCTTGTATTGATATCTAATCTCCAATAGAACAAGGAGAATTACCTAATGTCACTAGTCCATTTACTGTTTGAGGACAGTTGGTCTTCCTATTGAGGCATCATTACTGACCTAGACACATGTATTACTAGCTGATATGTGCTTCCATTGCATGCTGCAAGATTTTATTTTCACATTTGCCTCCAAAATTTGATGACTCTGGGGTTAATTGAATGAAGTGTATGCAAGAGAACTGCTGGAGAATGAATTGCTGACAATCAGCTATATAACTAGTTTTGAAAATATATGCATGTACTTCTGCCTTAGCATGGTAATGAAGAGAGTATATAGACACCATAGTATTATAGCCTTTTCTACATCATGTCAGCAAATTTTGTAATATAGTACTAGTAAACATGTTTCTGAATTGTGCAGATAAATGCACACCATGAATAAATATTCTGGTAACACAAGATTGCTTTCTTCTGAGTTGTAATTTGCACTTTTTTTCCACAAAAGCCATCAGTGTGCATAGCTTGTATACAAGTTTCTTTCTGGCAGTATTGTTGTCATTATTACTGAGTGCTTAGTAATGCTTAGCCAGTCATATAACTGAAACAACTGGCAGGTGGCTTGTTCTACACATGGATAAACACTAGCACATGTTAAACTGCAAATATCAAGAAGATGTGTTTCATCACGTTTTTTGACCATCCAGCCATCTGCCTGATTTTCTTTAAAGTATGGCCCATTGCGGTTTGACAGAGGGTGAAAGTGCTGTAGTATTGATATTAAGATTCCTAATCATCCTTGTAACATCCCAGTGAAACCTTATTCACCAAAATCTAGATTAGATGAGCAGATGTATAAATTGGGAAGTCTTCCAGATATTCTTTAAATATCAAAAGGTTCAACACCAGCTACACTAAAACTGTGATCCTTGACTTTAACATCACATCAAGAATGTGCTTTGCATAGCATAATGGTAAGGAATTCAGACACTTGAGGAAAAAAAAAAAAAAAAAAAAAAAGAGTTCCTTGCAGGCAAAGTTCCTTGTACTTTATTTCAGAGTAATTTTAGAGCACTGAAAGTTCTGTACCATGATACAGTGCTCAGATACCTACAGCAGTGTTGGTTAGTTTATTTATTAGTCACACAGGTTTCAAAAGCACACATTTCTAAAGGCTATATGCGATTTAAAATAATTCATTTGGACAAATTTGCAGTAGAAACAATTGACCCAAGACTATTAAACACAAAGCACCACCTGAGGCTCAGGAAATTTTGATACATACACAAGAGGCTGAATGAATGTGTGTAGAAAAGAATTGTTGTATAGCAGCACCAGCTTAGACTATTCTCTAGCATTATGCTGTCTATTATACATCCTAGTGAAGTGTACATCTTTTGATCTGATCTGATGCTGTTTTCTTTTGTTGTTCCAGTTCCACAATTGAGTTAACTTACTATATAACAATAATCATAGTATAATATATTGCTGCTTTCATTTCTCCTTCTGTCTGCTGAATACAGTTTCTGGGTCAAGAATTATCTCCAGCTGCATATTTGTTCAATGCCTGGCAGAATGGGGCTGCAAATTCAAAGAAAGCTTAGGATATAAATGAGGTATAAACATTAGTTCACATCCCTTAGGTAAATCCATATAGAGTTGCCTGGAAAGTCCTGTGAGGAGATAACATAGTAGTTAAGAAGTCTTTAAGAAATTAAAATATTTTTGTTCCTCTTCCAGTAAACTGAGGAGGAGTTGGGGAAAAGAAGGTCAGTTGTCAGGAAGGGACACTGTCTACATTACATATAATCTTTTTCTAATTCTTTCCTTCATATTGGCTAAAGAAGTACTCCAAAGACAAACATATGACACTACTGAATGTGTGATCCTTATAAAAATACTCAACTATGAAGTAGTAATGAGTAATGTACAATAGGCTATGAGCAGTAATTACACCAAAACTCCAGAAGCTGATGGAGAAACTGTGTTGTGTGAACCTAAGCTTCTATATTCATCTCTTTTTCCCAACAAAAGTATGTGCAAACTATCCAGTTATTTAGTCTTTAATTGGCACAGGTGTAATTAATGGCTGTGAGGAACATTCTCTGTTGTGTTGCTTTGTTTGTTTTTTTTCTCCCACGATTATTTGTATAATAAACAAAAGTACATTATGTAAACGATGTGGGAATAAAAAAGGCACAAAAAAAGCACCCAAGGAATCTACCTTGCTGGCCATCCAGCTTTGTTTTGGTGGCTTAATAAACATCAGTGAAACTTCTCAAACCCATGGTACTGGCCAGATAAACAGGTTCACTTTGTTCACTTTCCAAAACCATGCTACAACTCTACAAAAATGATGTCTGTAACCTTTTCAAAATTATTCTGTTAAAAAATTAGTTTTATGCATAATGGCTTTAAGGCCCATTTCTCTGCAGTCCTCCTATATGAACAGAATGCAAAGTCAGCCTCAGAGAAGGACTTTTTTTTTTTTTTTTTTTTTTCATACTTTTAGCTTTGAATTCTTATGCTGAACATATATTTAACATTTCCTCTGTGCCACTCCACATATTCCTCTGCATACTACACGCACTGGTTGCAGAATTGCAGTTCTCTAAATCAGACTTCATCCATTCATGCTCCTTGGTTATCAGTGGTGACAGCACAATCTCATCTGGAAATGCTTATAATTTAAAACAAGTACCTTGCTTTATGCTTCATAACTTCTTTTTATTGTTATGCACAAATTCTTTACAACTTTAGCTCTGCATAGTATGGGTCTGTAACATTCAAAATTGTAAGGAAAATACATGCATTTAATATTTAATGAAGAGGGATTTCAGTTAGTTTACTAAGAAACATTACAGAGCAAGCTAAAGCTTAAAACTGTTATTTGAATTGCTGTCTTAGGCCATTAAGTATATTTTTCTGTGTTCAGAAACACAGAAGCTATTAAACATGCTTGTGGATGCAAGGAATTGGGTCATTAAAACCTTTCCCACAAAATAAAGAAAAAAAATGATTTAATAGCTTGGAGAGCATTTGATAATACATTTGGGCATCTCACACTAATATGAGGTTTCTGATATCACTTAAATACTTGGATGACTCTGCATATGCAGGCCTTTGTTTTTGAACTTGAGCATGCTAACAACTGCTCAAGAATCATTGGCAAACTGAAGTGTTTGGTGAAGAAGACTAGGATTGCATCTCAGCTTCTTTGAACAGAGGGTCTGGTTGTTAATTGACAGTTCCATCTCTCTCTTTCCTTTCTCCATTTCTACAAAAGTGCACTTGATGAGAACTGAACATTTCTGATGTAAAATCTGAGAATTTTCTCACTCGTGACTTTAGTTTTTTTTCGTTAATACTGAGGAAGTGGGGCTGTCCAGACCAAAGAGTCAAGTTGCCTGGCATTTCAAAGCCACGGAAATCATTGAGAGCAAAGAAGAGAATCAACTTTAGATTCAGTTCTAATCTTAGTTTAGAAATGTGTAATTGCTTACAAAATTATGAAACTAATCTCAATAGTCATACATACAAGAAACATAGACTTCCTGTGCCTGAACAAGCACTAAATGATATTTTCCAAACCTGCTTCTAAAGCTTTTCATCTCTACCAGTGCTGTGAAAAAATGTCACCTTAGAACAAATGTTTTCTGTTCTTTCTAATACTTAATTTTGAAAGCACAGGAAAAAAATTAGAAAGAAATCTGTTCTACAGAGTTGGCAGTCCTGAGGTTTGGAGTTCATTGGAGACCTCTACAAAATATAAATTTTGTCTCAGATAAATTATTAGATGCTCAAAGGCCATAGTTATTATTGGGATTGGGAAAGTCTAATTCTACTATCTCATTTACTAATCTTAAAATATATACATTCCTATGCTTTGCACTGTTCTTAAATATGCTCTTACGTTGTTTCACTGAATCCAGGTGTGTGAATATTGTTATGAAGGAAACTGAATGTCTTAATTAGCTTTTTTTGGTGCTGAAATATTAAAAAATGATAAAACAGTGTCCAAGTTCTGCCATGCCCAGAATGTCCTTATGGAATATCCTGGTGTACTTTTATAGTTACAGCATTGGTAATGATTTCAATCTGTGTTGGGAAAGTACAGTCAAAAGATAATCTGATAAAATGCATAGATAATATTGTCATTGTTATTTTATTCTAGAAAATCAAGTTTTGAGGAATTAGGGAAATAGAATGTTCATTTCCAAATATACTATTCAGTATTTTTCTTCTAATTTTTATATTCCATCTAGTAGAATGGGAGCTTTGATGGAAATGCGTATATATATGTTTTGTACAAAATAATCCCTTGACTTACAGACCACAATCATTTTTTCTCTTTTTGTTTTTCCCAATCTTTTCTTCCTCTCTAGGGGAGAAAAATCATCAACAGTAAAAAGCATTAAAGATATATATATATATATATAATCTTTGAAAGTCAAGGCAGTGTAATTATCTGTTTGTGAATACCCCTGGGACACAGTTCAGTTGTATATCTAGTAGTACACAGTGCTATGCACAATTGCCGTACTTCAAGCTCATCTGCAGAGTTTATTTATTTTTCAGTTGTATTCTTCACTGAAAGAACATTGATTGAACAATATCAATCAATGGAGAGAGACTTGGTAATGGCAGAGGCCTTTGCAACATACTCTGCTGCAGTTTTTATTTCTATAGGGATCATCTTTATCATTGAAGGCATTTGTACTTTTGTCACAGCCAATAAAACAAACTGATCAATTTTAATTTTTTTTTCAGTCAGTTTTGCTACATGAATATTGTATGTTAACAGGTTCTAGAAGTAAATGGATTGAATTATGCTACTATAATTGTTGTCTAAAATAAGGACAATGTTTTTTTCAGAAGTGCATTTATGGGCACTACATTGTCATCAACCAATCAGCTGCAGTGTGACTGTCTGCAGAGCAAACCTCTGCTTCCACCAGCAGCAGGAAAGAATTATCTTCTAGAAATATTTGTAGTATTCTTTGTAGGTTACCTAATAATAATGTATTCATTTTGCCTGTTTCCTGTACAAAATGTATGAAACAATGATGTAAATAATTAATACTCCTATGAATATGATGAAGCATGCAAGAACATGACTAAGACTACATCCAATCACTTTAATGGATTCAGATCCCATTAGTTCAAGGTTGGTTCTACATTCATAGAAGAGAGAGGCATCAAGATGTTGCACACAGGCGTGCCTGCTTCATACAGGGAAAGGGACTTCATGTGCTGACAAGATTAATTACAGACCTTTGAACCTGATGTGTTCTATTAATATCCAAAGTTGCTCTCATTTTTCTCATTCAGCCTGAAATATGTGGCTTGCTCTTGCATAATTCAGGAGCAGTCTGCTTTGTGGGCAGCAATGTTTTTTAGTAGTTGTAAATGTTTGTGAAATACACAGTGGTTTGTTTGGAGCTATTTCAATGATTATGAAAAGAAGGAAAATAATATCTATTTTTTTTTTCAAAAATACCAGAAGAAAAAACATCACTCACATAAATTCCAGAGTAGTACAAACTGTTTTTTTCTACTTTTTTTTTTTTTTTTTTTTCTATGCATCATCCTTGATTCAGTGGAATTTGATAAAGCATACAAAGTCTACTTATGAATGTGGCCAAAAATATTCTAATATTTCCACTGGCACTTAATATTTAACTTTTTTTTTTTTCCTTTTGTTTAATCAAATTTTAATTTCAAATAAAACATTGAATATCTTTATTAAAATGCATATATTTATTAGCTTAACATAAGAAAATACTCTGTAAAATCTAATCTGTGTAGCTGGGAGTATTCAAAATTTACAATGATAAAAAAAAGGAAAAACTGGAAAAAAAAAAAAAAAAGAAAACAAAAACAAAAAGCAATACTTATATTAAATGTATTTACTTTTCAGTGGATTGGGGATTGGTTGGCTGGACAAAGCCGAAGGGTTGTGATCAGTAGTTCTGTGTCAGGGTGGAGGTCAGTCACAAGCAGTGTCCCTCAGGTGTCACTCTTGAGACCGCTGCTCTTCAACATCTTCATCAGTGACAGACGATGTTACCAAGTGCACCTTCAGGAAGTTTGCAGATGACTAACAGGGGAGGTTTAGATTGGATCTTAGGAGGAAGTTTTTCATGCAGAGGGTGGTGGTGCACTGGAACAGGTTGTCCAAGGAGACTATGGATGCCCCATCTCTGGAGACATTCCAGGCCAGGCTGGATGTGGCTCTGGGCAGCGTGGTCTGGAGGTCGGTGACCCTGCACTTTCCAGGAGGTTTGAAACTAAAGGATCATTGTGGTCCTTTTCAACCCAGGCTATGAATTTATGATACTGTTGTCAATCTGAGAAATAAGAGAGATTGAATGTGTTCATGAAAACATGAAGCCCTATTTTGATTTTATGATTAAAATTACCTATAAAATGTAAACCATATAGAGAAATAACAGCCTCTGGCTATCCATATAGTCAACGAAGGGAGACAGGTATTTATAGGAAGTTACTAAGCTAACCCACAATATGAATTACTCTCTGGAGATACAGAGAAAATCATAAAATACTGCCCAGGACCCCATGCAACTGAGCCTCAAGGACCTCCAGGTGCATATACAGCTTCTCTGGGCAGCCTACTCCAGTGCCTCAACACCCCCTGGGTAAAATAATTTCTTTCTAATATCTAATGTAAATCTCCTCCTTTTTACTCTAAAGTCATTCACCGTTGTGCTGTCACTACCAGATAGTGTAAAAAGTCAGTCCTCCTGCTTATAAACTTCCTTCAGTACTGCGAGACAACACTGAGATCACCCCAGAGCTGTCTCTTCTCCAAGCTATACAAGCCCACCTCCCTCAACAATCCTCACAGGATATGTGCTCCAGACCTTTGGGATTTCTGTTATTCTGGGCTTGCAGAATTAGTCTAATAATCATAAATGTCTCTAAGTAAGGAGTATCTTCCTACCTACAAAGACATGTTGAAAGAGCTGTGTCTGTTCAGCTTGGAGAAAAGAAGGCTCTGGGGAGACCTGAAAGTAACCTTTGGAGGTTGCTTTCAACTCAGACAATTCTGTGACTCTGTAACCAGAAATAAAATGCAATGAAAATTTGAAAATTTCAGCTAACCATTCAAGAAAATACAAAAGGAACTGTATTCACAACATTGTTCTGAAAATCCAGAAGGAAGGACTTTGTTATAATTCATGTAAGTTCTCATCCAACCTCAACTATGCAATGATATTAAATTTAATTAGTGTTTTTTGTGGTTTGAGATCAGTAGAAGTTAAAGCTTCATTTTTAGCTGTAAATCTTCTGACAAAATAATTTTCCACTGAAAAAAAAAAAATCTTTTTCCACTAAAACATTTTTTCTAATGAAATATGAAAGTTCTAGCCAAACTTTTATATTGAAAGATTGCTTAAGTCCAGAACTGAATTTCCATATGTGTGTGTACAGCGCAGATGAATTTCATCCTAGAATATTTAATGAGCTTACTGTTGGAGCACTTAAATGTCAAAGACCAATGTTGAAATCTCAGGTGCAAATTAAGAGTAAGATAACTTGAGACTCCTATATCAGTTTAACTAGTGCAAGGATATAGGCCCTTTTCTATTTTCAAGAACATACTATTAGGAAAAATGTTTATGTGAATACATACATGAGGTCTGTTTCAAAAGTGATGTTACCTGTTTTATTTTACTTGACTCACGATGTCAAAGGTGGATATTGGCAGTAGAGGCTGAACTTGCCTTCAATATAATGTTTCATTTGGGTGTGACAGATGGCAGCAAAGCGGCAGTATGACAAAATGGCATCTGACATAGCAGTGTGGCTGATGCAAATGTATGGAGTTGAATTCCTCCACGTAGAAAATATTGCAACCAACATCATTCGTTGGCATTTGCTGAATGTTTGTGGTGACTAAACAGTGGGTGTGAACACAGTGAGGCAGTCAAAGATGCATTTCAGCAACAGTGGGTCACTTCTGCTGGTGCAGATTTTCACAAGCATGGCACACAGGCTTTTGTTCATTCCTGCAAAAATGCATACCTAATGATGGTCATATTTATAGCTGAAAATTTACTCTATCAAACAATGTCATTGTGTTCTTTGTATCTATTGTACTTTCCAAGGAAAGAAATAGGAGATATTAATTTTGGAGTATCCTACCCTTACATTTAATCTAGTTCTCACCTACATCAATTTAGTGTCATTTGGTATTAGAAGTGAGAAATTGTTCTCAGATACCACAGTATCAGGATAACAATTTTGCCTTTGTAGCAGAGTGACATTTGCTACCTAGTCTGCAAGACTTCGAGATACTTGACCTCAGGGTTTACACAACATGTAAAAATATGTTTGATAATTAACAATATTAAAAATAATAATAATAAAATACAATTATTTTCTTTAGTTCTTGTAAAAAATAAATAAATAATAATAATTGTACTGTAATCTCAAGACTTAAGTTTTGAATGTATTTTTCTCACATTACTATGTTTTCTTTCCACTTCACTTGTCTATAGTTCATGCCAAAATGCAGTAGTAATATATGTGATGTAGGTGTCTGTGTAGATGAGCACAATGTTCTGGATTCGAATTTGGGCTATTTTAAGCTATTACTGTCTGAACATGATAGATTTCTTTTTAATATGATTTATAACTTGTCGTTACAGGATACTGAAGTTCTCCAGACAACATTAATCTATTGATGACTCTCAGGTGAAGATGTGATTGATGCAGTTACAGACACTGGTGTCATAGGTAAGATCCTTTCTTTCTTTTCAAACTTTTTCTTTGTTGTTGTTTGAATGTGTAAGTGCGCCTAGAGTGGGGACCATAAAAAAACTCTAACTTCTGAGGAATAGGAAGTAAACGTCTCTGACATGCTCATTAATTTTAAAGAAATTTTTACTTTTCAGATAAATTTCCCTCCTTCTTTATAATTTAAAAAGTTTTAAGTGAACAAAAGTAACTAGTTTTAAAACTGTTATCAAGTGAATTTTAACAAATATTCTGTTGATAGCTCTAATTTTTCCTGGATTGTTTTCATTTCTGAATTTCTTACTGAAATTGATATAAGTCCTGCAGTGTACCCCCTTCCAGTTTTCTTGAGATTTTTTTACTGAATTCTCTCCTCCTGTTAGAATGATATTTCCAGAAGGTACCAATGAAGTGGCCATCTTCTCATTTTAAAACCAGAATCAGTAATGACACGTACAGATTTGAAGATTTGCCTTTGAAATTCTGAATTATTAGTTTTCTGCATATAATATGTTGTGGTCAGTAATACAGTTCTGATGTTTACCAGGGTAAAACATTTTAATTGCATAATCATCTTAGACCTCTTTGCACTGCTTTGCCAGAATCCTGACCTGTTTTATTATTTTGTGGCTCCAGTTTTGCTGTTACTACACCTAGCCAAAGTTTATTTCATACTGAAAATACTACTGTCTTCAGTCGGTGCCTGTCATATTTCAGAAATATTGTCCGTCTAAATGCTGCTACTGTGCATCAGTAGCTCTCAAAAGTCAAGTTGGACTAAATAAATAAACAAGGTTATTATTTTATTTTATTTTTTTTTTAATTCATAAAGAAAAGAGAAACTCTAAAAGTGGACATATCTGTCTGCACAGTAGTATTTATTGAATTCTGACCTATTTCAATGATATTTCCTAAAACTAATGAGGACAAACTACCATGAATCCTCATCTAGGTAATGAAAGCAGTAAAACTCCTCTGAGAAATGGGGAAAGTTTCAGAACAGAAGTCTAATTTTGAGCAGTATAGTTTGAAGACAGTGATCTCTTTCCATTGTCCAGATAGAAAATCAGGACTGTTAAGTCTCCCTGTGCTAAAAAATTTGACTATGTCTTCTTCTCACACTCCAGTCTGTTGAGGATGTTATCTATCCATTAATTTCCTTACATCAGAGATAACATGAATTGTAATGATTTTGAGTTGTAAATCATGGCTGCACTATGAGGAAAAGCCTCAAATTTTTAAAGGCAGGATTAGAAATGTTCTCATTGCTTTGAATATGTTATGCTCTGGTGCTTGGAGAGGGAAGGTTTATCAGAAGTGCCGAGGGAAATATGCAGCATCATTGGTTTCTTCAAATTCAATTGGAAATAGAACATGCTTGAATCCTGAAATTTTAGCTTTTGAGGATGATTATTTTCTAATTTCTTCATTCAAATAATCTTTGCTTGATCAAATTGTTAATGGTGGGTTTCTGTATAATCTTTACCTTATCCCTGTGTTTTGAAAACAGTGTCTTTCTTTTAGCAAGGTCTTTACTGTGAAGGCCAGTAAGTGGGGTGCAGTTGCAGCATTCAGAATATTTCCAATCTGACAGACTTCCAGTTTGACAAGGTTTCCAATTTGACAAGGTTTCCAGTTGGACAACTTTTTGAAAGTTCTTAATCTCTCTGAGCTAAAGCACATAATTTTGAACTCATCTGTTTTGTTTTCAGAGAAAGTAAAACTATCCTGGCAGAGGAAAATACACATCTTCAATAACTTAATTCAAAATTATGACCATGATTCAAATAGAGTTATCTAATCTACATGGTCATTTTCTACTTAATATTTAAATTCAAATCATTAATTTTGGTTCTGCTTACAAAGCAGATGATTCTTCAAAATTTCACTTAGATACTAAGTAGCACTGTTAATGACCTTCAGATTATTATCCCAGGTGTGTGAATATATATCTTCTGGTATGATCTTGTGGGGTAGAAGTTCATTTTTTCATTTCATTTTATGTATTTTATCAGTGAATAAAAATTCATTTAGATTTTTTTTTTTCTTACACATATAAAGTAGCAGAACAAATATAAAAGTCATACTGTTCTATAACCAAGTTAGTTGTGAAATTAGAATTACCCTGTGTGTTTTTGGAAACAGTGTTCCTTGCTTTTTCATATTCAGAAGAGAAAATACATATTCTAAAATTTGTGACAAATGAGTCATTTGACTTTCTTCTTAAATACAGAAAATGAGCAACATGAGAGATGAATTTTCAAGATAAGTAAATGTGAAATTGTTTGCTGTTCAAATTAGCTCACTTCTCTCCAATACACATGGCAAGTGAAAATGTACTTTTTCTCTTTTCTAATGTAAAAACTTGATGCTTTGACAGGCAAACAATCCACTCCTTCCTAGTGAAATCACTGATCAGTCCTTCAGTTTCTAATATTTCAACACTTCTATATGTAGTTAAACAAAGGATTTGTAACCAGAAAATGTAATGACCAAAAAAAAAAAAAAAAAAAAAAAAAAAGGAAAAAAAAAGTTATTCTAATGTGATCTAGAACAGTACCTTGCAATCTGTCTTGAGGATAACATGAAAATTAGCCTAGCTTGTAGATAACTTATGAAGTAAAAGGTCTATCTATATATGCACATGTGTGTGTGTGTATACTTTCTTCTTTTGTTACGTCATTTCTCTGTCCTAAACAGAGCATGATGAACAAAACCCACTGTGCTTCTTTGTCTTTATCTCCATGTATAAAGGCAGTGTGCTCATGCTAGTAACTGAACTCTTTCATTACTAGTCATTAGGGTCAGCAGTATCTCATGGTAGATGCAACTGGATTAAGTATTTGGCTCCTAGAAGAGTAATACAAGAAAAATGACAGCTAGTCTTAAAAGTTTACTATTTCCAATTTCCATAAAGTCCAACAATTGCTAGATAAATCCTGTTTGCACAGTGAGTGGCATCTTCTTAAGAGTTAGACTGATGCTTTTCTTAGTTTTGGCCAAGGGAGCTATGCCAGAAGGAAGACCCAAAATATTGTGAATGCTCAGAAACTTTGTATTGATCATCTTTTATTTTTAAGCCATTCGCACTGGAGTTTTCAATTTATTTATTAGGATTATAGCCATCTTTGTTGACCGCAGATAGAGAAAAAGGTGCAGGTATTGCCAGGAGCATGAATTTGAGCTTAACAGCATATTGGGATTCTGTGTTGTTCGATAAGAAATGAGCAGTTAGTTGTACTAATAGTAAAATACTCATACTGAAATGCAATTTGTCATCTTCCAAATGGTTTCTTATGTGAATGAAGATAAATATTTTCTTAGTTGTAAATAGAAGTAAAATTAATTAGTGCTAATCTGTGCACTGCTTGTTGATGCAAATACTTTAATACCAATTAAACAATTAAAACAAAGTATCATTCTACAGATCTATTTATAAATAAAACAAAACAAAACAAAAAAATACAAACAAATTTTAATTTGTTTTTATATATAAATGATTTTATGATCATAATGCATACTCTAACAATTATTAAGTCATAACACAAGACTTCAGTAGCATTTTCAAATTAAAAGCATGGGCTTGAATGTTATCATCAGTACTGATTAACAAATTGAGAGTAAATAAAAGGTGACATGCTGTCAAAATATCCAGATTATCCAGAAAGGTGAGCAAAATTCTTATTAAGAGATGTTCCCTTAGGAATTTCAGGAGGAAAGTATCATTCGGTGATTACTTTCCATATAATATGGTTAGATTTTTGCAGTCAGAACATATACAGCCATAGTTAAAGATATGGTGAGAGTATAGGGATAAAGAGAAGGAACTTAAGGAGTGAGGAGAAAAGCAAAGTGAAATAGGAGTGAGGAGAAAAGCAAAGTGAAATAAAGATAAGAGGGAGAAATGTAACAGGCAGGTTTGAAAAAGGAGTAGCTTCCCTGGCTCAGATTAATTAATATTCCCTGTGATTTGTGCATGCTTTCCGTTTCTAGAAACTCAGTGAAATTACTTTCACTGATCATGATTTTCATGAATAGATGTTTCACACTTTTGCTAAGACAACAGCTGAACTTGAACAGCTTAAATCAAATGCTAGTTGCTAGAGAAATCTCTGTTATCAGAGAAATCTCTGTTATTATATGCAATATTTGTGAAAAATATTAATATACAATTTCCTACAGCTTCAGTTTGCAGAAGATTTTCACACTGGTGCTGTGCTTTGCTACAATACTCTCTTATGTGATCTCTTCACATTTAATTTATGAATGGATACTGAAATGAGAAGAAGGCTAATAAATAAAAATCTTTGCAGAAGACAACATTTACTTAAATATCAGTGATGTTAATTGGGATGTATGGAATTAATTCAGAGATAAAGAGATGCAGAATTCCATAAATTTCCTTTACTGTTTTTTGTTTGTTTTCCCCTGTCTTTTGAGTGCTGGCATTCCAGTCAGTAGTAGTGATTCATGCATCCGGAAGACTTATGCTCTTTTCAAGTAGATAAAAAAAAAAAAAAAAGACAAGTAGCTTACAAACACAATTATTTTGAATGCCGATGAAGCGTGATAGGTTAACACAAGCATGCGTAACACACTTATATATAATTGCATTTGAAGGATCTACCCTTTGAATCCACCATGCTACTAAAAATTCTGGTACAAGGTCATTGTGCTGTTGCTGGTGATGACGATGTCCCACACGGGGAAAAATGTCAGGCAGTAGACAAACGGTAGCATTTTTTTACACCTTCACTATTCTGATTCAAGTCAGGAACAATATTCATTCTGATGTCATTGCTCTGTTTTATGCTCTGTAATTTCAGCCCTTACAGTGTCACCACTGTTCTTTATGTTTCTTGAATTTGTCAAAGATGAGGCTACAGCTACCAAAGAAAAGCCAAAACTGCATCTCTCTCTAGTACACATAATCTCTTCTGCTGCTAGGGGAAAAGAATATATCTCTTACACTAGAGATTTTTGCTTGGTATTTTATGCTTGTTGCTTGTTTTTGTTTTGCTCCATGGGCCTTCCACATCTCAACTAAATTTGTAGTCATATTTTCATGTTCTTAAACCTTTCTTCCTCCATGGAAAAGAGTGGATTTATTTTTCTCTTTCTTCCCCTAACAAGGACTTTCTCTATATCATATAACAAGAAAGATACATTCCAATGCAGAGCAGTGCTGAATGTGTGGAATTATCAAAATCCTTCAATTTCACCTTTGCATTCCAATATATAAGGTGCTACCAAGGGAAACAGAATCTTATCTTTTTCATTCCTAAATGTCCATAAGAAGAAATAAGGTAACACAATGGAGAAGTGGAAGACAGTACACAGGTGGTGAAGACTTTGGAAGTACAATGACACAGTAAGGAATGTAACCAATGTCCATTAACTGATGCCTTCACTGAGGAGTGAGCCTATATTTCCTCTTCCAATTCACAAACAGTCCAATGAACATTTCAGGTGATACAAAAAGAGAAAAGTACTGAAGCATTTTAAATTAATCTCTCACTGATTTACATAAAAGTTCTTTGCAGTCAGCGACAAAAGCAAAGAAAAATCTGAAAAGAAACCAAAAACTATCCTCGACTGGCTTCTCCTACTAAATACTGTTTTCAATTTCCAGTATGCATCATACGAAGGTTGCCCTGAAAATAATGCCTCCTATTCTACTTGGCCCACAATGTCAGTGTTGGGTGTTAGTCGTATTCAACTGAGAATGAATCTTCTCACCAATATCCAATTAGTTTTGTTGCTGTGTGACAGATGGCAGCAGAGGGACTGTCTGACAAAGTGGTGTCTGATGTATGAGTGGTTGTGAAGCAAAGATGTGTGACTGAATTCTTCCATGAAAAAATAAAAAAAATGGTACCCCTTGGCATTCACTGACACTTGCTGAATGTTTTTGGGGAACAAACAGTGGGTGTCAGCACAGAGAGACATTCAGTACTGCATTTCAGTAGAGACGGTAGCAGCAGTGGGTCACTTCTGCTCGTGCACATGCCTACAGCATGCAGGCTCTTGCTTTTCTCTGGTGAAAACTCATAGCTAAAGATTCATGACTTGAAAACCAGTGTTTTGTAGCTGAGGATTTGCTCAATCAAATAGTATTATTGTGCTCTTTGTATCTGTTGTAGTTTTAATGAAAATAGTAGGAGATATTAGTTTCAGAAGAAAATACATATATTGCCTAAATTGCCGGCTACTTTTTCAGTACTTAGACAGCTTTATATGGCACCATTCTGAGCTCAGAGCATCTCTCAGGACACTTTAGAAAATAATGAGGTTAAAAGGTGACCATACTGTGATACTGAGTATGAGGAAGAGACATTATGCATGCAGTAGTGGAGGAGTAAAGAGACATGCTTGTCTTTAAATTTGGTGACTTACTTTAAATTATATGCTGAATGGTTAAAGCATTACAGTACTTGTGCTTGAAGAAGAGGCAGATGACCTTCTTTATAGAAAACATCACCTTTTGGAAAATGATCAGAGAAGCATGAGTTTCTGAACTGGGAAAAGATAGAAAAAATTACCCCATTACTGCAAACTGTGCTATTAGATGACTTGTCATTTGAATGATTAATAATTGGAGGTTGAGTGACTACTTGTCATAGGCTTGGTGAGGCGTGTCTATTTTATGTTTTTGTTTTTATTGAATTACCCAAAATATCGTGGGCAGAATCATTGACTTAGCTTAATCTTGTCAGCCAAAAATACATCTGACATTGTTTAATTTGTTCATTCCTTAAACAGTCATGTGAAACGGCATGGGAGAGGTCAAGGGAGAAATACACGTATCTCATGCTCCAAGACATTTGATGCCAGAGCAAATCATTTAAACCTTCCTCCTTAATGGCCTTGAAAAGACTGTGCAGCTGTGATGAACTTGCAAAATAAGTGCAGTTAAGCTTTGTGCGGGGAGTGATCAAAATAAATAGATTTATTTTTCTCCTTTGATGATTTTGGGTTGAAAAACATCAGATCTAACATGAAATTCTCATCTGTGTGACTCTTGCCCTAAGTGTGAGTTTCAAACCAGATAAAGCAGTAAGCTCTACATACCATCATCTCAGATAATAACTTATTTTCCTTATATCCTACTTCAAAATTCATGCAATGAATTACATTGGCTTACACAAAATATCTTGGAATTCCTCCTTTGGCATATAATAGATACTCAGGAATATTTTCAGTTATGAGAAAGAAACCTTTTAACCATTTGGTTATGGCCCCCATACCAGATGATGTTTGTTAGCAGTGATCTGAGTGGAAAAGTTGTCAAAACTTTTCACATAATCTGGGCAATACTGCTTTTTACAGCCATACCCCATGCTATCTATGTGTTCTCAAGACAATTTTCCAGCAACTTGTTGCAGTTACAGAATGTGAATTTATATCTATACAAGTTGGGTAATGTCAACCACAAACCGGTTACAGTAAACACACAGGTAAATCACAGTACGCATTAAATTCATTGCCAGGTGTGATGGATAATATTCAGACATAAATTAACACTAGATGGTCTAGGCAACAGTATTTGACTTACTATGTACAGTTTGTATGTGCATGCATGGTTTCCCTTGATTTTAATATTTTAAATCTGGCAACTACACTGAGTAATTGCATTTATCGATTCTTCCACATTTCCATTTGGAAGAAACACAAAAAGAAAATAAAATGAAAAAGGCCAGCTAAATAGAAAGTGGAATAAATTGTTGACAATCTTCCAATCAGGAAAAAATTAATACTGACAATACGTTGTCAGTAAAATTGTTCTGGGTGATACTTAGATTATTTAAATATATTAGTTTGAAAAAACTAATATTTCATAAGATTCCTACTAATGCTCCATGTGCTGCAAAAAACAAATTATTGTTGATTAGTATGTCAATTAGTCCTGTTTTCCTTCCATTTTAAACAGAGGCCAAGTTCTTGATACCTTGACTCTGCAGATTGTGAAGCCTGTCTTCACTGAAATTACTGATTTTTCCTATGTAATACACAAAAGTAATGTAAATAGAAAGCGAGAAAATATAGCAATCTGCTATAAACTATGCAATATGTTATTCTTTTATTAGTATATTTCTTAGTATTACTTTTGTTGATCGTTATTTAGTCCATTCACAGGAAAGATAGGAATCCAATAGACCAATATACTTCTATTTTTTTTCCTTGAACTCATCTTTCCTGTCTCTAACCATCTGTTTGTTTACTGGTTTTAGCTCTGAATAAGCATTCAAATCTTTCATTTGTTTAGCACTATTTACATAGCTTTTCCTAGCAGTTCAAATAAAGAAGACAGGTGGCAGTCTCTCCAGAGTTTACACTTCTTGTTTTTCAGCAATTCCTGCTGTTCTTGCGATAACAGATTTGTGGATAATCCGTATTATGGAGTCAGTTATTTACAGTGTGCAACGTGAATTAAAAATAAATAAATAAATAAATAGAATTTGCTTAAAAAGTCTGAAACTGAAGAGCACCAGCTTGGCTTTTAGTTTCTGCCCTTTACCGCTGGAATGAGTCCTGTGAAGTATCTATACAGTGCAATAGACTATTGCCATTCAAGTGGTTCATCAGTCTTCTGTAAAGTGGTCTGAAACACAAACACTAATAATGCAATTTGAAAATACTGTTAAGGGATATATAGATCCACAGTAGTCCTGAAGGTTCATTCTCTGTTCTTTACACTGGTCCAGGGTAGCTTTAATCAAATCAAAATGATGGAAAGTGCTCCTGAGGTCAACACTTCTGCCTGTCCTTCACATGGAGGTGAAGAAATATCTCTTCAGAAGCAATGCTTCCTTTCTCATTCCTCAATTAGAATTTATTTCAGCCTGTTTTTGAAGATGGTGGAACTGTTACAGTTTATAAAACACAACACGGGGTTTCACAAAAATGTTATTGAAGGTGAGTTTATTCCCCTGGACTATTTGCATCTGCGAGCTGGGCTCCGTATCTTTTTCTCATTAGTATTTTTACTTTGATATTATTGTAAACATTATTATTTTCTAAATATACTAATTTTCTGGTATAAAAGAGATCACATCAATTTTCAAAGCCTTTGCTGTGACTTTAAACCTTTGAACTACTGGTAAAGAAATTATTACCTTAAGGCTGGAAATCTGAAAGGTTATTAAAAATGTAATTTTAAAAATAACATCCAGGCCAAAACATGATAGTATATAAACACCACTTAAAACTTTCATTGCCTAATCTTATAAATCCCATTGGTACCAATTTTTAAATGAAGTAGAAATTTTTATTAAAAAGTATGGAAGATTAATTTTCACAGAAGGATTTCAGAATAAACATAGAGATGCCAGTTTCTACATCTTTTATGTACGTTGAACATCTGTTATATTTGTGGCTGGTATGTGGAACGAGTTCTAAAATTCAGTTCCTTTTAAATAGTCGTAAAGAAATTGTAATTCAGCCTTAGGGCATGAACTTGCACTTGTTGTTGTTGTTTTTTGGTTGTTTGGTTTTTTTTAGGTTAGATAGTCCCAAGCCTAATTTGACTGGGACATTGTTTAAAGGACTTCTGTCTACCTTAACTTGCTTATGGAAGGTAACTTTTCATCATCCTGCTCTTTTTCACTACAGAAGAGAGTCTAAAATAGGCTCTTAATTTCTAAGCTTCTAACTTCTGTAACCCTATGGAACATTTCAAGTACTTGTGATGAATTTCTGTCCTCTAAAACCATACTACCATGCTACCATGGCCATGCAGTAATGTTCTTAATCATATTCTTAATGTCTTTCCTGATTTCAACCATTTAGTTTTATGGATGCCTCCTTTATGGTATCTGGTTTACTGTAGATCAGTCAGGACATTCTTTTTCTTGTCCATGCTGTCATTTAGAAACCTCGTACCTTACTGTGTTTTACACTACTTTGCATTATTCCCCAAAATTTTCTCCAATCCAGAGTCATCCTTGCTGTTATTTCTTAATGTATCTGTTGTATTTTTCTGTAATAGAATGAACAGTGTGTTATGCTTTGTACTAACAGGTTTCGCACTCATTGATGCTATAGAGATATCCCCAAAGAATGCAGATAAGTTTCAAGCACCCTGACTTTGTACAATTGCTTTGTGAGGTAGATGTGCATTTTTGGCATATCTGAAGTTGTAACCCAGATGGTTTTTGATGACACTGCAAACTTCTTGGGTGTCATAGGTTACCCTAAAATCTACCGGCACCCATGACAGGGGTATAGACGGCCTGCAGGGCCGCTATCCCAAAAGGAAAAGAAAACAAGGAAAGAGAAAATAAATACAGCGGCAGCGATCTAAGGAGGCACACTATTTTACTAAATACTATATCGGAATACAGAATAACACAATATAATGCAATATAATTGGAATTAAGGCTAACAAATCAAGTAAAATAAGAGAGAGTGAGTCCCGAAACCGAGAGGCCTACTGTAACTCTAGGCGAAACGGCTGGAACGCTCCCACACGGCTCTCCCCCTGGCTGGCAGGATCCAAGAGAGCGAGTCCAGCACTGAAGTGAGATTATATAGTCCTGGTCATATGACTGACCGTGGTGCTCCCTGGGACATGTAGTCTTCTTTCTGTGAGCAGCAGATTCGTCAAAATTATCTATGCTTAACATGATGTTATGATGTGGAATACTGATAGCAAAATTACAAAATTGCAAAACCATGACATTCCACCCCTTATTCTACATCATTACATTATGCTTATTATACACACACACACATATATATAGTCGTGAGCAATCAGCAACCTTATTTTCTTAACAATTTATATCTATTTTCATGCAAATCTTTAGGCTGAAAATAAAACTCCGTAACTTAACACACTATTATTTGCTAAGTCGAGGAAATGGCAAAACTGCCAGAAAGAGGAACATGGTGGAGGGAAGAAAGGGAGAAAGGCAGCACTAGCAGGGCGTCCCCCATGTCAAGGTGCACTCATCCTTTCCCTAAGCTACAGGGCCACTGCACAGAGGACTTCTTGGGACTGTCCTCCTCTGTCTCCATCACTGGATGTCAGGGCAGGAGCCCAGAGCATAAGCAGAGGGGAGAAGCAGACCAGCATCACTGCTGGTGGTATGGCCATCCTCCAAGTCATCCATTCCCTTCAGTGGAACAGAAGCATCAAGGAGAGGCTCAGCAAGAAACTCCCCAGCAGGTGATCACAGTATCACAGTATTGTGCGAGTTGGAAGGGACCTTAGAGGTCATCGAGTCCAACTCCCAGGATTCGAGCCCTCTGTGTAGCAGAGCGGCACTTCTACCACTTGTGCCACAGCGGGGATTCGAACCCAGGCCTCCGGTGTTGCAAGTGGCACTTCTATCACCGCACCACCGGGGCACACGATTGTGCCAGCAGCTTCACATCCTGGCCTGGAGAGTTCAGCTCCAAACCCTCATAGGGGAACAGTGAACCCAGGCCTCGTGGCTGCGGGATGACCCCCCTCACTGCGGGGTGGCTCACTTGGCACATCCACACCATCCTCACCATGAGCTCCTGCTTCTTGCCCAGGTGACAGGGATAGGAGTGGAACTGCTGGGGCAGTGTCTGGAGTACCATGCCTCCATAGAACTTGCTTCTCCAGCCCTAATATGGTATTTCGGGTGATAGCATGGGGTACTGGTACTGCGTATGTTTCAAGCCACCCAGTGGTTGCCTCCACCATGGTGAGCACATAACGCTTACCATTGCGAGATCATGGCAAGGTGATATAATCAATCTACCATGCCTCCCCATATTTATATTTTTGCCATCGCCCTTCCCCCCAAAAAGTTTTCATCCTCTTTGCTTGTTTAATTATGGCGCATATTTCACAGTCATGAATGACCTGAGCAATAGCATGCATAATTAAGTCCACCCCTCGGTCTCTGGACCACTTGTATGTTGCATCTGTTGCTTGATGGCCTGAGGTCTCATGGGCCCATCGAGCTAGGAATAATTCAGTCTTGTTCTGCCAGTCCAAGTCTATTTGAGCCACCTCAGTTTTGGCAGCTCGATCAACCTGATGGTTATTTTGATGTTCTTCAGTAGCCTTACTTTTAGGCACGTGAGCATCTACATGGCGCACCTTTACAACAATGTTTCTTATTTGGGCAGCAATGTCTTTCCACAGTTCAGCAGCCCAAATAGGTTTACCTCTTCATCGTTGCCAGTTGTCTTGTTCCCACTGCTGCAACCACCCCCATAAGGCATTTTCCACCATCCATGAGTCAGTATAAAGATGAAGCATTGGCCACCTCTCCCGTTCAGCCACATCTAAGGCCACCCCTCATGCCGGACAGCCGGGCCTCCAGTGGGCTGGATGGGGGCAGTGCAGTTCTCCTGCCCCATGGCCATAGCGGTGGGCGCCTGCTCAGCCTGGAAGCGCACCAACCCCTTCCAGATATGGAACAGACCCACCGGGGGAGCCGAGACCAGTGTTGTCCGCTTGGGGTTGCGCTGCTCCGCTACAGGCTGCCTCATCTGGGCTCGGGAAGGAGCCTTGCTCTGACCGGAGGTTGTTACACTCGGACTGGAGGGCGTTGCGCTCAGACTGGAGAGTGTTGCACTTGGACTGGAGAGTGTCATACTCGGACTGGAGAGTGTTACGCTCGGACTGAAGGGCATCTCGCTCAGACCGAAGGGCGTCTCGCTCAGACTGGGGTGTGTCTTGCCTGGACCAGAAAGCATCAAGTTCGGACCGGAGGGTGTCACGCTGATATAGGAGGTCATTTCTCTCAGCTCTGAGACTCTCCATCTCAGCTCTGAGACCCTCTCTCTCAGCTTCAAAAACTTTTTCCCTCTCTGCCTTTTCAGCTCTGAGACTCTCTCTCTCAGCTTCAAAATTGAATAAGGCCCAATAAGCATTAGCCAGGCCCCAAATCATTTGTGCCTCCTGAGATCTGCCTGTGTCGCAACATTCCTGCCTCAAATATGCGATCAAGCTCTCAGGATTCTTCAAGTGTTCAGGAGTAAAGCTCCATGACACTGAAGATGTCTGCCTTTTTAAAGTCTCCTCAAAGCCTCTCCACACTCCCTGCCACTCAGTATTCTCTGGTTCTGGGGAAGACTTCCTCAGAATGTTATAAATCCAGATACTGAGTGAGATTAATAAAATAACCAACAGTATGTTCAGGGAAATTAACAGTGTGGTCAAATAGGCATTCAAAAACTGCATAATGGATTCAGGGAAGGGACAAGGAGCATGCAGTCCCCTGAAAAGCAGTTTTACTAGCAGTTTTAACAGAGCACACATTTTTTTTTTTCCTCTCTTCAATAGCGAGATAGCAGAGCTAAAAGTTTACAAAATATTCTGGGGTATTGGCCGTCCGCCTGGACTTTCAAGGTCAAGCTCCCAGGTGCAGAAACGTAAACTTTAGATAGCTCCTTAACAAAAAAAAACCTCGTAGCTCTGTAAAAGCTAAAGGAACAGCAGGGAAAACAGCAGCTTTTGCAGTTTTTCCCCACTTTTGCCCCTTTTTGCCCAAATTTCTTGGCAATTTGCCCGCATTCTCCACCAATTATGTCATAGGTTACCCTAAAATCTACCGGCACCCATGACAGGGGTATAGACGGCCTGCAGGGCCGCTATCCCAAAAGGAAAAGAAAACAAGGAAAGAGAAAATAAATACAGCGGCAGCGATCTAAGGAGGCACACTATTTTACTAAATACTATATCGGAATACAGAATAACACAATATAATGCAATATAATTGGAATTAAGGCTAACAAATCAAGTAAAATAAGAGAGAGTGAGTCCCGAAACCGAGAGGCCTACTGTAACTCTAGGCGAAACGGCTGGAACGCTCCCACACGGCTCTCCCCCTGGCTGGCAGGATCCAAGAGAGCGAGTCCAGCACTGAAGTGAGATTATATAGTCCTGGTCATATGACTGACCGTGGTGCTCCCTGGGACATGTAGTCTTCTTTCTGTGAGCAGCAGATTCGTCAAAATTATCTATGCTTAACATGATGTTATGATGTGGAATACTGATAGCAAAATTACAAAATTGCAAAACCATGACATTGGGAGACCTTATGATCTTATTCCTGTATTTGGTAACAACTTGAATGATGATAAAGACTCCATAACGCTGATCAGAGCAACAGATGTAGGGAGGAACTGCCCTTTACACCCCATCTTCCCATGGTATACAAGGAGATACAGTACAGAAGAGGTTCCAAATACTTGCAAATTAATATTTGAATTTTAAAAAGCTGTAGTTGTACAATTTAGATAAAAAAGAAATTGAGTTCTTCTGTTTGTCCTTGTTCTGATTAGTTCATGATAAACTCTAACTTAATGAAGCAATTCCTTACTTTTATTAGTGGTACACTGTATTTAAATTCATATATCTGCTGAAAAGCAAGAAATTGACAGAACCTTGTAATATAAATTATGATTTCCAATGTGTTTTTGAAACTTTGTACATGAAGAACTGTAAGAATATATTAATGAATAAATTAAGAAGACAACAAGAAAGAAATAACTAATTAACATGTCAAAACAACAAAGCTCACGCACCATGTTCATGTGCTTTGAACTGTTGCATTCCCAATGACAGCACATATGTAAGTGCAGTTCTGCCCCAGTGTTCTTATTACCTGTAATCAGAGTTGAACATCCATTGCTGAACTGAAACTACAACTGTATATTGTTTTGATTATAAATTATAATTTAATACCTTCTCAAATACTGCATTTATTCAGAATTGAGTATTCTCCCCTTCCTAAATCATTTTGTTGTTAGTGAATGAAAACGTATATGATTTGATGCTTAGTGTGTCATTTTGTGGATGTTTAGACATTTTCTCTGTCAGTAATGGAGCTTGAATAATTACTGGCCCAGGAAATTATTAGGTTTCAAGAAAAGAGACTGCAATTTATTTAGGTTTACATGCCATATCTTTAAGCTATTTTATATGCATTAAATTGCATACAGAAAAAGAATTATAAACAGTTGTCAGTGTTAGTAACACATTTCCATTTCTCTAGAGCTTTATAGATATCCTGTACATTCCTATGAAACATTTTATGAAAGGCTAAGGATTTTCACTGTCCATTAAATAAATTTTATATGATGTTGATGTTTGAATACTCTATGAAACCTTAGAAAAAGACAATTAGTATCATGGCCATGATCGATTAATGAAAGTGTTTGAAATTATACGTAGGGCTTTTACTTATTTTTGTGTGTATTTTTATGAGCTGCATTTATTTATTTATTTATTTATTTATTACCCAATCTTTGTAAGTTACATAGATCATTTAAGAAAACATAAAAAAAATAAAATAAAATAAACAAAAACAAAAAAAAACATATTTGTCAGCAGAATTATGTTGGATAACTTTCGTAGCTGACAATGATATCAGAGTAACGTTGTAGAGCAGAGAGCTGTACAATATGTGTGAGGAGTAGATGTTATCGTAACTTCATCTTTTCCAAGTGCCAGTTGAAATGAATTCTCTCATTATCCTTAAACATGGAAACTTGTCACAATAAAATGACCAGCTGCGAAACCACACAGACATAATTTCTTGTCTGTGACTTTGCCAAATAGCCTGTGCAAATATCACCTTATTAAGAAACTAGATGAATGAGAGACAAGCTTGTGGATCTATCATTCATGAAATATAAAAACTTCATATAAATAAACAACTATTTTGGAAGATAGGAATAGTCCCAGAGAGTAATGACTCTTTGAAAGTTTTGATATGCTGTCATTTCACGTCTTAAATTACTTTTATGAACAGGTACTATGATTGAGGCTGTGTAGAGTCTACCTCATGTGGCAAAAGTAAGCTCCTGAAGTACCATGAAAACAATTTTTGGAAGTGAAAGTGGGTGATACAACCTTAAAAACAATGAACAAGTGTAAATTGAGAGTCAACTTCTTCATTCTTTAGGCAGGCATGAAAAAACTAATAAAAATAATATGAATGAATTAAACTTTCTTTGGGGATAATTTCCCCACAGGGCAAAATTCAAAAACTGACATCATAACAGTTGGCAGCCATATTTTCATATAATGAACAGTTTATTTCTGAAACTTTTGTCTTAAATCCTTCTGTCATTATCCCATTTGTCTCTGAATCAATTAGGGTGAATCTTCTGACTATAAGGACTGCTTCTACGAATGAATTTGTGTGCATTTACAGTGCAGAACACTGCAAATGGGGTAGATGCTTCAGCCTTATGTATTGTCATTGGATATACTGAGACAAATGAATCTTGGTTACTGTTTCCCTCTATGTTTAATCTATGAAGGTACAGGACACACACTTAAGAGACAGGAATCTCTCTGAATGGATGTCTTCCTTATAAGTACTATCTGTGTTGTTTTTCTTTCACCAAACATACAAATGTTATTTGTGAACACTCAGGACATTAACTAGGCAATTTATTTACTTATTTATTTTAATATAGACAATAAATCTAAATCTAAGGACCATGATAAACATCTGTTTTTTTCATTAATGTGGCAAATTGCCTTATCTAAGATCTTCTTTAGAAAGTCTGTATATTTATTTGAGGTGGATTGTATTTTCTTTACAGATATACCGGCACTGATGTTAATAATGTCATCCCAGGTTCTTTATTCCTGTTTGAAATTATGTACCAGTTCTAACATGCTTAACTTCAGTTTAACATGCTTAACTTCAGTTTCTGAATGAATGTTCAGCTGTCAGAAATCTCTTCACTGTAAACATGCTTATTATCAGTTCACAGACTATTAAGTAGAAAAAAAGAAGAAAAGAAAAAAAGTAAGTAGACAGATTTTTGATTACTCATTATAAAATGTAATAATCAGTCTTTTTTCATTTACTTATTTATTTTCTGAACCCTTTTCAAACATTTAGATTCCTCTTTCAAGTACATGTAGAAGAATTCGAGATTACATACAAGGGTCCTCAATCCTTTTTGAAGTCTCATGACTCACCGAAGTCACTGGATTTGAGAATGTAGTCTTAGCTACAAAATGATTATTCACTCATATGGCACCGGTTTTTCTTTTGCCTCAGTAATGCACTGTGTTGAAACTGATGCACTTGATAAGTTTAATTATTTGTACATTTGCCTAAAAGAATTGTGGACTAGTGGGTTTTGGCCACTGCTCCCAGGTAACAGTGATAGGACAAAAGGGAATGTCTTCATGTTGCATCAGAGGAAGTTCAGGTTGGATATTAAGAAGAAATTATTGTCAGAAAGAGTAGTGAGGGATTGGCACAGTCTCCCCAGGGAGGTGGTGTAGTCGCCATCACTAGAAGAGTTCACGAACCAAAACTCGTACTGAGAGACTTGATTAAATGGGCATGGTGGGGGTGGGCTAACAGTTGGACTAGATAATCTCACTGGTCTTTTCCAACCTTAATGATTCCATAATTTTATTATTTCTAAATTCATTTAAAAAAAAATAAGGTGAGACAGAACTTCTGTGGTATGCTCTTATGTGGTATTACTCTCACTTGGTAATGGTTCTTCACTGTAAATGACATTCTGAAATCTAATGATCTGTTCCACTTGATTTTTTATTTTGTGTTTTATATTATTATGCTCTATATTAAGTTTTATTTGAACGTCCCCTGGGATTCTACCAAGTATCTCTCGCTAGGCCAAATATTTGATCTCATAAAAAACAATAACATTGTGTGACAAGATGTAACATCCATAAAACTATTTGCTCAGCTTTGATTTTATTATCAATATGAACTCTTATGGTTGGTATCCCACATTATTTCATGTGATGTTTGAAATCAAATTGAAACTAAAAGGCCTAATTAATCCTTATTCATATTTTCTTAGACGTTGGCATAGCACTGGTTTATTTCAGATCTTTCTGTATTGTTCTACTACTTGTTAAAAATCATCAGTACAGATTCAGACAGTTCCTTTTGTCACAAATTTTATGCTTTTTGAATTTAACAGTTAAGAGAAATTAATTTTAAAATGTTCAGCAATTTCTGTTTACTAGTTATCCTAATTACCAGTGGAGAAGGAATATTTCTGCTTCAAAAGAAATAAGTATATTCCCTTCAAGGGTGCATTTAAAAATCATGACATTCCTTTTCTTCAGAAATTTTGCATTACTCCTTCTGAAAGGTGTGTGCAAGCTTGAATGTTTGCTGTAGGAAGAATAAATGAATGTCTGAATCATCCCTAAGGTACCTGTTTTAATTAATGCCATTCAGATGAAAATGATTAAAAAGAGTAGAATTCAATCACAAACACTGATTTGATGTTTAGAGAAGCTCATAGAAATCTTTTTGATGACTTCTGTGGAGTATGGAAAACAAATATATATACATAGATGAATATACACATATGGTATCCAAAATGTATGAAATGATAGAAATAGTTTGGGAAATTGCAACAGGTCAAGAACTAGAAATAATGCACAGAACAGTAGAACTGCAATTTTTAACAAAACAAATCAAATTAAATAGAATCATAGAGTTTTAATATCCCATTAAGGTTTGTTTGATGAGAGGGAAATTACCAGCAATGTGTCAACTAATGCTGAATACTCTGCCTTATACTGTATTTGGACATCTCAAGAGGAAAAGGAGAAATGTTGGACAATATCTGAAACTAACATGTATCACAGAATCACAGAATCACAGAATTGTAGGGGTTGGAAGGGACCTCTAGAGATCATCAAGTCCAACCCCCCTGCCAAAGCAGGCTCCCTACACCACGTTGCACAGGTAGGCGTCCAGGCAGGTCTTGAATATCTCCAGAGAAGGAGACTCCACCACCTCCCTGGGCAGCCTGTTCCAGTGCTCCGTCACCGTCACTGTAAAGAACCAAGTAGTTCCATATATACCTTTTTTTAATATGTAATCTATGATTTTTTAATATGTAATCTATGATTTAATCAGAAATGAAATGACTTCGTGCAGAAAGCAGGGCAAGGAAAGGTAGGACATACGACTGATTTCATCAAATAAAGCACTACAGCTCATGACTGAAATCTTACTCTTTTTTCCTTTTTTTTTTTTTTTTTTTTTTTTAATTTTAAAGCTAATGATATTTATATTCTGTGGTAGTGTTAACAGTTTTATGTTATTAAATCATATAGTTTTAACAGACATGTCATAGAGTGCCATTGCTGTTTGTGGGAACTCACCTGACCGAACTAGAATTTATTCATTTAACGGATTTAAAGGATTGTCTTCACCCCAAGCATTTTGCACACACTGTAGGTATTTTCATCAACCCCGTCCAAAGTTGAATGGATATTTATTGGTATTTTTCAGCAAATTTTCAAGGGCTATTAACTTGCTAACTTAACTTATAACACTCTCTTATCTATTCATTTTGTGCAATTACTGCATTTAAGTTCCACCTCCTCTAAGGTCATGAAAACTAGTTACTAGCTGTATAAACTCTTCAAGATGGCATGATGGGCAGTACTATTATATCAGAGCAAATCTACGTATTGGACATAGTTTAAGCTGTGTGAAACTGATAAAAGTGTAAATGGAATTGTTGTACATATCAGGAAAATTATTGCCTTGTGAAATCTTCTTTGCAGAAAATTCTTATTGCCACAAAATGTTTCAAATTAGACTCAATGGAAGTATTAATGAGGTGTTTGAAATAATTCCGTCCTAGAAAATGAATGACTTATACAATTAAAAGCACCATTAGAAATTGAAACTGAAAAGTAGTACCTGATAACAGATACATTTATGGTTTAAATGAGAAGATAGGAGTTAAGTTTGACTGCTGTCTGGCCATGATTCCAGTACAAAACACTATAAAAAAAGACATGCGTATATCTATTTGAAGATGCCTGGAGCTCTG
This sequence comes from Excalfactoria chinensis, assembly GCF_039878825.1. NCBI lineage: Eukaryota > Metazoa > Chordata > Aves > Galliformes > Phasianidae > Excalfactoria > Excalfactoria chinensis. Next base: position 179,176,007 of record NC_092825.1, read on the forward strand.
CAGTTGCATCCAGACTAGAGGCGAGAAGGTTTACATTTGCAGTTTTTCAGCACTGTAGTGGCACAGTCAATGGCATGTAGTATCACACTGAGAGAAATTCAGGATTTATATTTTCACATGCATACATTTGAAAGCATCCTTAAGATATTAATTTCCTGCAGGGGAAGAAAATTTAGTTATGAAAGACAGCGGTCTTGCTACCTTCTCATTAGGATTGACATCCATTCACTTATATGTCTATCAGCGAGGAGATTATTCTTAGAAATGTGTGACATTTGATCTTTGTGCTCTTTTTCGGGGGTAAGGGGGGGGAGCAGGGAAGGAAATGTTTGACATAGATTGTGACTTGTTTCATGATTATTTCTTTCTTTGTTTTTCCTTCTCCTTTTCTCCCACTCCTTTACCTAGGGTAGATAAATGGCTCTAGTGAAACTGGGTTTTCACATTGTAGAAAGAAAACAACCCCATGAAATGTCAGAAATTAGTAACTGAAATAAATAGAATTCCAAAAAGGCAAAAGGGAGAACAGATAGAAACAGAAAAAGCTTCCCAGTGCTTTCAAAACCTGTTCCTTTTATGATTACACTAATATAGTTCAGTCTTCACATTAGAGAGATTAACTGTGTGAATTTCACTTGCATGTGGATAGAGGAAAGGAAAAAAATAACAGAATTGTATTTATACAAATTACTCGAAGAAGTTAAGTGCAGAAGAAGAGTATGGCAGAAGAAACAAGGCTAGCTTTCAATTTTGCATTCACAAAAATGAATAAAATGCCCACATTTCACATTAACTCCTGAAACAAACTACTTTTCTCCATTCTTTCTATGATCACTGAGAATTTATCAAACATAAATGGCGATCAAAACACTTAGGATATGTATACTAAAAATGTATGGAAAAATATTCCTCCCTAAGGGTATATATTTAGAAACACTACTCTGTTGCCTATAATAAAGCTTCCTGTTAAGTAGGCAGAAGCAATCAGGCTCTTGAGAGACCTAGCTGATTAAGAGTTTTATCATTTATATACCATAATTATATGTGAAATATCATGTCAGGGTTTACCTTGAATGTTAAAGAAAGGCTGTGATTTTGTAAATGGGTAATAAGGCTATAAGTATTGTAATGTGTTGATTTGTTAGATTAGAAATGTGCATAGAGTGTGCAATAAGGTTGTTTTTATATCAACTATTCTTATCAGAAAGCTGTGAAATCAAACTATGCTGGCACAAAGCATTATTACATAGTTGCAAGGCCAAGCTTTGACAATGATACTTTGGCAACTCCTAAACCCTAGTTAATATTGAAGTGATGTAAATGAAATCCTTAACCATTGGAATATAGTATTAAAGCATATGCTATATATATATACATATATGCGTATACATTAATATTGATGTTTTGAAATGGTTTTCCAAACAGCTTGTTTCTCCCAGCCCAAGGGATTTTCAGCTTAAAAAATTGTTCAAGGTTTTGCTATGGTCAGGGAATGCTTTCCTGACTAGTAGAATGGATGGTCAAGATTATTCCTTATTTATGTTTTTAATTCAGATATGCAGCATTTTGTAAAGTACCTATCCCTAATGCCCACATTTTTTTTAAAGGGGCAAACCCCCGAAAAGTGTTTGGAGATTGGATACTTTTTAACAGTTGATCTAGAACATTTTGACTTGTCATTAACATTTGTTTTGAGGTCCAAGTTTGCATATGCTACTTCTAATTTTGATAAATCTTTTACATACATCATTGTTGTATCAACTACTTTTCAATCTGGAAGAGTTTATCGCTGCTGTTACTTCTAGATCTAAACATCTGATTCTTAAATTTCCTTCTGAATGTTAATCGTTTCACGCTTATTTTTCCCATAGCAATCAGACCAGAGTTCCTTCTGTTTCTTGTTTGGAGTGTACTGAGAAGTTCATTTTGAAAGATTCCTCCCAAAAACTGTAGAAGTTAAAATGACCCGGATAACATGGAATTCTATATGATAGCAAAAACTAGCAAGAATTATTTTTCTGGGCCATTGTTTTGCAGTTTCCCAAAACTTTTACTTTTTATTTATTTATTTATTTTTGCATTGTATTTGAGATCTTGTGTTCTACCTGTATTTTCTTGTTTTGAGTTCAGATGTTCAGCCTTCAGGACATTCCCATGTCTTTCCCCTAAGTGTGTTATACATACTAGTTTAATATGTCCCTATAATGTGAAATCAGTCAAATCTCTAAAGCCAGATGGGGTTAATCCACTCCCCAAACAAATATGAGAAGAACTAGGAATGAGCTGAAATCAAAATAACTTTAATTTGTTGCTGACCAGACCACTGAGACACAACATTAATGAACAACATTACAGACATGGATTTACAGAATTTACAAATAACTTAAAACACTTCTCTTACCCTGTTCTTCTTTATGTGGCAACAATACCATAATCTCCTGCTGAATCCAATATCTGCTGGGCTATATTGCCCCATTTGCACCTCAGATAATTTGTAATTCTCCAACATAGTTATTTTCCCAGAAATACACAGGTAGCTGCAGATTTGGCAGTTGTTGGACGGTGGAATCGTTGGCAGTATTTCATCTTTTTATCACAAAACAATTTTGATAACTACACCATGAGTTTTTCATTCTCCCAGAACTATTTTTCAAGAATTAAACTTACTTATGATTCCAATTAAATTTAATAATTAATCCCTCGCTATTTTTGAGTAGAAAACCAGAATACTTCTCCTTTTCCTCCTGCATTTAATGACAAAATTCCTTTGTCTGTGCTGTCATATAGAATGAGTATAAAATAAGAAACACTAATTTCAATCAGTAATTCCCAGATAGACTTTTTGTAAGATATATTAGTAACTGTATTTAATAATCATGTTCCATTACCAAGAGGGTTGTATATAATGGAAAGTTTATTCTCCTTCAAGTTGTGTTTCATTTTGTGATATATTAGTACAAATGATGCTCTAGCAGCTTGTCACTAATGAATTCACAAATTAAACTTACTCCAATTTATGAAAGTTTAAAAGCTTACACTTTTTAGCACATTCTGTCTTCCCTTTCTTCCCCTTTTGCTATTTGTAAGTAAACATCTGTTAGGTTAGGTATTCCAAAGATGAAACTTTTGCTGTAATTTGTTTACTGTCATCTGCACAGTATGTTCAGACCCCATTAATATCTGACGAGGGTTTCAACAGGATTAATGGATGCTAGATCACTCTGTTGAGGTTCTGATGATACAGACAGGTTCTGCTCTTTAGATAAGTCCATGCGTAGTTGACACTACAGAGACAGCAAAGACAGTTGATTATAGATGCAGACTGTTGGAGAAGTGATCCAGGTACAAATGGACATGACATAGTGACCTGAGTCACTGGGTATTTTGCATGAACTTTTTTAGAACATCTTGATGTGTTCAGTCTTTGCTGGAGATGTAATGTAATTTACATTTGGCTTTTAGATTGATTTGGTTGCACTGAGTTCTTCCCATAAACAACACTTTAACAAGTATCAGAATCAGAACTGTAGCACTAGGGCTCAATGCTGACCAACCTGTACTCTTCTACTAGCTGATCAGTTGAGTAATTTTTTATTATTTTCTAACCACCTATGGAAAGAAAGTACAGTGATCACTTAAAATACCAGAAGGAAAAGAAAAACAGGGATTTTTTTTTGGCCCTACCATTGTTTACATGCAGCAAACAGTTGTTTCTGTGCCTATAACATTTGCCTTGCACAGGGAATTCTATTTTATTTCCTACCTTAGCAGGCAGCTTTGCTATTTATTTTTGGAATAATGGAACTGAGGCAGCATCTCTCACAGCTGTCATAATTGATTTTTCTTCCATCACCAAACAATCATTCATTAGCACCAAATAATAGCATTCCAGATGATCCATTACTATTTCTGTCATTTTGAAAATTAACTGACATACTGTTGGTCCAGTTGAGTTTGCCCACAAACAACATCACAGAGTTTGCTGATAAAACATTTGATTTCATTGATCGAGCTCAGTACAACTTTAACAAGGTCCTGGCTGGTCACTCTTAGTAGATCGTATCATGCCATAACATTAAAATACCATTTTTCTTCATTTATTTATTCACTATTGACCATGTTGACACCATATCTCAGCCTCAAATTCTGCAGTCCCTAGAGACTCAAAGCAGACTCAAAGCAGAAAGCTTTGGGTTAGAGCAACTGGCATTTCATTTCCAAATATAATGACATCCTGATTTCTAGGCAATTTTAAAGACTGGGTTTGTGAGAAATAGATTGAGTTGGTTAGGAACACTGTAAAACAATCTATATTAATCAGAAATAATTTGGGGTAAATTAACTGCTTCTGAAAGAAATTGGATGGCAGAACTGTAAATAGAATCTAGCTCAGTAGTTCCACAAGCAATTTCATTTGCCAGACAGAAGCTGGCAAAATTTTGAGTAATTAGGCAGAGTGGTGTCCTTCTGGGAAATTGATCTTAGTTAAACACATGCAAACACACACAGATTTGGCTAATTTTAGGTTGGCTCAGTAGCCTATTTCATCACACACTGACCTGAGTGCTTGTGTTTACATGAAGAAAATAGTACAAAAGTAAAAACAGCAACCAGAGTCAAAAGAAAAGCAGAGCTCACTCCATTTCTGACAGCAGAACTGTCTGATGACATTTCATAGTTTTCATGGAAATTTAGTCTTTTAAAAAACTTTGTGGAAGCTTTATTTTCAGAAACATATAGTAAATCCCATGTTGAAGTTGTATTTTAATCAATTCTCTGCTTTGAGATTTCTGTTAAGATGTATTTCATAGAAGAGTACTAGCAATCTCTAACTTTGATTAAAAAAAACAATAGAAAACAACAAAACAAAACAAAGCAACACCAACAAAACAAAGATGTTTTACTTCATATTTCCTAACATTTGATTTTGAGATTAATCCTCTAAAATCATTATGTAGAAATAAATAGAAAGATGTAATGCTCAAGAAATTCAATAGAAGTCTGATTCACTAAGATGAATTAAAACTCGTAAGTTATAGCTCATTCCTTAAAATATTTTTAATTGTTTTTATTTTATCTGATTTTGTTTGTTTGTTTGTTTGTCACTTGCTATGAAGAGATTAAAGTAAATGAGAAAGCAGAATATGAATCCCCAAACACAATAGCAACTGTGGATATCTAATTGCTTACAGTGAAATTGTTCTCTTTCATATGCAGTTTTTTAAATGTTAAATAATTTTCTAGTTTTAAAATAGTTATGAGAAATAATGTGGAAGTTTTAATATAGATAGCTGTACAAAAATATAGAGCAGTTTCTGTAGAAATAATTGAAATTATCACTGTGCCTTTGTTTGTTTCTGTAGTTACTACTGAATAGCTATGGAATGATAATCATAGAATCATAGAATCATAGAATTGCATCTGATACAACTTGTGGCCATTTCCTTGGGTCTTGTTTGTTGCCTGGGAGAAGAGGCCAAGCCCCTCCACACCATATATCTAATGTTGTTACAAACACAAGACCATGAAATGGAAGTACATTATGTGTGTTTCCAAATGACACAGCTGATCATACTGGAGGTGAGAATCAGTTACTGGTTTTCTCAGAAAAGGTAAAAATGAGTATATACACATGTCCAGGGATACATACTTCACACTGCTTTAGAGCAGAGATTTCAAGACATGGGAAAAGCGCAGAGAATTTTTTAATTAATAATGTAACCTAAAACCACTGAAGTTGTTGCATTGAGTAGCATTATCATAATAATTAATTATTACAGAAAAAACAACTATAGATCCTGATATCACTGAAAGCTGTTTTAGCACAGATAGGCATGAGAGCAGGACAATAAAATGAGTCCTGATAGTTTAAATCTGCTTCCCACGTTTCCTTTTCTTGCATGGCACCTTCACTGCAGATGTTCACAAACACAAATATAAATTCTGATAAAATAAAATTACGTTAGCTCTGATTGTTCAGTTATTCCATTAATAAACATCATTTAGATTGCACTCTGAAATCATTTGTGATCTCAGACAAGCCTACCTGTGTTTTTTGCACTCAAAAGATTGTATGTAAACTGAAAAATATGGGAAATCCAGTAACTTATTGAAAGGTAACTTATGCAAGAAGATTGGCTCTTAGCTGTTATACTGCATGAGTAGAGACTAAACAAGACAAAACCAAGTAGGAAATTATATGGTGCAAGGCCTCATTAGTCATTTGTCACACTAAGTACATTCCTTGTTTCTACTTTTTTCAATCGCTTTATGTCTCTGAGATTTTGATGTACTAATATGCAGTGTTTATAAAGTTAGGCAAAGGTAAAAGAAGAGGTAGTGTATAAATTATTTGGAAACAGAAGTTAACAGAATAAAACAGCTAACAATAAAAGCTAACAATGTACACGACTAATATTTTCTTTATAACATACCTGGAAGTAACCACAATAATTTTCTGAATCATTTACTGAAAATATTTTATATGCTTACGAGGTGTGCCCTTCTCACCATTTTCCACTGTACCAAGGGAAATGACTTCTTATTTCTCCTTCACCTTAATTGAACTGATGTGTACAGTTCCAGAAATCAGTAATGCAAGAAATAAGACTACCAGTTTAATCCCACATTATGTCAGGTGACCGCGTTATGTAGATATAAGCTGATTATCTGCATTGCACTATAAAGTTAATTAGGTTTGCTGCACTTCTCTCACACTATTGAAAAAAATCTCCCAGAATTTTGTTTCCTTGATATGCTATTTCCTTCATATCCTATCCAGCGTAAGTTTATTAAGTTTATAACCATATTCTTTCTGTAACAGTCCTTGCTCTTAGACTTTAAGGAAAATAGTTATTTTATGTCTCTATTTCTCTGACAAACTTATTTGTATAACAAAATATCTTGTCCTCTCAGAAAACTCCATTTTATGGCTGATTGTACCATTTTATGATTTTTCATGTTCCCCCTAGCAATCCTACTAGCATTATATTCTAAGATCATCATTCTGCTTTGAATTAATTGTTCCTAAACATGAACAATCAGAATACTACCCACTATTCAGGATCTCAGTGTTTTTCCTTGGTTTTCTGTTTTCCTTTTCATTTACAATAAAAAGTGTGACCTTTTTATTTATGCTGCTACAGTCTACCTTCACTGTATAGATGATACCTTCCCACTTTACAGATACTGTGTTACGTAACATCATGATTATAAATATTTAATTAGGTTATTTCTAGACTGGTCCTTGAGCTATTTCTGTAAGTTCTTTCCAACCCAATAGGTTCCATTTTATCTGCTCCTTAATTCTTTCCCTGTATTATAATTTTTCTGTCAATCCCATTTTTGCCATGCTAATTCACTTTCTACTCAGCAGTATTTCAGATATTTTTATGAATTATAGGCATAATTATTATAACCTAAAAAAATAATAATAATCAAACATTTTATTCAGGAAAGTTATAAGGCAAACCTACCCTGGCTTACTGGGTCTTTAATAAGTCCAAATGTATCTATCTGAATTTAGGGGGTGGGGGGTGGAAAGGAAAAAAAATAAAAAAAAGGAATGAGAAAAATGATGTCCTTAAACAGGGTCGCTTCAGATAAAGTAGCGCCTTTTGTAGTTCTCTATTATAATTTCTCCTGAAATAGTTGATGAAAGAACAGTCTGATTAGACTATTTTACATTCAAGATATTGAGTTTCTTTGTCTACCTAATTTGCTGCCTCTTTCACATCTTTGCTATGTATACAAAGCATTCATTAGCTCCCTCAGATAAATACTCTAACAGCTGGGATCTTTCTCATCCCATATCTCAGCACATCCAGTGGCCCTTCTCATCCACACCCAGCACTGCAGTGCAGTGTTCATGACGACCCATCAACCTCTTGTAGAATGTAGTTTTTATCTCAATATCAGAAATAATTGTCATAGAATCATAAAACAGCGTTAAGGTTAGAAAAGACCTGAAAGATCATCTAATCCAACTATCAATTCAACCCCATCATGCCCGTTAACCACATCACTGATTGCCACATCCATATGGTTCTTGAACACCTCCAGCCATGGTGACTCTACTGCCTCCCTGGGCAGCCTGTGCCAATAACTCACTACTCTTTCTAAGGCTTTTTTCTTAATATCCAACCTGCAAAGAAATCCTGAACTGAAGTACGTCCTTCAAAATGGCTGTGGTTTCCTCAGTGGCAGGGATGCTGAATGTGTTCTGACCAAAGACAGACCCTCTCCACTGCTGTCCTCACCCCCTATGCTCAGCTCCTCATTTCTGTTATCTGGTGGTGAAGCTGCCTGAGGCAAAATAGTAATATCTGATATGAGTGATATGAGAGCAGAGCTAATGTATTTTTTTGTGTCAGAAATTCTCTCTTCATTCTTTCTGGTGAAAAAAAAAAAAAAAATAAAAATAAAATCTTCATATTTAAGTGACCTTATATCATCAGTTTTACAGTATAAAAGCATAAAAAGCTGCTAATGTAAAGGAATATATATTTTGGGTTAGCAAAAATAATGGTCATTAATTTTGAATTAGTTTTTCTCTTAAACATTTCTAAACACTAATTAATTCTTCAAATGATCCTGAAGTGCTGTTAAAATAAATAAATAAATAATATATATATAATATATATATTACATACAATGTACACGACTGATATTTTCTTTATAACATACCTGTAAGTAACCACAATAATTTATATATATAAATATATATATATATATATAATTTTTTTTTAAATTGGAGGTTCAAGGTATTCATTTAATGAAAACTAGCAACACAATGCCCCCCACCCTCCAGAAATCTTCTCTATTAATGCACTTCTAATTATCCATCCTTCTCCTTTTTTTCTTTCCTCAAACCAAAGAAATAAATAAAAAATACCCTGATTTTGCACAGAATTATGTTGCATTTTATCTAGCACACAGATAAATAAATATGCAAAGTACTTTATTTCTTTTTTTTCCACAGAAAATTAAGAAAATCCAATGAATGGAAAAGTTGGGTTTACTGTATATGCAATGCAAAGTGATAGTTATTTGAGTATTGAATCTTCCAAAAGGAAAATCTGAAAATGATGAGGTGCATTCAGACAAGAAACTAGAATGCTGGGAGAGGTGAAAAGGGGAAGCTGTCAGACTTGTGCTATGTTGAAAGTAAGCACAATAGTAAAAATGACTGCTTTTGTTTCCTGAGATAAGGAGGACAGGGAAAAGACCTGCTGATATTTGCTTTACAAGAGGAAAAAAAATCTTCATTTACCTTCAGAAGGGATGTACTGGACTGTTCCAATGGTGATCTGCCTTGAGAAAGGTAAACAGTTCAGCAAAGCTCTCAGAAAAGTGGCGTGAGACAAACTAAGACAAAACCTGGCTGGAAGAAAATGAGCATTCTGACATCTCACCTATACTTGAGATTCCTCCTTTCAGGCAGGGGACTGTTTGGAGCTTGACAAATCAATCACTTAGCTTGCCCATCTCCACGGGCGTCGTCATCATATCGTAGCTCTGAATGTTGCTAATGCTCATTCATTGCCTGGCTATCAGAGAATAATAACTTAGATAAAGTATGAGCAACTATTTGCATTTCTTTTTTATTATTTTCAGTATATCCAGTGGTTACAGTACACAGCCTGTAACCAGACTAAGCACTTGATCTAGATGCAGGTGTCCCTGTACATTGCAAGATGACTAGATGACATTTAAAAATCCCTTCCAACTCAAATGATTCTATGATTCTATGGTTCTACAATAGTCCAGTCTCTCTGACTCCAAAGTGAGTGGAAAATTCCTAAATATCTGCAACTGTTTCAGTGTCCGTGGATGTATTTTTCATTAAATGATTAGTGGATAAAATTCATAAATACTTCTTAAGTAATAGAACAAGTCTTATTTTCTTCCTTACTTATAAAGCTATCAAGCTCAAAAATAGCGTATTCTCTTTTTCTCTTTCTTCCTCTTTATTCACAAACCTATTCATTCCCTTTTCATTGTTAAGAACACCCAGACACCTAAAACCAAATCACACCAAACCATACCAAACCAACCAACCAACACAATCTTTTTAAAAATAAAGACACATTTTATCCAAGACTAGAGTGAAGCTAAGAGACGTTGTTCTGAAACCTAGAATCAGACTTTCATTCCCTAGAGAGAAAAACAGAGCACTTTATTGCTGAGTGATTAGGCAAAAGCATCAAGTTAGGATATTAGTCAGGGAAATGAGTTGGGTTTTTTTTGGTAATTTTGAAGGGATTGTAGTAATTTGGAAGAAAACTGTACAGTGTCTGCTTATTACAGCGTTCACCCCTTTCTCTTCTGAGAAATATGTTTTATAAATAGAAAGTACTTAAAAGTATTTTTATGAAATAATTATATGTACAGTATTTGTTGTTGTGTAACATCATATACAGCTATTATTACACACAGCATGCCACAATATACTAGAAACTCCCGCTAAAGTCAAGGAAGAAATAAACTTTAGTGGATGAATCACTACTGTCATGTAGAGCAGTTGACTCAGGATGGGACAAATCACTCTCTGAAGGGGCCTTCAACTCCTTTGCCATTCATGATAAAAGGACTTTAAGTGATCAACTTGTAAGAGGGAATTAATTAATAGTTAGAAGAGTGAGATCGTTACAAATGAGATATTATAACATTATGAGATCTTACAAATTACCTCCAGAGGTACTTTCCGACCTTGGACATTCAGTAATTCAGTTGTTGTTGTTTTCTTCAGTCAGAGAACATAAATTCAGAAAGAATTTTTTTTCCCAAATATTGAGATAGAAACATGATATTTTCTAATTTCTATGTATTTATCTGGATCTTTTTGTGTTACTGAAGTGGGCCTACAGGAAAGCCGGGGAGGAACTTTTTATATGGGCATGTAGTGACAGGACCTGGAGAAATGGTTTTGAGCTGAAAGAGGGTACATTTAGACTAGATATAGACTAGATATAAGACCAGATATATTTACTGGGAGGGTGGTGAGACAATGGAACAGGTTGCCCAGAGAGGCTGTGATTTACCCCTCCCTGGACACACTGGACACATTCAAGACCAGGCTGGATGGTGCTGTACAATTCCTGATGCCCTTTTAATTTAGATTAAACCAGAATAGGTAGCTTAATATTAAAATTTAAACACACATTTTCGTTTTTGATTTTTTGATGATTTTTCCAATATTCAATTCATGTAATACACTGTTCACATCCAAGACTATTTAAATTAATTTTTCATTTTTAATCATTTTCATTGCCAAAGATGTTTTTATTCATCTTAAATATTTCAAGGGTGTTATTAAGCTGCAGCTTTAATGAAAGGTATGACAGTTCTGTAGGGCTTTAAGAAACACAACAGTTAAAGGAATAATTAACACAATAACACAGCAGGAAAATTGTGATTTAAAATTTAATAAACTAACTTCTGCCCCAAAATACCTGCATATGAGTTCTGGGAATCTTTTTTTTTTTTTTTTTTTTTTTTATTGTTGAAAATCAAAGTCTGCATCCCTTGCAAGTAATAAAACCAATGTTTATGAGGCAGTAGCCTAGTGATGGTCGAGATAATGTGGGCTTTATTAGCCTCCCTACAGCCTTTCATTTTAAAGTTTTCAGGTTTCATACTTGGTGCTTAAACTCTATATTGAAATATCCAGATTATTTTAAAGCATCTGTTGATCTATCTGAAAAATGGCAATGAATGATTTTTTTTTTTTTTCTTTGTAGAAAGAAAGAAGTGAAAATGCAGTTTCTAACAGTAGAAGTCATTCTAGCTATCCAAAAGCCTCTTCTTCACTGGTACTGTTTATCTTTTGTCTTCCACATTATCCCCAGTCATCTGAGTTATAACAGTTTAATTTATGCTTAAGTCTCTTGGTGGCTCGGATTATCTGCCTCCATGTTTGAATAGGGACATTTATGTTAGTGTACATTTAGCCTGAAGGACATACTAAATCCCTATATACACAAACTTGTGTGTTAATGTGAAAAGACTGAAACAACTTTTTTTTTTACATTATTTCAATTTTTTTTCTATTGTTTTACAGGTGTTGAAAGAAATATTTTTCTTACAAAGAACCTGAACATATTTTAGAACTGTTTATTTTTTGCAAATTGTTAAAAACAAACAATTGTGAGTTTACATCTGTGATTGTCAGTAGGAAGATTTTCATCCAAATGAAGAGAATTTCAATTTATTTCCTCAGGAAATACATCTATATTCATCTGATAGCTATTTTCTACTGAATTTAATTTTCTTTCCTACATTTATAGATAATTTATCCTCCTTACAACTTTTTAGTTTTTTTTTTTCCCTTGTAATCTTTCTTCAATAAAAGTAAGCATTTCTTAACCTAAGACATTTACAACTCAATAAAAAGCATATAAAAGCTAAGGGCTAGTGCAGCTTAATGGTTAGAAAACAAAACAGAACAACAACAACAACAAAACAAGCAATGACGCATAACTATGAGGGAAGAAGAGTAATAAAAAGTTAAATAGGATAAGCCCAGGAAAAACTTGACTATATACAGAGGTTTACTGTCACAGTACTATCATTCGTATGATTATGAGAAAGGGGTAATTCAAACTATTGCAAAATGTCCTCTCTGTTCTCTGCAACACGTGTCAAATGTGCTAGAAGGAAATTAAAAATGGAAATGAAAATAAAAATAAAAGTGCCTACCTGTGGTATTATATTCAGCTACTTATTCTGCCAGTAAGTCAATCAGATGGGTGAGATGCATTTAAATTATGAAAGAAATATCCATATACAAAGAAGTTTCTTACTTGCTATGGACATGGTAAGGAGAAAAATTCTGTCATTGCTGATTCTCTTTTTGCTGGCTATATTTATCAATTTAATGTAAAGTTATTAAATCAAAGGAAATTTAGCCAAAGTCTTTGTTTCTCCACTGTGGAAGTAAAACAAATAACTGTATGCATAAAGCAGCAAGGACAGTAAGCAGTGAGACACTGGCAAGGTAAGCGCTGCTTATCAGTGAAACACAGTGGTTTTAGCAGAGCAAATCTCATATTTCCCTCCAGGGAGAAAGAGAAGGAAAGTAAGGATGATCAGAGGGTGATAGATGGGGATATATTTCATCTCTCCAGAAGGACATCTCACACCTACTAAACTTTCGCTATCTCCTTGTTCTCTTTATTCCCTATTTCTTCTTATTATTATTTTACTATTAAAGATTTTTGAGTAGCAGTTCTAAGTGATACATTAAGAATAATTTTTTTTTTCTTTCTCCCCTCTGACCCTTGTCCCACAGTCTATTCCACTATACGTGTATTTTCTCTAGATATATATATATATATATATATATATGACACAACCTTTGGTAGCTTAAAGAAAAAAGGGCCCTTCAGAAAGCTTAAGTAATTTAGAAAAGGAGGAAAATAGCCTACAGAAACTGTCTGTCACTGTTCAAGATCACAGCTGATAACAGTGGGGAAAATTACCAGCATCCTCCAGCTCTCTTAAAAAAAAACATCTGACCCTTGGGGCCTCTGAACAGTTAAGAATACAAAGATTAATTAGCTTTTTGGACTCAGAAAAAAAGTCAAAATTCTGAGATTAGATTTAGATTACCCTTTAAATCCTTCAGTGAGAATAGAGAATCTGTTTTTTTCACTCTTAGATGACTTCTCTCACTGTGTTGTTTGTGAGCATCTCTTACATAAGGTTACTGCCATCCACCTCATTTTACAGGTTCAGAATGGAACCAAGTTAATTGTTTTAAAATGCAGAAAGGCCAAAGAGAACTGATATTTTTAAATATGTATATATCCTTAATTCTAGCTTTTTAAAAATTGGACATTCTGCTTCAGTGGATCAAATGTTTTGACTTCATTTCATATCAAATCAGAACCAGAAGTACTTCAACAGCGTGATAAGAAGAGATGTAATTAGACTATTTGATACTGGCTCATTTTTCTCACAGATCCATCTAAAAATATTTGAAGCATAGATACAGTCTTTCTAACTTCTACAAAGTTTGCAACCCATTCCAGTTTGGTTTCTCCTAAAACATTTTTCTTGCTCCCATCCTTGTTTCCATCTTTTCCTTTATCTATCTCATTACAAACTCAAATGAAGTTTTTCACGAACTATTAGCTGAACAGCAAGAATAGCAGATATTCAAGCTTTGACTTAACAGCAAGTGAGGCAACCAAATACTTTGTTTGCATTCATCTGGTGTTGGTCTTTTTTTATTTCAAGAGCTTTCCAGAATTGGAAAAGGGAGTCAGAATTACTGTCAAGCCTTTGTGTAGACAACAGCCTGGAAATCAGTTTAAATTCTGATAGATATCTGTGTATACCTTATTACAGTAATATATACAGCTTGATATACTTTGGTCAGTTTCCTGTGGTCCAAAGAGTCTTCTGTGCTTTACAGATAAATGATGCATTCAAAGAAATCCCAGTCCATGAACAGAAATTATTAGATGTGAAGTTTTATACCTCATTGGATTATTGACTTCAGACAGAAAAGATTTTTAAAAAATGGTATCTCTGCATTTGGAGTTTTTCCATAGGAAATTTAATGTCTGGATTCTTAATATTTGGAAGGTTATGGAGCTGATAAAAATAAAGTAAGAAATCAGTGCAGCCTCAATGGAAGTATCTTGTCATGTTTTGTAAAGAATAATATTCCACAGAAAAAGGACATGCTGGAAACTAGTTATCCACATTGCTGTAATGATATATTTATTATCTGATTATTAAATCTGTCTAAAGTTGTATGTAATTTGAATGGTTTCAAGGAAAGAAATAGAAACAGCCCTATTCAGAATAGCACATAAAGCAGTGGCTAGAATAGGTTCAAGACATTTAGATTTATAACAATTATCTCTTGTAGGCAAATTCAGTTTCTACTTCACCGGGCTACCAAGTAAAATAAGAAAACTTGGTATTTTTGTAAATTTACTTCAAGTGTATCTTACATTTCTATTTATTTATTTATTTATTTATTCCCCTAGAGAAGCAATAATTTGTCTATCAAATGCAATCTGAATTTGGAAATAATTTCATTTATTCATATATTGCCCAAGAAAGCCCTAAGGTATCTTAAGATATCCCCTGAGTTTAAACATATTCTCTGTTGTCTGTACTTTCAAAATCAGACAAAGGAAGATTAATTTAACTTCATTAGCTTGAAGACATAGACTTTTTATGTAAGTTGATCATATTTATTCATTCTTTATTCATGAGCCTTGTGCAAATCTTACAGTCAACAGCCAAACTCACTAATCTGTTTTCAAAAGTTATATTTCTATTTCTAAGGAGTTTCTTATTCAGCCTGTGAACCTCAGTGAGGATTCACAGTCTTTATCCAATGTACAGTGAGTGTAGGTGGTTTGTGCATTGAAGCTTCTACAGACTATCAAGATCTTAAATCTCCGTAGAGGGGTTATTTACTTTTTAACACCTGAAATGTGTATTTTTAACATACTTGAAGGAAGTAAGCTGTGATGTTGTCAAGCTAAATGCTGTGTTACTTGCATTTATTGAACAAGATTCTGACTTCAAGGAACAGAGAAAAAAAGTCCATGAAAGTCATCATGACTGTCCTTTTTATTTCCCTAGAGATTAATGCATATTTCTAATTAGATGCGTACATAAAAGAGAAGCAGAAGAAAAATAACCCATTACAGGTCAGTGTGCAGATCAACTTAAATAAAAAGAATCCATCCAGCATTCAAACATGGTGCTCAGTTTTACAAGGGAAAAGCTGCATGCAGTTCATCAGCATTCTTTTCTCCTTTTCAGAATTTGTCTGATTCCTTTTTCAATTTGTGGTTTATTTAGCTGTTAACTTATTTTCCACAGACACTAAGTGTAGATGCATATGGCTTTCACTTATTTGTCGGTGAGCTATGGGTGTCATTATGCACAGAAAACAAAATTAAAATGCATCCATTATTCCAGCATGTTTTTCTGTCCCAGTGGAATTTGTATTTCTGCAAACTGAATAACTGAAATGACTAAGAAAATATGTCTGATGGTTGACTTGGAAATGAGGAAGGAAATTGTAAATAACACAGTTAAAATATGAAAGCTGTTTGTCTACTGATGTGTATTCTGCATACCTAGATAGTGCTCCTTTCCACTGGACATTCTCTTGTACCTGCAGTTTCAGTTCAAAACTGATGCTTACAGGACCAGTTTGAATGGACAATACTGAGGAAGCCCTGAGCACGTCTACCTCATCCTGACCTTGATTAAGCTGATAAAGCTTGCTCAAAGAAAGTCACATATTTTCTCAGTGGTTTAATTTTCTTTTTATCTGAATTATAGGAAAGCTGATATATAAGCCACTAAGCTGCTTTAAGTATATATTAATGGTCATTAATTGTTGTGAAGATACAAAATACTATAAGGCAATTTCTTAGGACTTCCTTGTTGTCATAGAATCAAAGAATGCTTAGAGTTGGAAGGTATCTTTAAGGGTCAGCTGATCCAACTCCACTGCAATGAACAGAAACACCACAGCTAGATCCGTTTCCCTAGGGCCTGATCCAGCCTCCAGGGATGAGGGTTTGGGGGCATCTACCACATCACTGTTTCATCCCATGGATATTTTTTGTGGCCCACCTCTGAGTTCACTCTACCAGGCCTGTGTCCCTCAACACTTTAGCATCTTATTTACTTTGAGAACATAGTGAAAAGTGCATAAAGTGTAGCCATGCTAATGAGCAAATGATCTGCCTTGGTGAGAAAAAGCAAGCAGATAACATGATATTGAGCTTTGTGCAAAGGCAAAGTGATACCTGATACCTTGGCTTAATTATACTGTTTAATATATTTAACTAGTGTTCCCTGTCCCTGCTAATCAACTAATAGCATATTTGTGTAATTTCAGTCTTTCTTAGTATTTGTTCTTACTGTCATAGCTAAGTAAACTGCTGAAATCCGGAATGTGAGGCTATAGATTGTCCTTCATGTTCAACTCATTTTGAATAAGGAAATAATAACCTGAGAGATGAGATGATTGACTTGGAGAAGTTCATAGAATCATAAATAGTTTTAGTTTGAAGGGACCCTAAAAGGTCATCTAGTCCAATGCCCCTGCGATGAACAGGGACATTGACAGCTCGGTCAGGCTGTTCAGAGCCCTGTCCAGCCTGACCTTTAGTGTTTCCAGGGATGGAGCATCCACCATCTCCCTGGGCAACCTCTTCCTGTGGGCAGGATCACCTCCTTTGCTCTGCTGACCACACTTCCTTTTATGCAGATACAACTGGCTGTCTGCGTGACAGTAAGTCGCATTTCGGTCTCACATCCATCTGCCATTCCTCAGTACCCCCAAGTCCTTTTCAGTATAGCAGTCCTCTGTGCCTACATCCTTAATACTTGTACTAATAGTGGGTGCTGTCGTGACCCAGGTGCCAGACTTTGCACTTGGCTTTGTTGTACCTCATGATGTTCACCTGGGCCCACTGCTCAGCCTGTCTAGGTCTCTATGAATGGCAGCCTTTCCCTCCCACACAGCACAGCTTGGTCTCATCTACAAATTTGCAGCATTCCTTCTAATGTAAATGCCTTTTTGATTGTTATGATAAATGATGAATAAGGTACTTAAGGGAGAAAAATCAATGCAGGTTTACAGATCACAGAATATGTTTGCTAGTTACACAGGTAGGACCTGCCTGGACACTTGCCTGTGCGACCTGGTGTAGGGAACCTGCTTTGGCAGTGTGGTTGGACTCGATGATCTCTGGAGGTCCCTTCCAACCTCTACGATTCCATGATTTGGTGATTCTGTGATACACTGTGGATAACTTCATTATTCAGGAAATACTCTGTGTTTACTTTAAAAGTACTTCACAGGAATTATTGAGTGTTGTCTACCTTACTCTTTATGCATCATTGTGCAAATAAGAATGATATTTTTAAAACTGCACATGAAAATATACCTCAGTACATATTTTGATTAAAGAACTGTAGACTGGGATCTTCCTATTTCACTGTGTGGTAGTTTTTATCAATACTGTACAACTGAGAAGGAGATTTTCCAGCTTTGTGTCAGTAAAATGTATGCTCTGCTCACAATTTGTATTCACAATGACTACACTGGTATAGGTTTGTTTACTTACAATGCAGTATGACTAAGCTTTAAAATAAACTGGCAGTGCCCTGACAGAATTCTGATAATTATGCAAAAGTACTGAAATAAAATAATAGTTCAGGGAAACATTTGTGTTATTAATAATTCAATATATGCATCCTAAGGGGAAAGAGCAGTTGATTTTTTAACATGGCATTTCTAAATTCTGACAGGCTCAGTGGACACACAAATTGCACATGTATTCATCAGCACTTTAGGCTCTAAATTTGGTTACAATAGCAGTGCATGACTGATAGTTTTCATACAACAAGAATTAGGAACAGCTTCTGAAACTCCAGGATACTTCAATACTATTGAGCGGTGGCAGTACTTTAGCATGCATATTACTTCAGGAGCAAAAGCTTTAAAAATAACAAACACCTAAAATTCAGGCAGCACTTGTCCTTTGAAAGAATCTCAGTTCTGGCTAGGAAAATAGCAGCATGCTCTGCCTGCAAGTGTATGAAGTATGCTCAGTCCATTACTAAGGTGGAAGTTTTATGGAAAGCACACCTGCAGCATTGCAAAAATATCTGTTTTCTACCCTTATCTAGGGAGCATATCTCAGGAGAGGTGGCTAAAACCTGATAAGAGATATGATTAAGCTGAAATATAAAAACATTGCTCTTGTTTGTGAAGTCAAAATAATGTCAAGGATGGATTTCACACAATGTAGGATTTTGAGAAGATGGAGAGCTATTCCTCTCATCTAGTTCTGTTGCCTCCCTGTTAGTTTTGTTCCCTTCAGCTCTAGTGCTGTATTGACTGGTGCCACACCTATGCCTTTCTTTGGAGCATTGTTTAAGCAATGCTCACACTGGTCACTGATCACTCCATGTAGTCTTGCAGCATAGACCTGGATCAAAGGAAGGGCTGACTTCTGAAGCGGGCTGCAGTAATTGGTTTGACTCAGTAGCAGAGAGCTAGTCATCCCCTGACCTTGTTGTGTAAGTCCATTCTGATGTCTTTTTAATGTACATTGCTATTAATTCGTCAGCAAAAATATGTTGATGGTATGTTACAGCAGTCACATTGGTCAAAGTTTCTTGCATAGACCTTTGAAAGACATCTTTTTTCTGCAAGATTTCTTCATATCACAGATGACCTTCTGATCATAGCCTTGAACCTTGGCAGGGGATGTGACCTTGGCAGCCTCACTGTACTTTGCTTGCTCTCTTTCAATGTCTTTTATCATTGAGGTGTTTTACTTTTCTAAGCAGTGAGAGTGAAAACTTGGCACTGCTCTTCCTTTTTGTAGGTGCTGGAATTCTGTAATGCAAAACACAGTTATTAGGGAAAGAGTAAGTGTAACACTGAGATTAATGCTTTCATATTACAAAAATCAAAACAAAGGGATATAGAAAATAATAAGTTAAACTATCTTAACATGTCAGCACAGGTTGTAAGCAATGACGATCAAAGTGACAAATATCACTGAAGTTGAAATGTTCATATTAAATAACTTAGGAAAAGATGTGTGGTCTTTTTAACTGGAAACTGACTTTATTTTTTCCCATCACTTTTAACCAGATCTGTTAAATAGTTTTCAGACAAAAGGAAAAAAAGAAAAGGAAAAAAACAAACAAACAAACAAAAAAGAACTCAGATAATATACAATTGATCTCTTTGAAGAAGAAATACTGATTTTCATGTACCTAGGTAACTCTATTTCTTATAGTTTATTTTCGTTCTGAAATATATAACACATTATATATTGTACATATAAAGTATTAGCAGGGTAAGTTACTACTCCATGTGGAAAAGGATGACACAAAATACTCCAGTGAGAGTGATAAATGCAGTAAAGAAGAGAAAAATAAAGGTTTCACATTTATCTCATAAAAATAAAGGCTAACATGCCATTAAGAGGGCAGATACCAATGGAGCAGATTTAATGATATGGCATTCTGTTTTAAGAGGTAAATAAGAAAAACCAATAGAGAAGAACAATATAGCAATTACTTGTAGTCAAGCTATAAATAAACTACTTTTGTGTGTTGCTATGAATTTCAGGCTTAATTTTATTCTAGAATGACTTGCCTTGAGAAAAGACCAGAGTGACTGAATAATTTTTATTAAATATATTGAAAGCATTAGCATTCTGAGATGCATCATAAAGCCTTGATGAGCAAAACACTTAATGTTGCTGGTGATGAGTTATAGAAATCTGAGAATAGATGTCCACCAAATGTTTCATTTAGTAAAAGGGCTAATATTTTGTTAAGAAGCATTTACTATGAGGTTTCAGCCTGTTCAGTATCCTCATAGTGGCAGGGAAGAGTCATTTAGCAGGAGAGTAGAGGACTCCTAGCATGTAACATTTTTCAGTGTATGCAGCGGAACACATACATTAATTTGAATGTAGATATAATAAAATCATGCCTTAAGCATTTTCCCTCATTTTCAATTCAAATTTGACATATTTGGAAAAAAATAAATAGCCATCCACAATCTTGTATTCTTTTGACTTTGACCTGAAAGAAGCTACTCTAATGGCAGTGCAGTATTATTCTGAATATTTTTGCTAGGAGTGTTGGTGGTGGGGAAATAACTGTGCATTTGAGGAGGAGTTCTGAAGAGAAGCATCTCCGCGATGTCTTACATTGCACTGTAGAGCATACAGCAGAGAGCTCATGCAAGTGTTCAAAAGATTCTTGTCTTGTCTTGAAATGCCTTGAATGAACTTAGACTTATTCTATATTCTTGCTACGAATTATCCAATATCTCAAATTTTAGAAAACAAGGTTTCTGATACCACATTTAGGAACTTAGATCGTCCAGGGCTCTCTCATGTCCTGAGAGAATCTTTCTCTCAAATAATCATGCAAAGAACTTCCTCAAACTTCTATATATTGAACTCTGCTTTCTGTTGCCTTTCTTTTCTCCTGCTCCAACTAGTATTCTTTATATTTACCCTATGCTTGTCTAATTTCCATTTTGTTTTTTTTTCATAATTCCTACATCTCCAGAGATGAGTGTTTCCAAAACTGTCTGAGATCTGAAACATCACTGTAGCGAACAGAGGGGTTTCCCATTATTTTCTTGCAGAGAATGAATCACTCATGGAAGGAAGCCATAAATTAGTGTTTCCAGTAACGCCAAGACATATTCAGGTCATACAAAGCAAGGCATAAAAATCATTAACAACAAAAATTCAAGTAAAGGGGTATGATATATCTAAATCCCTGGTGTTTAATGCCCTTCAGAGTTCCTGTGGAAAGAATCTTATATTTCAGTGTATTCTCAAATATTTACAATTTGAGAAGTTCTCAACATGATTTGCTAGCTTGGTTTGAATTTTCTAGTAGCCTGTATTGCCTGTTTTCATTTATTTATTTATCTATTTATTTATTTTTCCCCCTGAAAAATAATACAGAATTCCTTCAAACAAAATGAAAACAAACATTGACATGAATATGTCTTATACAGGATAGTTCTATTCTCTTAGAAATATTTTGCAGTACCTCCTGAGTTTCTCAAGTGAGAAATTATAGGTATTTTCAAAATCAATATAATTACAAAAAAAAACATGAAAGATGGAAAGAGAATTATGTTGTGAAAATACGTACCACACTTGAAAAGCCATGACATGTGGTACAGTAACCACCTGAAGAATGAACCATGAAACAGCTGTTTCCTCAGGATGAGGTGTGAATTAAATTCATTTAATCCAAAGAGAGTTCAGTGTCAAAAAACTAAGCAGTGCATAAAGCAAAACAAGATCCAGAGCTACTGCAACATTTAAAGTCAGTGTTTGAGCCCTTTGAGGCTTAAAAAAAAAAAAAAAAAAAAAAAAAAAAAAAAAAAAAAAAAAGAGAGAGAGAGAGAGAATTTAAAAAGTTATCACTGGAGATAGAAACAATGAAAATAAAGAGACCTCGATCACTTACATTATCTAGCATTTCAGAGGCATGGAATTTTAGGATTCAGTGCTCAGATGCCACATCCTAGAATAACAAACATTAAGGATGTTTGAAGTAGATAGATGAGTTTGGACAAGAGTATAATGACACAAAGGATTTAGCATTTGAGTATTCTCGATTCTATAAACTCATAGAATCAAGAAGCATCTACTCTGAGTGATCTTAACAATATCTTTTCTTAAGAGCAAGAAGAATAAATGCCAGTTTTGTGATTTTCATGTTTTAGTAACTTTGCTCTTTTATCTCTTTTTGCTGTACTGAAAATGAACAGAAAATGACAAAGTAGAACTAGAGTTTCACTAGAACTAGAGTTTCCGTAATGTGTTGCCTGCCTTCTAAAAGGCATGAGTAAGTTTATCTTGCTATTACAACTGTATTAGAGAGTGTGGAGAACTTATGAAAAAATAGCTATGAATTCATAAGGTCAGTTGTGCTTTGTCCTACTATGTTGGCAATCCAACTTGCTTTGGTCTGATATCCTGAGTTGCTGCTATCATGCTATTTGTCTTACTGTCTTGCTTCTTCAGACTTCCTTTCTTCTGTTTAACCCCAAAGTGCAGCAACACTTGAGGTTCCTATCAATGGCCTTTGCACTTGAGGTCAAGCAGCCCCTTACCCTATTTACATTTGTGTTTCACGAAAGACCCTTTTAATCCCCAGCTCTACCAAGCTGGAATTATATTTTCTACTTTTTCCACACATTCTCCTTCTTTTTTTTTTTTTTTTTTCCTTCTACCCTTCAGATCATGAACTTCCAAAGGAGAATGAATTAATTTTATAAAAATATCATTAAAGTTTTGTTAAACAAACTTAATGAAGAAGAGTGTCCTTTCTTTGTCCATGCATTTAAAAATACAAATATACCTATCTGAAGACAGATGTGTGGAAAGAGGTAGCGGATCAGTGCTACAGGGCATTTATATTTTAGTCTACCAAGCTCTATAAAATACATTTCAATAGGAAAAAGAGGAATTAAACTGCATTTGGTTAAAGTCTGTCTGATCTCCCTCCATGCTCCCACTACTACTCTGTTCCCGTTCTTTACTTTAAACTTCCACCAAAACTTTATGCAAAATTTCATCGTATACCCAGTGGAGTCATTTAGCAGTCTAAATAATTGTTTTACTTGTAGTGTGTGTAGTTACTCTAGTGTGTTAATTCTTGTTTCTATAATAAGAGTACTTTGCTAAGAGAAATCACTACACCAAAGCACCAATGGTGTATGAGTGGTTTGTAATGTTACCTTTCTCTGGGAAACTTTATAAATGCAAGAGATTCAGAACATTAATAGGATTCTGCATTACAGGGAGAATATTTATTAGTATTAATAAATAGCTTCAGTTTTAGGAATAAAATAGACTGTCCCTTTTAAGTTTGCATGAAGCAAGCCTGAAAAATACAGAAGTGACAGAACAAGCCAACTTCACATTATTTTATATATATTTTTAATTTTAAACTTCTCCAATTCTGACAGGTTCTCTGTGAATTTTGTACTTAGACTGTTGCTGGCTGTTCAAAATTGCAAATACATAGAAGCAGAGAGTTCCAAAGCAATAATATAATAATCCAGTGATTAGAATTAGAATTGCTGTTATCAGGGTGTAAGTTCTTTTGTTTGTTTGTTTGTTTGTTTGTTTGAAGAATGAAATATATATATATATATATTTCTTCTTGCTATGGTTTAACTATTCTGCAGAACACAGTATTACCGACTGCTTTCAGTAAGGAAGCAATATTCCAAGTAGAGGTTAAGAACTCTTTTTGTGCTTGCTTGGTATCATCAGTGCTGTTGTGCACAGTGGAGGGTAAAAGCCAAATCTTCGTCTCCTGCGATTTGAGAGTTATGGTGTTCACCGCTGACCAGTCTTTAGACCTTTGGAACTCAGAACAGAGTCTGATTATCAGGTAATACACTCCTCAAAGGCATGGCTTATGGCCAGATGTGAACCAGATGTGACCTGGGTGATGTCTATGCATGTGATTATGCCTATGTGCCATTTATTTTAATAGTACCAGAATCATGGTTCCTTGTTACAGAGGTATGTGACTTCCAGAATGGGTTTTATGTTAACTGCATTCTTTATGTCAGGCACCGAACCTGCAGCTGCCTGCTGCTGTTCACACAGATAAGCCAAAACTCACCAAGTGATGATTCTCAAAATGAACTGGGCAGAAATTTAAAGACTGGGATATGGTGGTAAAAAGTATTTTTTCATGTTGTATGTTTGGTTGAAGGGCAGTGGCTTTGACTTGTACCAGTAGAGGTTCATGTTGGATGTTAGGATGCCCAGTGAGTGGTAAAGTGTCTGTCCCTGGTGGTGCTCAAGAACTCTGGAGATGTGACACTGAAAGACAAGGTCAGTGGGCACAGTGGGGATGACTAGATGATCTTCATGGTCTTTTCTAACCTTAATGATTCTGTGCTTTTATTATTCTATACATTTTATACATTTTTGCCCACTGATAATGAAATGCCAAGGATGTAAGATAATGAGTACAATATTTTCAGAAATACAGGCTTACAGTCTCACATATTAATGGAAATGCCTTGATTGTGTGTTTCAGGGTTAATTATCCTAAGGGCTGAGAATAGTGATAGCATCCTCCAATCAATCACAGCTTTCCTGGATGTAAACAAAACAGGAAATATAGCTGTAATGAAAGAGCAGGAGATGGTAGTAGTTTAAATGAAAGCAGTATAAAATTTTTCTCCTCTCCCAAAAATAGTTTGAAACATGAAAAATAAATAAATAAATGCATTAAAAAAAACAAAAGAATAATCAATTTAACATAATAGTTATAATAATAAAAATACACATATGCTATGCCCATCTCTTTATTTACTAAGGTAATAAGTAAGAAAATATACTTTCTTCTTATTAAATGTTCTGTAAGTTGCAGAGTTTTTACATATTAAAAATAAATGCCTGAAGTTTTTCTCAATTAGATTCCGGAAATGGAACAAACTAACATTACTTTTGTTTATTGAAATCATTATACCCAAACTCTGCATTCCACATGTTTATCTACAGATGTTGAAAATAAAACTGTGCTAAGTATTCCTCCCAACAAGTATGTGGGTAGTTGGCAACTGGGAAGCCTGCATGCATGGCTTTGATGAATGCAAATAAATACTGATAGAAAATAGACTTTAACATAGAGCAAAATAAATCTTCAGGTTATTTTCTGGAGACACAACAGGACAAACTTCCTCCTGCACATATTGATTTAAGATTATTGCATTAGAGCTAAATGTAGAGATTTCAAATTCCTTGAGTTCAGTTAACGGTCCTCAATAATGTGACCTACCCAACCAATCTTTCTGATCCGTGGGTCTTCTGCTCAGGTCTTCAGTTCAAGTTTATGCTTGCAACTTGAACAGTGTTCTAAATCCACCTTCAACCCTGTCCTTTGCTAGTCCTGCCTTGTTGAGTTGATTTGAGGCATGGCTTTCCATCTCCTTACTTGTGAGATGGTGGTTAAACTGCTGATGGAACCTGCCGTTCCGTAGCTCTATAGGATCCAGGCTCAGGTTCTTCTGCTTGGGCATGCTGGGACTGCATCTGAAGTGGTCAGTTGTCTCCCGTGCCTGAGTTGGGTCACCCTTGGGTCATGCCTTATCTTCCCTTCTGAAGAAACTCCCCTCCTGAAGATTTATGACTACTGACACCTTTCCTATGGAAATGAGGGTTTCTGGATGTTTAGACATGAGAGATGAAGTAATAGAGACACTTGGAAACCTGACTTCTGGGCCAAAAAGGGTTACTTTTCTAGCATTTCTGATTTACATCTTTTCCTTGTTGAAAATGATTCTAAAAAAATAAAAAATAAAATAATAAATTGATAAATTTCTGTCATTTTTACTTAGAGGAAATATCTGTTGCAGTGCTTTTTGAAATACAGAATAGTTATCCTGGATGAGATTTCACTATTTCTGAGTCTTGAACAATTAAAGTCTATCTGGTTCAGGTGACTTATATTTATATTATTGCTTCTGCAAGAGCAATGGCTTCATGGCATATAACTATTTATTAGGGAATAATCACAGAATCAATATGTAGGGCTAGCTTCTTAGAGCTGTAAAGCACTGAAATATGAAGCAGTGACCAGAGACAAAGAGCACTGTAAATAGGTCTTAAAGAATTTCTCCCCACATACACATCATTTTCATGCAGATAAAATAAATACTGGAAATGAGCTTATACTTTATTCAATATTTTATTATCTAAACATACATTATTGGTGGTGTTTTTTGTTTTGTTTTGTTTTGTTTTGTTTTGTGGTTTTAGATTGTTTTTATAGACCCAAAATCAAACTGTTATTCCTTCCTTATATGCCATTTTAGAGTTTTTAGACTTACTGTTGATTTTTTTCTTCTTTGGAGATGGGTGTCTTGGTTTTGTTTGTTTTATTTTTTACTGCTTTCCTATGTCATGAGTTTCTTCTCCTTCCAGCTCTCTCTGATTTTTGGTTTCATGACATTTTCCCTGTGGGAAGTAAGTGAAAGCAAGTTAGCCTCTTTTTATGAGTATAAGAGTATGACAAGGTAACCCTGTGAATTTCATAATAGAATAGAATCATTAATCATTAAAAGATCTCCAAGATAATCTAGTCCAACTGTCATGCCATCACCACCATGCCTACTAAACCATATACATCAGTGCCACATCTCCATGTTTCTTGAACACTTCCAGATTTGGTGACTCCACCACCTCCCTGAGATGCCCATTCCAACAACTCATCACTCTTCCTGACAAGAATTTTTTTCCTAATATCCAATTTGAACCTCCCTCTGCCACAAACTAAGGCCATTACCTCTTGTCCTATTGCTAGTTACCTGGGAAAGGAAGCTGACCCCCACCTTGCTGCAACTCCTTTTCAATTTCTGCCCATTAACTATAGAAACCGCCTATAAATTTCAGCAAAAAATTGGTAGTTTTTTCAGGGGAGGAAGAAGGTTGAAGGGAATATTAGTACAACAGAGTAACTCAGTTTTGGAAAGTTCTTCTGTTATTTGTATTGCCTTGTATTTAAAAGGACTGAATTAGGCTTGGAGTTGCTTTGTATCTAACATATATACATTTATGATAAAAGAGTAGAGAATCTGAGTCATAAAGGCCCAGTCTGCTTATAATTTTAGAGGAAAGCTTTCAGCCTAAAGATACATAAACCATCTGCAGTCTGCACAATGGTGCACCCAGGTCTCTGTTCTCTCTAAGTATTATATGAGACATCAATCAGGGAGAAGTCACCAGTCCAACCATTGACTTCTTCTGAGTTCCCAGTGACACCTGTATAATTATGGATATATATACCTAATCCCTCTTGTTCATTCTCTGATCTAATTTTGTTTGTTTGTTTTATCTTCATGCTTATCTTCATTATATTGTTTGCCTCTACAGCCTCCTGTAAGAACAAACTCCAGAAGCTCCAGAAGCTTTATTCTTAAAAATATATATATTCTTCTGTTTTATATCAGACTCCGTTAGTACTGTAGTAAAATTTGCCTTCCAGTCCTGCTCTAGAGATTCATGCCAACTGCAACCCTGTAGTTAATGCAAATCTACATATTTTTCTTCCTAAACATATACAAAAGAATACATAATCCCCAAGAATGCTGCCATCCTCACTATGCTGTCATCCACTGTTTGGTCTCCATAAGCATTCAGAAACCGTCAGTGAATGTCAATGGGTGTAATTTTTTTCTGCATGGAGGAATTCAGTGATGTGGAAGCCCATGTCAGACACCAATTTTTCAGACTGCCCTTGTGCTGCTACCTGTTACATGGCAACAAAATGTAATGGAATATTGGTGGGAAGGTTCCACCTCTACTGCCGTACTACCAACATTCACCTTTGAGGTTTTGAACAACATAATAGCAGAGGAGGCATTTCTTTTGTAGCAGCCTATGTAGATCTCCGGGAATCAAAATGTAGAGTGAGTGTAGGACACCAGAGCTGACCTCTGACTTCACTCACCATACTCTTTAGATGTAGATTAAGTGTCTCTGCCTGTCATAGATAAGAATGTTCCATGTGCTGTAATTGCAGCCAATATAGTGCTTTCCAGAAACGTACTAGGTACCGTAGTCTCCAGATAATGTTGTCTTAGTGTGTGCATGCATTGAAACATAAAGCAAAATAAAATGAATAATTTATCCAATTAAACAAGCACAGATTTATTATTTTCTTTCTTTTAGAATGATAACAGCCTTGAATTACTACATACATTAGCTGTGTATCCATAGGTTTCACATTTAGTTGGAGCACAAATATACCAAGGACTCAAATATACAAATAAACACAGGATGAATTTACGAAATCTTTCTTCTATGAGAGACATGGCTCTCTAATCCAGTTCTTTTCTCCTCAGTATGTTTTGTTAAGAGATATCAGGTAGCAGCAGCTGCTGTGTGATCTGGCCAGAAGACTTTTATCAGTGAAGTAATTGAAAAACAAAAACTCTCTTAAAGTGTGACTATATTTCTTTTCCCCACTATTGCTGTCTGCCACAGAAAAAGAAAAAAAAAAAATATTCCCTGACCTTTTCTCCCTGTTTTTTTTCTTTATCCAACACTGACTTAGAAAGTACAAATGAAAGAATCTCCTTTACCTCACCAGGAAGCAAAGAGCATTTTCCTCTTCATAGTACAGTATGTCTTATGTCTTCTGTAATTGCCAGTTCACTTGTGAATTACGGTGCCACTTTTGCACAACATGTGAAGAAATGCAAATGACTGGAGCCAAGAAAATTATCAAATTTCATTTCACTGTCTATTTGCTTTGTTAGGGGCTTATATTAAGTGCTTCAAAAATGTCAGTCTATGTAGAGTTCTCTTTCTGTGTTTAATTTTTTTGGCATTGAATAATTTACTTTCTAACACTTGTCTGTGTACTATTTCAGTACACTTAAAAGCTGAAGATTTTACTCTTTATTGTTCACATTAAGACAATTTAATTAGTTGACCTTTCTACTTTCCTCTAAGAAAACAACATTAAGTGTTCTAATTATTTGAGGCTTTCAAACATTTTTGCAACCACATATTGATTCCAGTTAATGTTTCTGTCTTACTAGTTCTAATTTCTATCAAGTTTATCTTGAAGTTGTTTTGTTTACACATTTATCTGCAAAGGACATTTTTGCTTTTAATATTACTTCCCTCCCAGCATGTCAGTCCTCTGAGAAAGTTTCCAGAAAAAAAGTCTCTTCTGACTTCTTTAGATGCAGTTTTTCAGCCTGGAGAAGAGATGGCTCAGGGTGAGACCTTATCACTCTCTACAACTCCCTGAAAGGAGGCTGTGGAAAGGTGAGGGTCTTTTCCCAAGTAACAGTGACAGAGTGAGAGGTAATGGTTGGACCAGGGAAGGTTCTGGTTGGATATTAGGAAAACATTATTCTAATAAAGAGTGGTGGTGCACAGGCACAGGCTTCCCTGGGAGGTGGTATAATCACCATCTCTGAAGATGTTCAAAAACCATGGTGATATGGCACAATGGTTTTGAGTGACCTGATTAGTGAGCATGGTGGGGATGAGTTGATGGTTGAATTAGATGATCTTAATGGTCTTTTTCAACTTTAATGATTCTATGATTCTATAAGGCAAACTAAACCTCATCCAGACACCTGGTCAGGAAATACTGGGGTTAGTGCTGAATGATGATGACACAACAGTGACATCTGAAGGACATCTGCTACTTCTGATAAGAATGTTCAGCTTCCTGCAGTGATTGCACTTATTCATGCTTGAGAGAGTAATTTGCAAACTGAATGTCTCCTGATCCAGACTTTAATTGCAAGGATCTAAGAGTTGGATAGAAGAGAGTAAAATAGTAGTTTCACATCAGGTGGATCCTGGAGTAACTTTCAAGTACTTCCTACAATTCTCAGGGAGGCAGAGAATGAAAAAATACACTGAAGGAAGGTAAACCTTGGAAGAATGTTTAAGATGATAGCAGTTTTCTAGTGCAGAATGTGGGAAATGCAGAATTATTACTGGTGTTAATATTTTATTGACTTGTCTTTGACATGAATAGGTTTGCATTCTTCTGGTAAATGATGTGACTGGTTGGGGAGAGAGAAGGAACACATCTGGAGGGACAGAAAATTTATATTCCTTTTTAAATACTTGTGTGCTAATATAAAGTGTTGGGTGGTAGTGTTCTGCAATGATTTGTATGTGAGCTATGTATGTTTTTGTGGTGTTCTGATGTACATTAGAATAGGAAGAAACTTTGAGAATTTGTAAATAATAAATTTAGTGTTGATTCTGTTGCCAAAATTGCTACATGCAGAAACAAGAATCTTCATTTCTATAGAGTTTGAGCACAAGTCCAAATCCTGGTTGTGTGCTTGTATTTAAGATATACAGACTTAATAAATAAATTGCCTGATAGCAATGTTTCTTTTGAAAAGGGTCAGGACAACAGGCACCCTGAATATATTCTACAGAAATGTCTTGCATCATATTTTCTTTCTATTACAGAAATGAAGCAGACAAAGACTTTTTCTTCAATATTTTCCTTCTTTTTTGAACTTCTGTATTAAATCACAGAATCACAGAATTTCAGGGATTGGAAGGGAGTCCAACCTGCTGCTAAAGTAGGTACCCTACAGTAGGTTGCATAGGTAGGCATCCAGATGGGTCTTGAATATCTCCATAGAAGGAGACTCCACAAACATTTCTGGGCAACCTGTTCCAGTGCTCTGTCACCCTTATTGTAAAGGAGTTCTTCCACATGTTTGTAAGGAACATCCTATGTTTAAGTGTTAGGCCATTAATCCTTGTCCTATTGGTATGTACCACTGAGAAGAACCTGGCTTCATCCATTTGCCTCCCACCTCCCTTAAGATATTTACAAACATGAATCAGATCCCTTCTCAGTCTTTTCTCCAGGCTGAACAGACACGGGCTTCTCATCCTTTTCTCATATGGGAGATGCGCCAGGCCCTTTACCATTTTTGTGATCCTCCAATGAAATCCTTCTAGGAGATCCCTGTCTTTTTTGAACTGGGGAGCCTGGAATTGGACACAGTTTTCTAAATGTGTCCTCACCAGTGCAGAGTACAAGGGGTGGTGCACTTCTCTCAACGTTCTGGCAATGCTCTTTTTAATGCACCCCAGGATACCATTGGCTCTCTTGGCCACACGGGCACATTGCTGACTCATGGCCAACCCATTGTCCATGAGGGCCCAACAAGTCATTCTCCACAGAGCTTCTCTAACCCTAACCCTAACTGTAACCGTAACCGTAACCGTAGTAGTGATGTCTGCAAAGATGTTCTTACCCGTATGTGCATCTTCTGTTTTATGACTGAAGCAAGGTGAGCTAACCGAAACTGTCACAACTGATCACATTAATACTGACTGATGATTTATGTCCTCTTCTCTTCTTCTCAGAAGTCTTTAAGTGTATGTGGCTTTTCTCAGGCTTACCTGTGAGAGAGAAATTTCTGTCCTACTCATATGAAGATGAGTCACAGAAATGCCGACTGACTTGACCGTTATGACACCACGAAGGAATAAGAAGGATAGAAAAACAATTTTAAATCTTTGACATTCCAAGTTCTTTGAAACTACCATGAACATAGTGAAAAACTGCTAAAAGAATCATATGGTCTTTACACTTTGACAACATCACCTTTATGCATTCTTTTATTTTATCCTGGTTAGGTAACGTCATTGCAGCGTTCTTGGCCCCATATCATTAAGAATCAAATACTTTACCTGAATGTTTGCCTCCAGTAGCAAGATTCCCATTCTTGCAGGAATTTATTTCAGGTGATTTGTTTGCTTTTTAGATTAAACTGAATTTCTAAGCACCATGTTACCTTTGTAAAATTCTATCCAAAATCTTCATCCCAGCTTAAGCCAACAGAGAAAACTGATGAAAAATATTCATTGAATTGCTGATAAACAACAAAGGATATTTTCCTATCCAACTTTCTTCATCTTCAGCCTAACTGTTTCAAAACTGAACAGCATCAACAAAATTCACTGTCTCTTAACAAACAAATCATGTCCACATGGTTATCTGAGAAATTATCTTAAATGCAGAGGCAAGAAAGAACTCTGCATCAAGCAGACAATTACACTAAAACATCCAAATCAGTCAACTGCATAATGAATCAAATGGAAAGCAGTTCAACATTCTGTTAGACAAATATCTTACAGACCAGAGCCACAGCTGTTGTTGCTATTGCTGGCTATCAGGAAGACTGGGGTAACTGAAGTATTCCCTGGTGTTTGAATCATCCCAAAAGCTCTAATTCTCCCAGTCCGTATATTTATTGAAGAACTGTGTCCTTACTTGCATAGTGTACATGGATGTTATAAGAGATATCTTACTGGCATTGCTCCAGTTTGAAACACCTGCAGCAAATAAAGCAGATGTACCACTACTCACCAGTGCATTGAATTGTTTTAACATTTTTTGCCTCATGGTTGATGGATTCCGTATAGTCTGTAATTTGCCCCTGAGGTTCATTTTCAGCCTTGTCAGGCAATTATAATCAGAGGACTGATATACAAATCAGTAAGATATTTGAATCTTCTGTCTATCTGTCTTGATTTTACTTAAAAATAAGAAAATATGTACATTAAGTGTATTCTAAAGCATAAGTGCTTAGAAGATAATTCCTAAGCATAGCAAAAGGAGAATTAGGAAATAAGGGAATGAAGAGCTGGAGGAAAATAGTGGAAATGCTTATGTTCATTATACAGTGATTAGAATGATAGCTCCGTTTTAAAGGGTGAAAATTTCTCACTCAGTAGTGAGTTACAGTTTGAATATAATACAAATTCAAAAAGATTTCACAACAGAGATATAGAACAATTTCAAGTTCCAAAAGAGACTATCCTAGTAAAAAATAAAAGGACTTTCTCACGGTTATTGTCAATTTTTAATGTGAGTTTTCCAGCTTTGGTGCCAGGATAATCTCTACTAATTAGTTTTGTTGTTGTTGTTGTTGTTTTCTTTTTTTAATGAGATATTTGCAACAATTGTAAAGGGCGGCACAGCTTAGTGCTGTATGTTTAAAATTTTATTTATTTATTTTTTTAATATCTAGAGTGATGGTGTAATAGAAATTTTACTAAAAATGATGGGATATGACTGCCACACTCCTGTTATGTGCAGTACTAAATTGTCTGAAAAAAAAGCTTGTGCTTTTATGATATCTATCATGACCACAGTGGCACAATTTTATATGATCTAAATCAATTAAAAATGTTCAAATATGTTGCCATCCAAGACTTTCTGAACATGTCTTCCAAACAAGGGAATGAGGGAGATGCTTCTGAACCTGCTGGTTGTGATTTTTCTATTTATTGGATAGAGACACTAGACAGTAGCACAACTTGATTTATCACTGCTACTTCGGAAAGTGTGCATACTTTAATTAAGTCATTCTATCAATATGTATGAAATTCCACTGTATTCTTTTCCACTAAAAAACATTGGCCAACTTCTCTGGGAGATGAAAAAGGTGTATGTAACACTGTTCCCCAAAAGGACAAATCTCAAAAACAGACTGTTATGGTGATTAGCATGGGCCATAATTTGTTGTATTACCTAAGAGTTAGCATGTCTGTTTTGAGAAATGATAAACAATTGGTAAGCTGAATCTATATCACATCTGAATAATTGGTAAAATACTCCGCTAAGTAGAGGGAATAAACACCAGGTATACAGAGCTCCTTCTCCTACCATCAGGACATGCAGCGACAGAAAGTCCAAGAGAATGGAAGGTTGCTGCAACGAAGTGCACAGACTTGACAGTCAACTCCATGCAAACATTTCCCTTAAGTATCTTTGGGTATTTTGTTACCCGCTGCTTGCTCTTGGCTATTATCCAACCACTCACAGCCTCTCCAAATGTGTATTTTATATAGCAATTTTGTTTTATTGGACATTCATTACTGTGCCCAGTTTCTGTGTAAAACTGTCATGTATTTATTAGGGGAGATGTTGGCACAAGAATTACAGGATTTTGTTTTTATTTTTATTTTTTATTTTTCTCAAGTGGTTTCTCTGCTTTTTCACTTTCCTATTGAGTGACCACTAATATGGATGAGAAGTGTGGGTTCCTGGGAAGTAATCAGAAGAGTTCTCTGCCAGAGTAATGATTTTGTTGAGTTTATTTCTTCTATGTAATTGATTTGACAAAAATGGACTCAACAAAACAAATTGGTAAGTTATATTGTGCATGGCAGCATATATAGCTAATACATGCAACATCTGCCTTACATACACTGTACATATTTAGCTTTTTGCTGAGGGCCCTTTGAGACAATGTGATTCTTTCATAATAGGAATCAAATTAAAATTCATGAAAGCTTCATATATAGAGTTGTTGAAATATTAGTTGTACCTACTGCTGTGAAAATCTTACTTCCTTCCCAGGGTGAAAAACAAGGGAAGTGATTAATCCCATAGACTGCTAGAACCATTTCATGAATTTCAGACACTTAAAAATAGTTCTGTATGGGCCTGCAGAATGTATTTGATGTTGCTGAATTTTTTTAAGTGTGAATATGCAGACAGCAAACTCAAGAAAACATAAAGCATTGACCAGAACTATTCAGGTCATGGTGCACAGTGGTATGCCATATTTACAGTGCTTAAAAATAGCTCCCTATGGAGTATTAAGTGTGTATTATTTGCCTGGCCTGGTTTTCCTCCAGATCCTACTAAGTGCCTGCAAAGTGTATATTTTCATCTACTTTTTAACTCACTGTGGAAAATGTTAATTCTCTGCCATGATTGCAGGATTTTGCAAAAGACAATGGTATACATTGCAAGATTTAGAGAGTGGTAGAGACTGAATGAGGTTGTTGAGGAGAGGAAAAATCCTCTGTGAATCACTTTCTAGGAGTGTGAAGGGGAACATGAACCATCTGAACCACTTCTGATTTCTGGCATCATCCATGCAGCCAGTCATTCAGCTGATCAGTTCCTATCCTTCATCCTGGGTCCTCATGTCAAATGGGGGTGATGGAGAACAATGAGAGTAGAAATCAGGTAGCTTCTTTATGTTATGATGAATGTGAGCTTCTGGAAAGCAGTAAACTCCTCTAGAGATATTTTCCAGGTGGCATGTGGGTGCTTTAGTACCATCCAGTGAGAAATCTCCATTTAATGTCAACTTCCAAGGTTGTTGTTGTTGTTTGTTTGTTTGTTTGTTTTTGTGGCAGTAGGTCTAATACCAACGTTTCACAGTTGTTCTTTCCTTGGTCTTGACCACTACCCATGCAATATCATTTTCCCAACCTCTGAGCCTTGAATCTGTTGTGTAATGACACTTCAGGAATAAGGGAGAGAGACCCCTCCTTCTGCTATGGGTAGAGATGAGAGTCCCTTGTCTATTGGGTCAGTCAAGTTCCACTACCTCCAGGTTCAAAACCAGCTTATCTTCTTCTTGAGGGATCTTTAGACTATCAGTTTGCCTGTATCAATGCACAGTACTATGAATCAATCTCTCTTAGTTTTCCAGACACCAGGCTGACTGGGGATTCCCTTTCCCAGTCTGGCTACTTGCACAAGAAGTTGATCGAGCTGAGCACACTTGCATTCATGGCCTCTCTGCCCTCAAGTCTTAGGGGGACTTTTAGAGCTCCCCACACTCAACGGTCTAGGCAGATATTTCTCTCCTCAGGAGGTCTGTTTGGGTATATGTGTCCTCTGAGTTTCAGCCCAGCAGTTGCAGCAGGTAGACGTCGTTTTTGTTTCTGTAGATAAAGAAAGTGACTGCTAGCATGCCGTGCTCTGGTTGTTATGCTCCTGATTGTCCATGCTCCATAGGGGCTTCATTTGTACTTGTGATGTAGGCTGCCACTGCTCCTGGCAGCCCTCTCCACATGCCTTGGACTTCCTCTGTACAGGATAATATTCCCCAGGTTTAACTTTGTGGGATAACTTGGATGGAAGTAAAAATGTGCAAGTGAATAAAGAGATAGAGCGGGGTGAAAGTAAATGGAAGTTCAGTATGGGGAAGCTGTAGTTATGGGAAAGAAGATAAAAGCAGGAAGAAAAATTAATGAAATCTCTAAATCCACAAAGTCTATAGGACTATTTCACATAAAATATAAAATCACTCACTCTATTTCACACTGTAATAGGCTCCCCAGTGTGTTACATGAGTTCTTAGCTGTCATTTATTTATGTACATATGTATGTATGTATTTATTTATTTATTTCACATTCTCAGTATACTTTGAAGGACTTGTCATTGCAACTTGTTCACTTTACAATGCTAGTGAGGTACATTAGCCATGCTCCTGTAGTGGATTGTACATCTCGGTTTCACATAAGAGGCACATAGTTCATGAATACCATGGCTGTTCCACATCACATACAGGAGAAAATGAATGAGGAACAAGGGATTTGCTTGAAAAAGTGCAGTCCCACTCAGAAAAGAAAGAATATTAATGAACACAACCTTTTCGAAAGTTGAAGTACTTTGTTACTTGCAACGAAGTTAAATGTCTTTTGCAAATAGCATATGAGTTGAGAGAGAAAATACAGAATACCAACAATCAAGGTTCTTGGGCCATGAACAGCCCTTTTTTTAGGAGGGAACTGTAGTGGCACCTCCATAGTTTTAGACATCTTGAGTATGAAAGTGCAGTCTACTGAATGAACATATACGTATACGCATACTGTGGGTATGTGTGTTTTGACGTATCCTTTCATGAGGAGGATGCAGTTCTGGAAAGAATGAACAGCATGAAAAGGTGTATAGACAAATGACTCTCTCTATTCAGAACAGAGGCTGAAAAGAAGTTGAATAGACACGATTTGTTCACAGATCATTGTGCTTTTACAACACATTTCACTGTGTCAGTCACACTGAATGCTTTTCAGGCATTTTAAGAGCCCTTTGCATTACAAAGACACTTTTACTACATGTAAGTCTAGTCAGAATTTGTTATAGATAAGAAGCCTGTAGACAGGAAGCTAGGAAGAAATATATATACAAAATATACATGCAGGTATCTATATTTGTAAATAGAGACTCTTCACAGCACTTCAATGTTTACGCTGCAGCACATTCTTCCTTCTTCCTTGGGACAGGGAGAAGACTCTTCAAATCCCACCTTTCCTGACCTACCTCAACACGCTGTGAAAGAAGGAAAAAAAAAAAAAAAAAAAAAAAAAGCGCTATTATTTCCTCTATGGTATTGATCCTTCTGAGTCAGATATGCTGTAAAATAGCCTGGAGCAGTACTTGTGTTTGCTCGCAATAAGCATTTTATGCCCCAGATACAGAGACACATTTGTGCTCTGAACACTATTTAAGAGAACGTGTAATTTTGAACAGTGGAAGGGATTGTGAATAACAAATAACTAAGATTTAAACAACTGCAATGTCTTAAACAATTTAAGTCTTCTTTTCATTTAATTAATAGATGTGTTTTCTAGTTATTTGTTAGTGGTATTACTTCTAATACTGGCAAATCTATCCATGGAGAGAAGATTTCAGGATTTACTGAGGGATTTCTTATGAAGAACTTGCAGGGAAATTTCCAGTCAGTGCCCAAAGCTATTTTGGCAGTTAATTACAAATACTTTAAAAAGCAGTGAAGGAAATAATGTCAAATTCACACTCAGAGTTTAAAAATACTAAACCTTGAATGTAAAGTGAGAATCTGTTTGAAGGTTCTCACTGCTTGTATTACAATAGCACACAGAAATTCCCACTGAATCAAAGGACCATTTGTAGTTCATTATAAAACCTTAGAAGGCTCAGAAAAAGCGTGTAACTTCTTAACATTCCTTTTCCACCCAGCATGCCTCTGAAAGTCATCCCCCTCCCACTTTATACTATGTGTATAACTCTTCAAGTATATATTCTGTGCTACATCATAGGCTGTTAATAGCGGTTTTTAGAGCTCCTTTGTCAGGACTTTGATTACCTGGTAAAATACAAAGGATTTGTAGTCTGAAAACATTGGTGCTATGTAATATGTATTCTATAAGCACTGGATATATGGCAAAAGAGACAAAGCATCTTCGGGGTAAACTGGAACTTCAACAAAAAATACAATGGCAGGGAAGGATGTCTAGGAGGAAAGGCATTGGGAAGTGAAGCATCTTGCTTAGGGTCACATAGCAGTTCAAAGGGCATAAGAAGAGCACACACAAACTGTGTTATCCCCAGCCTAGAGCTCTACATTACATTGTACTCAGTATAGCTTTGCAACATTGTGTAACAGCTTGACAAAGATCTACCAAGCCCACCTCAAATCACAGAGGAGATAAATTTCTATCAAAGATACCTATTCTTTTCACTGTCTCAAGATTATTTTGTCCCACACAACTGCAAATAAACAAGAAATTTGTTGCATTTTTTTTTGTATATGTATATATATACACATTATATATGCATATATATATATTCATAATTTCATAATTTTCATAATATTTAGGATGTGTTTTATTGATTTGTATGTGACAAATGTGTGAAAATGTGTTTGATTACAGCAACTGAAAGTATTCTATTTTCTCTATGCATTCTATTTTGGATGATTCATTGCAGGTTAAAAAGTGCAAGTTAGATGTTCCTCTTTTGGTAATGGGTTGAATATCAGATCCTAAGTAACTGTATTGGGTGGTGGTTTTTGTGAACATGATATTGGAGCAAACACCAGTTTGGTTCATTATTACTTCTTTTCAACCATTTCTGTGCTGTTCTATGAAGAAATACTAGCTTTGAAGGCTCAGTTCCTCAGAGCAAAGAGAAATACTTAGATTGCTATGTTTGTTATGCAGAAATAGAACTGGAAATAGTATTTAAAATGAAGGTGTCATAGGACATGTATATCTGTTTTATAATCACCTATGTGGCAAGGAGACATGAGTCAACCTCAGAAATCTGGTCACAAAACTGAGAGGTCTTGATGCTATGACATCATGCCCTAATCTTAGTGCTATCATTACACACACAGTAGATGATAATGAAAAAACTCAAAATATTTTTAATGGAAAAAAAAAAAAAAGTGATTATAAATTCCCTTTTATGGTTAAGTACTCTGTTTTTCTAGAATCAGAGACTTGCAGAAATATTGTGGTGGGAAGGGTCCTTAGGAGGTCATCTAGTTCAGCCTCCTTGTTTAAGCAAGCATGCTGCAACTCACCCTACACTGTCACAATGTCCAGGTGACTTCTGAAGATCTCTAAGAGTGGACACTGTCCATCAAATCTGAAAACCATAGTATCATTTAAGTTGGAAAAGACAACTGAGACAATCTAGTGCAACTGTCAACCCATCCCTACTATGCCCACAAAACCATGTCCCTCAATGCCACACCTGCTCTTTTCTTAAACATTCATGGATGGTGACTCCACCACCTCCATGACTCCTCTGGACAACCAATGAATATCTGAATAATCAATGTGAACTTTGTTCATTGCTGATCACAGTTGTTACATTAAAGAGGATATTGACATGTTTGTGTTTTCTGTGACATCACAGTGAGTTCTTCTTGAACCAAGAAACATTAAAATTCTATCTGGAATAAAACCTTAATATACTATTATTAAGCCAAACTCTATATTCCTGAGTGGAGTATTGGTTTTCTCACAGAAGTCACTCCTACACACTGAAGTATTCCCCAGACTGATAACTAGTGGACTTCAAATGAGGGATTCAAGTCTTTCTTCTTAGGCAGGCTTCTTTAAGGAATGGTGTCAAAAACCAGCATTCTAGGTTACTCAAGGACACGACGACTGTGTACACTTGCCAGTTGATTAACTCTGCAGAAATGATGTTCATTGGACTCCTACAGAGTTAGGGCCAACATGATGCAAAGTCCTGCCAATTTAGTTTAGCGTTTCTCTATCAAAAGGTTCAACTAATCCTCTGGGACCTAGATTGTTTTATTGCTTTTGGTCATGTAGTGGCAACATATCAGTTCTCTCAAGAAATACATGGCTTGTGAATGGTAATGTTTATGCCCCAAATTGCATGTCTTCTGCTCTTCTTCTGTATGCTTTCTAATACTCCACATGATTTTCTGTTAGAAAAGAGGAATTGCAGAAGCAAGTATTCAGGAAAAGAGCATTAATATCATACCATGTAGTGAATTGGTATGCAAAATGTAGTTCCCAAACCTACTGAACCATGGAAATGCTAACAAGAGGAGAGATAGCTGAGTTTATTAAATTGTGCACAGTTCTACTCTAGTTTTCTGCGTGGCATGTCTGCTCTGTACATGCAGCACTGAAGATGACTATTTCTGAACAACACCAGAAGGCAAATTAAAAGCTGACTACAGTGGCCTGGAGTTCAGTCCAGGACAGAGCTGCTGTCAGTCAACTGAGCAATGTAGAAGTGCCAGCTCATTAAGCTGAGAGAAGAGGATGGTGGAAATATTCAGGCATGGTTTCTATATCTCTAGTACAGACCATTCCTGTTAGTTGCAAATTTATAACAGTAGTACTTCTAAAGATATTCCTCCTGTCTCTGATGTTGAACAAGCCATTAAGAGTTTGTGTGAAATTTAATAGCAGACTATTAGGC
Source organism: Excalfactoria chinensis (assembly GCF_039878825.1). Classification (NCBI taxonomy): domain Eukaryota; kingdom Metazoa; phylum Chordata; class Aves; order Galliformes; family Phasianidae; genus Excalfactoria; species Excalfactoria chinensis. The sequence continues at coordinate 179,216,580 of NC_092825.1, forward strand.
TGCGCATAATTCTACCAAACTGAATTATTCTACATTTTGTTCTCAGGATAATATATTTGAAATACATGATGCTCAGAAGTCAAAGTCCGTTTCGTTTTGTATTGAACTATGTTTCAGTATTTCATGGCAGTACAGTAGAACCCATAAGGTGTCAAAGTCAAGATTTATCTTATCTTGCATTGTCTTCATTTGTAGCTGCAGAAAAGTTGCTACAAAAAAGCCATACTGAAAGACAATGAAAATAAAAACCCTGCTTACTTCCAAAAGACTTGCTATTAATACCAAACATGCACTGGTTAAATTATGGGGTTTTATGTCCCACCCAAAACTTGGATCATTAAGTCAGTAGTGTTGTTAGTCATATAACTGTCCAGTCTCCCTTTGTGTCATGCAGCTGTGTATTGCACAGTCTAATTATTTATTGTCTGGATATAATCAGCAATTGTCCGTTCTCATTTGATTGAAGGCCTCCTTTGTGCTAGAAGGGAATAGTAGCCTCCATTTCTCTTTCCACAAAGCATTTGGTTTTTTACACTTTATTATGTCCCCTCCTGCTTGTTTAATTTCTCTGGAAAATAACACTATTCTTCATAATCTCTATTCATGGAGAAGGGCTTTATTTCATCTCCTAATCATTCTCATTATCATTCTTGTGGAAACCCCCACCCCTGATTCTCTCTGTCCTGCAATTATAACTCTCTCCTTGCTATTCTGCATATAGAGATTACTTTTGACATCAGATGCTCAGTTGTCAAAGCACAGCAGTATACAGTACGTTCACTCAAAACTTTTATCAGATATTACAACCATCTGGCTCACTGGCCAGTCCATGTGTAAGAGGCCGAATTACTGTAAGAAACAGAAGCAGCAAAAAATCTCAAAGACAGGAATGCTATTGCCATCCAGTCCCTTTAGCTATGCTCTCCCATAAAGACTGAACTGCATTTGCTAAAACATAACAAAATATATTGTGCTTGCATGAATATTTTGGTAGGCACAAACTTGGACATTCTCATAAGGTTGGACAGATGAAGGGGAGAATGGACATACTTAGTTATTCTCAATGCAGTTTTTTTATACCATGATAGTACTCCATGTTATTTGCCATATTGTTCTTTATGCTTGTTTAGGCTAGCTAATAGTCACAAGAAGAAAAGCTGCATATGAAACTTTTTCTCACAGTAAACTAGGGGCTGTATAGAGGCTTGTCACCTAAAATGTCTGGAAGGTACTACTTATTAGAATACTGAAGAATCTTCCTGGTGTAAAATTAAAGTGTCCAGATGAGAATTCAATCCTATCATTCTTAATCTTTAATTTGGAGAAATATGGATTTGAAGGCTGGAAGATGTAGTAGATAAAGAGTTAGTTGGACTGTGGCAGCCACATATTAGGATCAACTGCTTTCAGTGTAGGTGAAATCTGGTCATGAGTGGTCTTCCCCAGAGATCTGTCTCAAGTCCAGTGCTCTTCAACTTGTTTATCAGTGAGCAAGGTAGTGGGACTGAGTGTACCCTCAGCAAGTTTCCTGACAACACCAAGCTTAGTGAGATGCCATGCACTGGCATAGTGCTACAGATAATTGTTGTTGCCTATGGGAGACAGTATGGTTTTTTTGGCCTCCAACTTTTTCCATGTACTATATATGAAATGCTGGTGACCATCTCAGGACTATGAAATTAATTTCTGAGACAGCATTTCAAACCTAGTATGAGAGTCTTTAGTGCTCTATAAAAATCTCAGGGTTTGAATTCCATGTGAAGTGCGAACCCAAATTGAAATGTCCAAAATAACTTTAGAATACAGAAAACAAACTCTACCACCTGCCTTCTTTTGTATTACACAGCAGACAACTACAGAATAGTAGCTAGATCTTAAAATATTATTTGTTTAGCTTTCCCTCCATTTTATTTTTCCCCTCTACATGTCAAAACCACCCTTATTCTGCTTGCATACCTACTAGTACTTATCAGTACAGCATACAAAGTTCGTGTTTTATTCTCTTATTAATACATTTGGAAAAAGAACAAAACAAACAAACAAAAAAGCCACCTTACAATTTCAGAGAGAGAGAGCTGCATCTAATGTCTGACATTTCACTGAACAGAAAATACAGGAGCAGCAAAGACCTGTTTTCATACAACGCTCCTTAATCATGAGAAACCAGGTTCTGTCACGTATTTCCATAAATGTAATCATATGGTATATAAATAGAATTGTTTTTTTAAATAGAATAGCTGTCAAAGTCTTCAGTCAGACTTCATCAGCAGCTCTTTAAGAGAAAGGTCTGATTGAAAAGCAAAGTCAGTTGGCAGCAATTTAGTATGAGGGCTAGTAATCAGCACTTCAGTTTCATTCCTGTTAAGCTAAAGGAAGTCATTTGACATAGATGTCACTAGGAAGGGTACAATATAAATACTGATGTTTTGAAGATCTCACAGAAGCAGCAAATACGCTACATGAATATTATAATGTAGGTGCAGAAGGTACTGTCCATATAATTACCAAGGGAGTATTTGCATGTAAAAGAAGAAAATGTGTTCCTCTTCAATCTCTCTGCTTCAATAAATTAAATATAAGAAATAAGAGAACAATACAAGCAATAAAAGGACTCTTTTCAGGTTTGGATAAAATATTGAAAAATGGATGTGATGGTGTAAGCATGTAATAATATGTGCATATTCAATGTATTGGTATTAAAAGCTTTCTGTGTGTCATGCAAATTCTACAGAAGACTCATTGACTTGAATAAAGTAATCAGCATCTCTGAGCGGCAGTTTCAAAGGTTAATCTTCATTCATTTATACCTCTTCAGTTGACTTATCATTTGCAGAGTTAAATTAAGAGCAAGGTAAAACAGAAGTGCTGTGTTGAGTGACAGTTCCTAAAGTCTTCCGCTTGAAGAAGCCCTGACTGAGTTCTGTTCAATAAATGTATTGCAAAATCCTGGGTAAAACCAGTGCCAAGAAGGCTGCAGGAAGGATTTTCAGCATTTATCTTCTGTAGATGTTGAGAAGCTGCAGCTCTTCTGGTACAGATCAGAATAAAAAGTGGCTCTTCCATTACATCCTTTGTTGAGATATTAGCAGTGGGGGCTGACTCATGAATTACCTTGCCTAAGGTCTTTCAGGGGTGATTTTCACCACCAAAGGATTTGGTTATTTCATTCTGAAAGCTACCAGAAGATATTTTCTGTCCACCAAAGGGAAAGAAATAATCACTCAGGCTTTGAAATCTAGAAGATGAAAGATTTCCAGACAATGGAACTCAAATTTTGGGGAAATGCCATTTAACTTGTTTTAGTTCCATTTATTGGGAATATCGTATAGATACTTCTATTTAGTAATTACATATTTCTACTCTATTAAGCTTAGTAGAGCAGGCAATTTTCAATATATTAATGCTGATTAGTAAGCCTTTTTTAAAATACAATACTGGAATCAGTGGGAAAACAAGTAATTCCTGACATGTCTGAGCGTACCAACTGATGCTAAGACAGCATTTTTGTTTTGATATATTCACCTTGTATATTAGTACTGAGTTGTTATGCCTTTCTCCCTCAGCCTAAGTAGAGAAACAAGTGCTTAATGCTAGCAGTCAAACTCACAGAGACATAAAGACAATATTTTCAAAACTGATCTATACTTGGGAGATTTAAGTCTCGGGTGCATGTTAAAATTATAGCGATTGACAAGTTAACATTTATGAGATAAACTGATAAGCAATAAACTTTTAAGTACTACAAACATTGGGATTTCAAGTGTTTTAGAAAACAACAAGATGTGGTTATGCCAGCTCAGAGCACACTCAGAAATGTTTTGATAATGGACAGTAGACGGGAGTAGATATTTCAGTATCTCAAAGTAAATTGGACAGCTTCCACATCTTTTTTCATGTAGTATTAGCTAAGAGAAAGGAAAAACATGATTTCTTCTGTTCCTTTATAAGTCTAAACATGTCTGAATCTTAGAAAAGGTTGGGAAATAAGTCTCCAGGGTATGAAATTTTTATGGTGTTGTAAAATCGGCTATGAAGAGTAACTATTTTGTCTAAACTATTAACTATTATTACAATCAAACCAAACCACAACAAAACAATGTAAATAATTGTGTTGCACTCCTATAATTAAAAAACACTGATATACTATAAGACTTCCAATTATAAAGAAAGTTAGATTTTTCTAACAAATTGCAGTAGTGAAGCTTTATAAAAAAATCACAAATTTTACTGGCCTTGAGTTTTCCCACTAAATATCTTGAGCTTGACAAAGACTTGACTGGGTTACAAAGTGAGTTTCACTGAAAGGTTGTCCTTGTTGAAGTAGTTTGATTTTAAACAGTCTCCTTAGACATAGATCATAGAATCATTAAAATTGGAAAAGACTCCTAAAATCATCTAGACCAACAGTCCACATGCCACCAATACTGCTCACTAAACCATGCCCCTTAGTACCATATCTACATCTCTGGGGAGAAATAGAGGCATCTCTGAGGCAGAAATACAAGACCAAGGGACATAGAGAATCAACATATTTATTTCTGGAGGGTCCCAATTACTTTATTTTTATTTTTATTTTATTTATTTATTTATTTATTTATTTGCCAGACAGCTGCATTCCTGACAAGTATGAAAAACTTGGATGCCACCCTCCAGAGTCCTCATTTTTCTATTTCCTGAGCTCAGTCATGATTTGTCCTGATATCCCCAAATAACCACAGAATAAAGACTCTGTTAAGTTTGAAACCTAACTCAAATGTCATCTTAATTATTATAAAGTTGTGAAGTTTCACCAAGTGGGATTGAAAATAACTAGCACTCTTGAGAACTTCCACAGTAAGAATAACAAGAAGGTCAAATTAATTTAATTTGTTAAAATGAAACTGGGAAAACAGAGTTTCAGAAATTCCGTGATTTTTGAAATGTTTTCTTCAGTTAATTGCTTCGTAATGAAAATTTTTAAAAGTTACAAAATGTTAAGCCAGAAATCAGGAATTTCATAGCTTAATGGTATGTTCTTGTGGCCTTCGATGACTTACTTTCCTATTTGATTTGCACCCCACATCACCCCCAGGAACAATGTGGCAATTACCAGCTTTTCTTTTTTCTCACTGAAATTAGCTTTTCTCCCATTGTCTTAGTTTTATATAATATAATTTTGTAAGAGTTTTGGAGACAAAGAAAACATAGATTTAATTCTTCCTTGTTAATTACTTCATCTTTTTGCTGCTTCCAGTCCTTCCTAATGAACAAGAAAAAGACCAAAGTTATTTGTAAAATCTGCTCTGCATGGTTGCTGGGCTACTAATGACTGGAAAAGATAAATTAGTCAAACTCTTATTAGGCTGGTGGTTAGCAAGTCAGAACCCATGACACAAAACAGTGATAGTGAGAGAATAATTTTGGACCATTATTGGCCTATAACAGGATCAAATTATTACGCTTTTATTTATTAGGCTATCTCTGCCAATCATGCGTTACATGTTGGGTACTGAAGCACTAACCCTGTATGCTTTAAAGTTTTATGAGGCTAAATGAATTAGCATCTGGCAGATACTGCCTCCTGCTTGCTGTCAGTTCCATTTAAATTTACTTGCATTTGATTTTTAATATTGTTTCTACCGATTTTATGTATTTTATGTATTTGTTTTTCTGGATGCTATGCAAATATCAAAAGCAGCAACATGGTAAAATAAACCCATAATCTAGCAAATTTTTTAAGTTTCACACAGTTACACAGTGCATAATGCTGTAAACAGATTTTCACTTTTAGCTTTTCAATTCTGTGGTTTTGATTCTTCTTGTAAGCTGGGTGTACCATGGTGATTTTCCTTGCAATTATTTCAAGTGGGATTTGTGTGATAAAATCTAGATGCATATAATGTATGGTACAAAGAGAGCAGTACATGACATGTCTACAGAAGGTCAGTTAGTCTCAGCATGTGACTGTTACATACACAAATACATGTAATGTTGCAACATTTAAAACTAGATGAAATAAACTCTAGACTGTTTTCCTGTGGTAGGGAAATGATTTACAGAATTTGTGGAAACCACATCCATTAGAATATGCCCAAACAATAGACATACCTGGGTATCTACATATATCAATTTTGAGATTGCTATCTCTAGCTTTCCTATTAATATAAACCCTAAGCAACCTACAGTGGTAATGATAAAATTTTATCTTCCTGTGTGTTGTCAATTTAATTTTAGTGTTCTTTAACATGGTTCAAAACTGTTCACTTTTTCCTTCTGAAGCACCAGGAATTTGTAAATCTATATATTCAATGAAATTACTGCTTTTGAAACAGAAAAAATAAAATTCTGGAGATGTTGAGAAAAATCTTTAAGTGATTATCCTTAAAATGAAAAGTTTAGTCTGAATTTATTGCTACCTCTTTTACTACTTACTAGCAAGTTTGGTACCACATTATTATGTCTTCTTCAGCATTGAGTAATTTCTGAGTGGAGAGTGAAAGCATCACTAATATTCTGGATACATGCACTCCTGAAAAAAGAGGGTGAAATATAAGCAAATTCTGAGTGATTTAGGGCATAGAGTTACAAGTCTTCAGAGATATTTGTCTACTAAAATGTTAATAATCATAGTTTTTTATTCCCTTAAGTAAATGTTTGGTGGTTTGTGCTGTCTTAGATTCAGAACTCACATATACTCCATGATGGTGTATATGTATATTTAGGGTGTACTGTATTGAAAGAACTAGAGAGTGCTTTCAATAACATGGAGAAGAATGAGATTGCTATTAGTTTGATGTGAAGAAAGAGGTCTGCTCAAAGAAACATCTCCCTCATTTTTCTGACTGAGACCCACTTTAATTTCAAAGCTCATTCTCCATTAACTTCAGAACTTACGCTGCCTTCTAATTCTCCCTTTCTCCTAACCTCTCTCTTCCTCCAAACAATGGGAAGTATGAGATTTAAATTATAAAAAATATATGTTTCTGTGGTGTATTACAAAACATCAACATTTCAGCTTTATATTGTATAAAGAAGAATGCAATAGCTGATAAAGAATGTACTTATATCCACATAATCACAAGGCAGACCTTGGGAAATATCATGAAGATATGCATTATGCTTTTTTTTGAGCTTACAAGTATTGCAAGCACCAGACCTAATGCTACAGTCAGAGGGAGAAAAAGTTGAACCTTCTGCATCTGTCTGCCATTATTTTGTTTTTGTCTTACATAGCAAAAGCAGCACTTTCTTTTTCACTGGACCACACATATGCTGCATGGCAGTAGACATGAATTAGAGCGTAAATATAATTTGTTATTTTACTCATTCATCAATTTGAGAAAGTCATTTTCTTATCGTAGAAAAGCTGGTAGGATTTGAACTTTAAGTTACGCTAGCTGTGAAGTTATACAATTTCTGACTGACATTTCTGTAATGGGAGATCTGTTTTCCTAGCTGTAACACCTTTTACAGCTTGAAAAACTTAGTGAGACAAGGCTTACAGGAAAAAAATGTTTTTTACTAGATCATAACTGGGAAAAAATAAACAAAACAAACAAACAAAACAGCTTACAGACAAGTCCTTCTTGTCTGTAATCATTAATCATATATAATCATATAATCATTAAAAGTGGAAAGATCACTAGATCATCTAGTTAACCATTAACCCATCACCACCACACCACTAAATCATGTCCCTCTGCGCCACATCTACCCTTTCTTTTCAAGACTCTGGGCATGGTGCCTCAACCATCTTCCTGGGCAGCCTGTGCCAGTAACTCATCACTCTTTCTGATAAGAAATTTTTTATACCTGTGCCATCTCCTTGTGAGTATCTGGTATCTTGGAGGTTAGACTCAATGATCTTTCGAGGTCCGTTCCAACCCATACGATTCTTTAATCTTAAGACATAATAAGTACTCTCACATATTGGTAATCAAACACCATTCTGGATGGTAAGTAAATTTAGGTGTTTTCATCTTAAATTGAATTATGTCTTTAAAAATAGTTGAGATTAGTATTGCTTTTTTACTGCGTTCTCCCTCATTCCACTCTTCTGTAAAACTAACAAAGTAATATCAAGCACACTGAGATCAGAATGGTTTCTTATGGCATAATATCATAAATCCATTAAAATAATTTCATGAAATCTGCTTGTAATAGTGGACTGTGCTAGCTGAGGAGCCAGTCCAGTAGATATAAGTGCTTTGAAACCCTACAGTAATACCTACTACAAAACTGCAAAGCAATAACTTCTAACAGATTTTTCCTAATTAGCCACTAAAGATGCTGAGTTAGATCTTCCTCCAAACAAAATTTCATGCAAAGTTAAAACAAAAAAAGTTAAACAGTTTAACTGATTTAGCCCATTAGATATAAAACATGCTTTATTCTCTCAGAACAAGAAAAAATCTCTTTTTCCTTGAATTTGCTTGATTCATGTGTTCTAGTGGCAAACAATATGGCAATTATCATGTAACAATATCTGAACATATTCATATTCATGTCATATCAGAGCAGCATTTATGTCTTACATATAATGGACATAATGACATATCTGGATGGAGGGAGTGCTACATTATGGTAAGGCATATGAGATATTTAAAACTATATATATATATTGTCATATCAGAGCAGCATTTATGTCTTACATATAATGGACATAATGACATATCTGGATGGAGGGAGTGCTACATTATGGTAAGGCATATGAGATATTTAAAACTTTATATATATAATCAGAATCATAGAATCCTTAGAGATAGAAAGGACTTTAGAGGTCATCTAGTCCAACTTCCCTGCAATGAAAGGGGGCATCCACATCTAGACTGGGTTGCCCAGGGCCTGATCTAGCCTTGCACTGAAAGTCTCCAATGATGGGGTATCCACATCATCTCTGGATAACCTGTTCCTCATAACCTTCACTGTTCTTATATCTAACCTATATCTACCCTCTTTAAGCTTGAAGCAATTTCCCACTGATCTGTCACCAAAGCTAATTAGTGCATCCTTTCAAGCAGCTTCTCTTTATATACTGAAAGACTGCTACTAGGTCACATTGGAGTCTACTTTTCTCCAGACAGAACAACCCTACCTCTTTCAGCCTGCCCTCATAGGAGAGATTTTACATCCCTTGGATCATTTTTTATGGCCCTCTTCTGGACACACTCCAATAGTTTTACGTCTCTTCTGTACTAAGGACTCCACATCTGGATGCAGTACTCCAGATGAGGTCTCACCATCACAGAGTAGAGGCGCAGGATCACCTCCTTCACCCTGCTGATCACACTTCTTTTGATGCAGCCCAGGATATGGTTGGCCTTCTGGGTTGCAAGGGCACAGTTCTGGCTCATGTCCAGCTGCCCATCCACCAGTACCCCCAGGTCTTTTTCATCAGGGCTGCGCTCAACCTTTTCATCACTCAGCTTGTATCAGTAGTGGGACTTGCCTTGACCCAAGTTGCAAAACTTTGCACTTAGATTTGTTGAACCTCAAGAGGTTCACCAGGGCCCACTAATCAACCGTGTCTAGGTCCTTCTGGATAGCATCCCATCCCTCAGAAGAGCTGACCACATCCCACAGCTTGGTGTCATCAGCAAACTTGCTGAGGGTGCAATCATCCCCATCATCAATGAGGATATTAAAGAGAACACATCAGTCCCAGCACTGACCCCTGCAAACACCACTTGCCACCGATCTCCATCCAGATACTGAGCCACTGACCACCACTCTCTGGTCTTGCTCCTGCTGACAGTTCTTTGTCCATTGAAAAGTCCATCCATCAATTCCATGTCTTCCCAATTTGGAGAGAAGGATGCTATCTCAAAGGTCTTACTGAAGTCCAGATAGATGATATAAGTGGCTCTTTCTTTGTCCATTGATACAGTGACACTATCATAAAAGGCCTCTAGGTTGGTCAAAGAGGAATAGCCCTTGGTGAAACAACACTCTTCTCCCTTATCACATTTTTGTCCTCCATGTGCCTTAGCATAGCTTCCAGGAGGATTTGCTTCACTATCTTCCCCAGCACAGAGATATGACTGACAGGTCAGTAGTTTTCAGGGTGATGCTTTGTATCTTTTATAAAAAAGAGGTGTGATGTTACCTTTTCTCCAGTCACCAGGGTCTTCACCTGATTGTCATGACTATTCAAATATCACTGAGAGTGGCTTGGCAACTACATCAGCTAATTCCCTCAGGATTCTAGAATGCATCTCACTTGAATTCATAGGCTTGTTGATGTTCAGATTCCTCATTTACAGTGGGAGGGACATTGCTTCCTCAGTCCCCTCTTACCAAACAAAATGTTTGAGGGCTGTGTGACAAGCAGTTATCAGAGAAGACTGAGACAAAAAAGTTAAGTTCTTCAGTTATCTCCTTGTCTGCTCGTACCAGCCTGCTTCCCTGTGTCACTCACTAGGGGCGGTATACCCTCATGGAGTTTTCATTTCTGGTTAGAGGCACCTATAAAAGCTTTTATTATTCTTTACATCCCTTGCCAAGCTCAGTTCAAGTTGGGCCTTGGATTTCCTCAACCCATCCATACACATCCTAGCAGCTTCCTTATAATCTTCCCATGGTACTTGTCCCCGTTTCCTATGCCTGTACATTTTCTTCTTGCTGTTCAGTTTGACCAGCAGGTCCTGGTTCAGCCACACCAGTCTCTTGCCTGTCTTATCTGATTTGTTACACCTGGGGATGGAGAGCTCTGGTGCACTGAAGAAAGCCTCCTTAAACATCTGCCATCTCTGCTCTGCACTCTTGTCCATGAGGATGGTTTCCCAGGGTGCCTTTTTGGCTAAATTCCTGAAGAGATGCTAGTTGGCTTTCCTAGAATTTAGCTTCCCAGTTTTACTTTTTGTCTGCCTCATGTCCCTCTGAGCATGAACTCAACAATAACATGGTCACTACTGCTCAGGCAGCCTCCAGTCCTGATGTCACCAATCAGTTCATTCACACTGGCAAGCAACATGTCCAATATTGTATCTACATGCTTATATAAAAAATATTCCAGAGAACTAAAAAGAAAGTTACATTTAAGTTTGCCATTCATTTGGCAAAATACATCCTACTGATTCTGTTATCAGTCAGCAAAATGCCCATTTCACACATATCATGCATGGAAAGCAGAATTATTTGAAATATGTCAACGACCTACAGCATGAGCATATGGGAGTAGATGAGTGCTGAGTTAATGACTTCTGTCATTGTGCAAATCAATTAGACTTCTGCAATTGTTCATTTTATTTGTTTTCCCTTTTGAACACAAGCAAGTGGAGTCATATTCTCTAATTAAAACAATTTTAATTATATTTTGCATGCATAAATGAAATATTTTTGTACTGTGATTTACAGCCTCAGACATACATATAATATAATATTAATAATATATCAGGCATCGTGTTCATTTCTCTGCTCCTTTTAGTAGCCTTCCAACAACAGATATTTTATTTCTCAGTGGAGCTGAAGACCTTCTGAATGTAAGGGCATTTCAGCTAGAAGTGAACTTTCATTTCATTAGGAAAATAATTGATGACAATAATATGAAAAAGATTAATTATACTTTCCAGGAGAGTATTTATTCCCGAGTTAGAGGGTATGCCTCTTGTATGATTCTTGTATCAAGAATGGTGTGGTGAACAGGACTAAGGAATTCATTCTGCCCCTGTACTCGGCATTGGTGAGGCCTCACCTTGAGTACTGTGTCCAGTTTTGGGCACCTCAGCACAAGAAAGATATGGAAGTACTGGAGGTACTGGAGCAGGTCCAGAGAAGGGCAGCGAGGCTCGTGAAGGGCTTGGAGAATCAGCCCTATGAAGAGAGGCTAAGGAAGCTGGGGCTGTTTAGTCTGAGGAAGAGGAGGCTGAGGGGAGACCTTATTGCCGTCTTCCAGTACCTGAAAGGTTCTTACAGTGAGAGTGGGGCAGGTCTCTTCTCACTAGTGACATGTGACAGGAAGAGGGGAAATGGCCTCAAGTTGCGCCAGGGCAAGTTTAGGTTGGATATTAGGAAGAACTTCTTTACAGAAAGGGTGGTTAGGTACTGGAATGGGCTCCCCAGGGAGGTGGTTGAATCACCATCCCTGGATGTGTTTAAGAGCCATTTGGATGTGGTACTGAGGGATATGATTTAGCAGAGTTTTGGGTTTTTGGTTTTTTTTGTTTGTTTGTTTTTGTTTGTTTGTTTGTTTGTTTGTTTTTTAGAGATGGGGTACTGGTTAGGCTGCGGTTGGACTTGATGATCTTCAAGATCTTTTCCAACCTGGGTAATTCTATGATTCTATGATTTCTATAGAAACTCCAATGAAACAGCATGGGGAGAACTTAATTCTACAGTATCTTCCTTAAGTTATGTCAGAAAATACAGGATACTTTCTTTCTACAATACTGCAGTTCAAACATGAGCATCTTCAATGAAGTATCACATATAACATTTCCCTTTTTTACTTTCACTCACAATTGCTTCATTGCATTTTTAAGCAGGATGTGCTTTCCTTGATGGAAGTAACTCTTTTCCAAAGGTATACTTTTCAAAGGCTGCTCCTGCATTGCTGGCTGTTACCTCCTAGATCAATAATTAACACAGACAACAATATTTTCTACTTACTCATTTATAAACGACATATTGTAGTGTAGGTTTTTTGTCTCCGGTTTCAGTGGATTCTATATTGTTTAAACACAAATATCTGTATTTAGATATCTGCATATACAAAATCTGTTAGTATATGAGATGGAAAGCAAATAAAGTAACCAGTATTTCATTATTATATTGGGTCTCTTTGTTGTTGTTGTTGTTTTAAATATGTTTTCATTTTTACTTTCATAAATGTTCTGTACTGTTACAATACACTAAAGCAGAACCCGGGATTAACACAGCATCATTTTAAAAGGATGCAATGGATCTCCATCTGTGAAAAGTTTTGTGAATGCATGCCTCAAAAGGACAAGAGTGTCTGTTAGTATGAAATGTTGGTCTTACAGTAATAAAGTATTTTATAATCATTCTTATACTGTGTTAACTAGAGCTAGAATTTTGACCTTGGTTTAAGATTTTCAGTAGCATCAAACAATTTTATTGATCGCATCCATGTCAACAGTTACTTTCTGTTAGTCTGTTGCATCTGGAAAAGACATAAAAGAACTGTAGCATATGTGCGATAAAATCTGAATTCTGCAGTGAGAGGATTTTAAAGAATTAATTATATATTCATTACAAATGTTAACTGATTTTTTTACTTACAATTGCTATGATTCCATACTGCACCTCATCTGGCCTGACCTCTTCCTGGGCCCTAAATTACTGGGAAGCATTGGATGTGTTCTGTAGGAGGATGGCTACCTGTTTGTCCTATTTATAGAATTCTTCCCTACTTGTTCACTTTTAATGAAGTTTGAAATGAGATGCTGAATTTTGGTCTTGCATAGGATGATGTTAATATGGAAAACAAAAAGACCATGTCATTTCCCTGAAGCAAGATCCATTTTCAAATTATTTAAGAGAGATTAACACACAGTGCTGTGGCAGTATTTGTCCTACTGTTCTCTATATCTCAGATTAACTAAATACAACCTCTTCTGACAGAATTACAGAGCATTCCTCTGTCTCTGTGATTCAGTCTTGAAAACTAATATTTCTACCAGCTTCAACCTGTGCAAATTGTTATATCTCAGTTGGTAATTAGTGAAACTACACTAATTTATACTTCTTGAGGATCAGGTCTCTGGAGAGCAATTAAAAAAGAAAAGGTAGAAAGCTCTACAGTTTTCTTATATCTAATCTAGAATCTTATTTCAGCAGTCTTGTCCGAGTTCTCTTCCATAATTACATATCTGAAAGTAATGGAGTTGTGTCAGCAGGGAATTTGACCTGCTATTTTTGGAGCAGTTGTTCTTATTTTCAAACACAACACAAAATAGTTATCATAGTTAAGCAACACTACAGGACTTTTGATTTTATGGTAAATTCCATGCTGGAAAAATGTTCATTATTTTACAGGAATCAAGCCAAGACTGGCTATTGTTTAAACTTAATTATAGTGCAGACCAGTTGTCCAGCTTTCCTGTGTCATGTTGTAAGAAACATGTTTTGAAGAGGGAAGTCTTCCAAGTTGGCTCCTTGATCAACCAAAAGACTTTGCCAGTGGTTTAGTTCTCATTCTGAGAATTAAATAAAGGATGTCAAAAGCCAACTGCCTCCAGCATTACTCCCCTTACTATTACTCTGACAGTTACTGTTCTCTTGTGATACTTGTCCATGTTTCCTTTGAGTCTTTCATTTATGTCTTTCAATAAGCAGAAGATCTATAAACATAGTGTTGAATGCATGAAAGAAGGCTGAAAATAGTTCGAAAAAGCAAAGAAAAATCAGGTGCCAGCACTGGTAAGCCAATAAAATACAAAGTGCCAGCAAGCCATATATGTGAATTCTCTGAAGTTTCTTAGGACCAGATGGAAAATAGAACATATGTCAGTAAAGTGGCTATTAGAAGGAATGTTAAGATTTTTCAGTAAAGAGTGAAACGTTTGCTCCCAAAGATTTGCCTGCAAGATATTTGTCTTTTTGGAATCAGATTTGGTTAATCATATCATATGTAGAAGTTATATTCATTTCCTACCATGAGTTTTCAACATCTGCTGAATCCTAACATCTTCTTAAGCTCTTGTGTATCCAAATATGTGATATTTTCTTATCCCAGCCAGTTATTTGAGCTAGAAGGATTTAAGTGTTTTCTTGTCATTACATCACAGTGTCCATATGTGTCTACAATATGAATAATTTCAGAACTGTAGGTGGAGTGTTGCATCTCTCTCTTTCTGCTCCTCATTTTCTACTGGGGAATAGTGCAGCTGAGGTAGTCACCAAGCTCAGAAGGCAAAGCTGTTGGAATACAGGGTGATTAAGAAATGTTTTTACAATATATCAACAACAAAAGGATAATAACAGAGAATCTCCATCCTTTATTGGATATGACTTAAAGTGTGGTGATGAAAGAGAATAAGGCTGTATCCCCAGAGATCAATACCAGGCTAGTTAAAATCTGAATTAGAGGCTTGAGTGCACCCTCAGTTAGTAGGAGTGATGATTTCCTTGAACATAGGAAGGCTTTGCAGAGAGACCTTGACAGGCTGGATAGATGGGTCAAGACCAATCACAAGACTTTTATCAAGACTAAATTCTGACTACAGTCCTTGGGTCATGACAACACCAGCTTCGGAATCATGGATGGAAAGTTGCTGTCTGAAAAGGATCTGGGATCAAGCACACTTAACATGAGCCACTAGTGTGCCCAGGTAACCAGGAAGGCCATTAGCATCTTGGTCTGCATCAGAAAAGGTACAGCCAGCAGGACTAGGGAATTGATTGTCCCATTCCTCAAGTGCTTGGAGAATATGCCCTACGAGGAGCAACTGAAGGAACTGGTGCTGTTTAGTCTGGGGAAAAAGGAGACTAAGGCGAGGCCTTATTTCTTTTTTCTAATATCTGAAAGGTGCTTACAGTGAGAGCAGGGTTGGTCTCTTATCACTGATGACAGGTGACAGGATGAGGGGAAATGGCCTCAAGTTGAACCAGGGAAGGTTTAGGTTGGATTTCAGGAAAAAACTTCTATAAAGAAAGGGCACTGGAATAGATTTAAAGATTGGGAGGTCATGAGATCTCTGTGTAATTTTCCAGTATATTTGAGCTTCATTAGCTATTTCTGTTATTTCTACTAATTTCAGTATCTGATCTCAAATGTGAGAGCTACTGTAACTTAAAAAATAATTTTAAACAAACCACGTTTACAGCATTGATGGGTTTTCTCCATGTTTTTCCTTGGGGGAAAAAAAAAAAAAGTAAAGCAATTCATGCTGAAATTTTAATCCAAATTTCAAATCCACAAGTATATCCTATATTTATCAAGATTCCCAGGTTATCCCTGAACCCTTGACATTGAAATACTTCGACAAATTAATTTGTGGCATGCTTTTCTCCTAATCAGGTTGCTAATGGTTCAGAATAATTTCATTTATTGCTAAAAAAGGTATTACTACACATCTTAGCAGCATTGATTTTATGTCCAACTCCTTGTTCATGTGGCAGAGTATTATTTACAGGGAGAATAAAATGTTAATTGCTATTTGTTAGTTTAACCTACAGAATGGCAATAAAAAATCTAAATGTTTGTGTAATCTTCTGGCATCATGTTTTACACAGAGCAGAGAAGCTATTTAAAGAGACATCATAGAGGCTATAAATTAATGGGAATATTGTAAAATCTTTTTTGTATCTCTTAGAAACTACTCTTTTACCACAACACTGAAAATAAATAAGCAAATAAATAAATGATTCTGAGCAGTAGTGAAAAAAACAAGCACAATTTCCCTGTATCCACTCCAAACAAAGTAGGAAATAGGTTGTAGCTTAATTTTGGAAAGAATAGCCCCATGTAAGAGTGTTCTATCTTAGCAAGCACAGTAGATTCAGGTATTTTTTACAGTATTTATTTCTTAGTAAGAGAAGAAATGCTGAAATAATATTTAGAAATTTTTCTTGCCCAGACAAAGTATCTACTTGTTTAGTCTCTACCGAGAGAACTGAATCAATAATAATAGATAGTGTTTGGTCTAGTATTTGGTCTATTATCTTAAAAATTATATTTAACCAGACTGTTATATTCTCCTACAACAGGAATAAATGGCATTTATTAAAACAATATCTTTAAGGGGGATCTGCATTGCAATTAATGGTTTTGTTTGTTTGCTTGTTTGTTTTTTGTAGTCTACACAAATAAAGATATTGCAACAGACAGTTCAAAGGGGAGGGTTGCAAAATTCCTGACCCTTCCTGCATACATCCATTCGGTTTGTTCACTGTGTGATGAGCAAGCAGTGTGCTTTAACTCGAACAATGCACAACGGGTGTGTTGTCTCTGCTATGTTCACAAACCTGTCACTTTGTAGTGCCTCTCTTTCAAAGGGGACCAGCAATTATCTTTGACCCTGAAATTCTGACCTACCCAGTGTGACAGAATTCTGTTTTAATCCAATACCCAAGAGACTGGTAAAAAATTGGTCACCTTGCACCTATGACCTTTAAATAAATCCATCTATGACTATTGCAAAAAACCTTGGGACTTATATAAAAGTAAATGTTTAAGACAGGATTACCTTTCAGAGATAAGATAGGAGTGTTGTATTCTAATAAAGTTTATCTTTGTTTAAAATACTAATACTGTCAACAAAGCCATTTATAATAGCTGTTTTTATTGGCAGTGCTAGCATCTTTTTCCAATTCAGAGCTTGCAGAGCTAGCTAACAAACACAGAGCTAGCTAACTAACAAAGCCCATTACTGTGCTGACATTATTGATGATACTATCAGTGCTTTAGGTATACCGAAAGAGAATTGTAGCTTGCTTCTAAGGCCAGTCCTCTGCAATCTCATCTCTGGCAAGAAGCAAATACGTTATTAAAAACTCAAAAGAGTTAATTTATGGTAAAAACAAATAATAATAATAATAATAAAAACTCTATGAGTTGTGTAGCTTCTAATTTGTGTTAAAAACCATGCTAAGAACATGATGCAAAGCTGGAAAACAGAGAATCCTAGTGGTTAAAATTAATATGAAAATTATATAAATTTCAGTAAATTTCATAATTGTTACACATTTTCAGGCTTATAATCTCAGGAAGAAGTTACAAAGAGAATGATAGTGTACTGGAACAGACTGCCCAGAGAGGCTGTGGATGCCCCATCCCTGGAGGCGTTCAGGGCCAGGCTGGATGGGTCCCTGGGCAGCCTGGTCTAGTATGAATGGTAGAGGCTGGTAGCCCTGCCTGTGGCAGGAGGACTGGAGCTCGATGAAACACAAAGAAACACAAATTATTTATGGGAACAGGTTTTATAGTATCTATTTTTGTTTTAAATAGATTGAATCTCTGAACTTTTCTTTGAATGGTTGGACAGGTTGATTTTGAGAATCTTTTTTTTTTTTTTTTTTTTGCTAACACAAGTCTGGTCTGGAAGATAAGCTTTTTTTTTTTTTCAATTTCATTTTTTTCATGGGAGATATGAGATGAAGGATGCACACTCAGATATGCTATGCAGCAGGAGAATCAAGTAAAGAGACTGAGAGAAACTGAATGAAATTGAGAATGAGGAGGAAATTATGACAGAGTTGCTCATGGAAGTTCAAAGTGTGAATTCTAAGCTGTGTAGTGTCTGATTTTAATTATTACAAAGCTATTACAAAGTTAAATGAACTGTTAGTTCCTCTCTTAAGAAAGGAGGTGGGTCCTGCTGTGAGAGCAAAGATATCGTCAAGAGTAGTTTGGAGAGGTAAGATGTCTACACCAAAGTTTTATAAAAGTAGCAAGGGAAAAGGGGTTCTGCTATTGATGAAATGTTTAAATAATGAAAGGTGAGATACTGAGGGGATATTATTAGTGTTTTGTTTTGTTTTGTTTTGTTTTCCAGTATTGTAGCCCTACCAGTGCAAACTTCTTGAAAAAACAAAACCACAAATCATTGGTTTTATACCTGCAGTTAATGCTTTTTAGCCTAAAGACTTCTTCACGGGTTGATCTAAAAATTAGAAGAGGAAATAAAATAGATTTTATCAGCACTTAGTCGATGAATTTTGATTCAACAAATCATTTCATCATTATTTTATGTAAGGAAAGAAACAAAATCTGGGAAATTTCAAGAGCAAAACAACCCCACATTTTTTTCTTACGACTATTGTTGCACCAATTTGTGGTCTCCTATTTAAATCTCAAACACTTAATATCAGGGGAATAAATGGCTAAAGTTATAATAAATCTTACACTGAATACATTATACATATAAGAGGATTATTCTGATCAAACAGATGGAAATGCATATTTCATCACATTACTACAGCCTTAACTCTGGCCCAAAACAAACAGTGTTTTTCCATCAGCGATTTCTAAATGTAAACAGAGCACAGCACAGAACTCTGCTGAAAAAGAAACAGTTGCAGCTGAGGTTTTTCTAAAGCAGCCAATGGATCTGAACAACTGCTTGACTGCCTGAGCTTTGTAAAAATCCTTTCTAAAACTCTAATCTTTGTACACAGCTAACACATCTAAAAGAAGAGGTAGCTCTGAAATTGATCAGTTCTGAGCATTACTTTTTGCTTAAAATCTCCAAGCTCTCTTCAGCTGTGCTTTGACAGTTTGTACACACAGATATGGTACTAAGATTCTCTCCCCTGGTGATAGATTTAACATTTCAATGCATACGGCATACAGAAGGTTCCCTGAAATACAGCTGAGGTGCTTCTTCTGGTGACTCAAGGCAACCAGCTTTTCACATTTAATCATATTTTTCAAGGAAGCAAAATAAATCAACAAAATATTATTAATTTTTCCATCAACGTGTATTAGATGTTTCGATAATGATAGTTGCATAATGAATAGTATACAGTGAAGAAATAAATAAATTGGGAAAAGTGTGGATTCGTGGATTCAAAATTATAAAGAGAAGACAATAATCTTGTATTAAGGTTTGAAAGGTGGACTATTCAGTGGATGGTTGTTGTCAATGGCTGTGTCCAGGTGGAGGTCAGCCATGAGTGATGCCCCAAAGGGGCCTCCTTTAACATGTTGAGCTACGACAGTGGAACAGTAGGACTGAGTGCAAGTCACTCACTCAACAAATTTGCTCATGACACTAAGCTGAGTGGGTGAAGCTGATGCAGTAGAAGGATGAGAAGCTATCCACTGGGACCTAGACACACTGGAAAAATGGGCACATGAAAATCTAATGAGGTTTAACAAGGCTGAGTTTAAGGCATTTTACTTGGATTGAGGCAATCCCAGATATGAGTACGGACTGGGAGAAGAACACACTGAGAGCAGTCCTGCCAAGAAGGACTTGGGGATCCTGGTAGAGGATGAACTTCACATGAGCCAGCAGTGTGCAATGAAAGGAAAACGGTACTCTGGGATGCCCCAGCAGAGGGGTGGCAGCAGGGAGAAGAAGGTAATTGTCCTCCTTTGCTCTGCCCCTGTGAGGCTCCATGCAGAGTACTATATACATGTCTGGGGCCTCCAGCTCTGAAAAGATGTGGGGCTTATGGAGAGGGTCCAGAGGAGGGCCACAGGGAGGTACTGGAGCACCTCTCCTATGAAGGCAAGCTGAGGGAGCTGGGATTGCTTAGTTTGGAGAAGGCTCCAGTGAGACCTTACTGAGATTTTCCATACTTAAAATGAAATTATAAAAGAGGGATGAGGCAGAATGGTTTCAAACTAAAGGAGGGGAGATTTAGGTTAGATGTCAGGGGAAAGTTTTTTTGCAGAGAGGATGATGAAACACTGGAATAGCTTGCCCAGAGAGATTGTGGATGACCCATGCCTGGAGCGCAAGCTGAATGGGGCCCTGGGTAGACTGATGTAGTGATTGATCCAGCAGTTGGCAACCCTGACCAAAGCAGGGGTTGGAACTAGATGACCTTTGAGGTCCCTTCCAATACAAACCATTCTATGGTTTTTTGATTATATGATTCTATAATTCTATGATCTTTCCTCATGCATAATTTCAAAGAATGGATATTTGTTTACTGTGTTAGAGAGCTTCACTTAGACTGAACCTTTTATCTTTAGGTATTGAATTTAGTTGAAATTTCAGTGTCTATGAGCTGCTATATTAATTCCAGTATTATTCACAAAGGCTTGAAGGAGATTTCAGAAACAGTAATAGAATAACTTCTTCCTAATTTACTGAAGTGTCTGGTATTATATAACTGTTTGGTTTGAAAGTCAGAACTTCTAAACTGGTGTCAAGAAGTTAATCATCTGACACTGGCTATTGAAAAGGTTTGGCTAAGCCTCAGCTCAAATTCAGTAATAGTTTTTTGATTTTACAGGTCCAACTGCAAATCAGTCATTGCATTCTCAGTGTTACTGCTTCCTGATTCCTGTGGGTTTTGAAAGCTGTTCATTGAGCAAATGAGAAAAAAATGTGTATTGAAGTTCATTTTCTGTCTCTTCTAGAAAAGATAGTACTAGCAATTTCCTGTAATGAAGGAATGGTATTCTATACACAACAGCCTAATTAACAACTGAGAAAACCACTTTACCAGTACTTCTTCATAAACATGTGAGCGAGGATAAGAAAAATACAGGGGAGACAAAGTTAGTTCTATAATTAACATTCAGAAATGCAAGTTCTATGCAACATTAAAGTATATGACATTAAAGTAATTGTATGTAATACAGAAGAGAGCGGATAGAATTAATCAGATAAAATTTAATAGTGCAGGCATAATATGTTTTTAAGTTCTTGCAACAGACTGAGCTACTGAATAAGTACAACAACCAGCACAAATAGAAATATAGTGGATCAAATAAATAGCATCTAATATAGTGTCTTTTCTCTGGACACAGTCACTGGCAGCTGCTTCAGAAATAAGTGTCAAATCACCATAATAGACATTTTTTTTATTTCCAGTAGAGGACATAAATCAAGGAAGTTCACCGCTGTCTTGAAGATAAGGCTGTCTCTGTTTAAGTCTTTATTCTACCCGACATAAAAACACCTTTTTCTCCTGTTAAATTTCCAGAATTAGTTTACAGTCCAAGTGACAGTTTTCCTGGATGGCAAGAAACATTACAGACTCATTCATAAATAAAATCAGTATAGATGAAACTAGTAGATACAAAAATTCATTTTGTTCTTAGCCATACGTGTCCTTACAATGTAAGGTGCTTACCCTCTAGCTGCACTGCATCATGGAGTAGTGCATATAGGGACTTTTCTTAAAGACCAACCCTGTATGTATCCTCAGTACGGAAGCACCAAGTCTCCCATCAGTTAAGAGATGTAGACATACCTAGGATGTCTTCAATCTCATCTGAAACTCTGTTCCTCCATTAACTAGATTTCTATCTAAAGAGTTTATTCCAACCATTTCCCATTGGAGTCAGCACTCATTCCTCCACAAAATGAAACTCCAGCTAGTTTTCTCCATCTGTTTCACTACCATTTTGCAATCCTTCATTTATTACTATTTTCTATGTTTATTTACAGCAGTGCCTAAATTATTTTGGTGCTGTGAGATTGACAACAAGGAGCCAGAGAAACCTTTGGGGATTTTCTTTCTCTCACTCTACAAGATCCATAAAATCTTCTGCTAGAAACTAAACAATGGGAATTTTTAAGTTATTGTTCTCATTTCTTTTTATCAGCTTTCGGTTTTGCAAGTATCCTCTTCAGGGAGGGGAAAGTGGATAAAGAATAGGGAGGTGGAGAAACTGGAAGATGTTTTATAATTATCCAGGACAGACAGGCAAGGGGTGTGGTTATTGCAAGATGAATCATATCCCAGGGGCTTTGTGAGACTTCATGTATGCTTAATGCTTCTAATTCTCCTGGGCTGTAATTATCTCAGGATGGGTAAAAGAGCTATTTTTGGGAATGTCAATTTTCTTGATTTATTGGAATTTAAGAGCTCCAGTAGCGGGCTCGGGGAGTGGGATTTACCAGCCCTCTAAAGGTTAAAACATGAGCCGTTTTGCAGTAATAATCTGAGAGGAAGGTGCCCTGGGAAGGAAACACTCAATTTCCCCATCCCAGGAAGGCCAACAGACATTCTGAGACATTGATTTATGACTAGTAAGTAGCTCTGCTTTCCTTTTCTCTGTTCTGTGTGGTTTCTTCATTTCCCTTTCAGCAGCCAACTGGCTCTTTAACCTTTGGAGCCCATACTGTCCTTTGCACATTGCCCAGAGGAACCCCTTGTCACCTCCTCAATTGTGAATCTCTGAATATTTTCCACCTGCTTCTTCCTTATTTGCAGCCTTGATGATTTTACCCTTCCCCCCAAAACAGTTTCTTTGACTGTCTTTTTTTTTTTTGTATCAGTTTGGGTTGAGGTTGTACTGTACAGCAAGAGTGGATTCAGGACTCTGAGCAGAGAGCTTCTGAGACTGTAGCACCTCTCTGCTGTGTACAACTGCCCTAATGCCTATGTCTTTAACCTGTCATGCTAATAAACAGCCTCCCAGACAGAGATTTGGTATTTTCTACATGATGTATTTCCTGAGTTTTCCTGGTGAAAAATTAAAATAAAATACTGACATATACAATAATAAAAATTCTGCGTGTATTTAAATACTGGAATTACAGAGTAAAAGAACAAAATATTTACCCAGCAAACTGAGATGCTGCTCTGTCACTATGTGTTGCAGAAAGGAGGTCTCTCTCTATTCCTAGTTATACACAAATCATTGATTTAAGATTCAACTTCTGCAGCAGAAAAGGGTACATGTAATGTAACTCATTTGTTTGAGGTGCAATTAGGATACTCTTCTGTCTGTGTTTCCTTCTGATTATTTATTCACAAAGCCATCTACAGCAAATCACTCATGGCCCTGATACAATAAACATTCCAATATTCTTAAGAAAGGTCTAATCACAGACTTACATCTTCTGCTGAAGTCATTAGCCAAACGAAACTGAACAATGTGGAATATTTTGAATTTAGTCACCATTTTTTCATCTTTCTTAATTAAAAACACTGGAGTTATTATAGATATTTGGATTTTGATCAGAATTTGAACTGTTTTTTGCCTTCCCATCTACAAGGAAAAATCACTGGGCTATATTTGTTCATGTCCCTATACCAATGTTTATTGACAATTGTGTTTATACTGCAAAATATTTTTTTTCATCTTTTAATCCTGCTTTCCCCCAGTTCCTTTTCTTAGCCAAAGAAACAGTGTATGGTCCATTTCAAAGCTAAATTAGTACATCATGATAAAAAATGCCTACATAAGTAGTGCTCCTCCATAACATTTTAAAAATGGATATTTGCCCCTTTATTTTTATTCTGGCTCCATTGGAACACAAATTTATTGCTTTTACATGTGTGTGTGTGTTTTTCTGTTTGTTTTTTTTTTTTTCTCCTTCACAGAGTCTGGTATGTTTTGGCTTTGTAAGAAAAGCAAGATAGTAAGATAGCACACCATTATTCTAGTTTTTGCTGTACAGAGCCAAGAGCATTTCTCAACACACAGGATCTACCTTCCACTGAAAGGAGGGAACAAGAGAATGAGTGTGTGGTGCACAGTTGCCTGCTATGTTAAACCACAACAATTTTAAATTCTTGAGGTCAGAGTCAGTGTAGAAACAGGTGTTGTGCAGGATAAAGTGGTTGTAGTGTTTGGAAAGTTCATTCTCCCAAGGAAAAACAAAGATAGGCAGTCATACATACAGACTGGAAGGAGCAGTACTTGAGAGTGGTCATGCAGAGAAGGACCTGGGGGTCCTGGTGAATGAAAAACTGAACATGAGCCAGCAGTGTGCTCTTGCAGCTTGGAAAACAAACAGTATCTTGGGCTTAATCAAAAGAGAGGTGGCCTGCAGGAACAGGGAAGTGATTGTCCCTCTCTACTCTGCCCTTGTGATGCCTCATCTGGAGTACCATGTCCAAGTCTGGAGCCCCCAGTACAAGAAAAAGAGAGCTGTTGTAGAGGATCCAGAGGAGGGCCACAAAGATGATCAGAGGGCTGGAGCACTTCCCCTACAAAGACTGGCTGAGGGAACTGGGATTGTTCAGCATGGAGAAAAGAAGGCTGAAGGGTGACCTTATTGCAGCATTTCTGTACCTAAAGGGAGCCTGTAAACAGGAGGGGAGTCAACTCTTTGAATGGGTAGATAACAGGAGGACAAGGGGAAATGGTTTTACATTGAAGAAGGGAAGATTTAGGATTGATGTCAGTGGAAAGTTCTTTACTATGAGAGTGGTGAAGTGCTGGAACAGGCTGCCCAAAGAAGTTGTGGGTGTCCCATCCCTGGAAGTATTCAAAGCTGGGTTGGATGGGGCCCTGGGCAGTCTGGTCTAGTATGAAATGTGGAGGTTGGAGTCCCAGTCTGTGGCAGGGGAGTAGGAGCTAGAGGTCCCCTTCCAGCCCAGGCCATTTTGTAATTCTGTGACTCTGTGATTTATCTGATCAGAATAGCAAAGTGATTTTGACAGGCTTTTGGTACTGTCCCCCATGACATCCTTATAACAAAGATGAGGAAGTATGGGATAGATGAGTCGACAGTGAAGTGGGTCGAGAATTTGCTGACTGGCAGAGTGCAGAGGGTTGTCGTTGGCAGTGCAGTGTCCAGCTGGAGGCCTGTAAGTAGCGGCATCCCCCAGGGGTCTGTGCTGGGTCCAGTCTTGTTCAACATCTTCATCAACGACCTTGATGAGGGGATAGTGACCACCCTCAGCAAGTTTGCTGATGACATGAAGTTGGGAGGATTGACTGACACGCCTGAAGGCTGTGCTGCCATTCAGAGAGACCTGGACAGGCTGGAGAGCTGGGCAGTAAGAAACCAGGTGAGGTTTAACAAAAGCAAGTGTAGAGTCTTGCACCTAGGTAGAAATAATTGCATGCACCAGTACAGGCTGGGGGAAGACCTGCTGGAGAGGAGCTCTGCTGAGAGGGACCTAGGCATCCTGGTGGACATCAGGTTGTCCATGAGCCAGCAGTGTGCCCTTGTAGCCAAAAAGGCCAATGGCATTCTGGGGTGCATTAAAAAGAGCGTAGCCAGCAGGTCAAGGGAGGTGATCCTCCCCCTCAACTCTGCCCTGGTGAGGCCTCATCTGGAATACTGTGTCCAGTTCTGGGCTCCCCAGTACAAAAAAGACAGGGATCTCTTGGAAAGAGTCCAGCGGAGGGCCACAAGGATGGTGAAGTGCCTGGAGCATCTCCCCTGTGAGGAGAGACTAAGTGAACTGGGTCTGTTTAGCCTTGAGAAAAGAAGGCTGAGAGGGGATTTGATCCAGGTTTATAAATATCTGAGGTGTGGGAGCCATAGTGGCAAGGCTGGTCTGTTTTCAGTAGCGCATGGGGACAGGACTAGGGGAAATGGGCTGAAACTTTAGCATAGGAAGTTCTGCATGAATGTGCGCAAGAACTTCTTTACGGTGAGGGTGACGGAGCAGTGGAACAGGCTGCCCAGGGAGGTGGTGGAGTCTCCTTCTCTGGAGATATTCAAGACCCGCCTGGATTCCTACCTGTGCAACATGGGGTAGGGAACCTGCTTTGGCCGGGGAGTTTGACTCGATGATCTCTGGAGGTCCCTTCCAACCCCTACAATTCTGTGATTCTGTGATTGTGTTAAATTTTGGCTATCGCAGCCTACTGATAACTGGCAAAGTCCATTACATTATACTGACGCATACAATGTCGCTCACATTATGTTGATGAAAGAACACGTGTGAGCTCTTTTCTTCATGCAGAAACACACTGCTGCAAGAAGAAGATGTTAAAAATGTTGGAGACTTAATGACCTGCTGCATCATGACTTGCATGTTGTGTAGCAGAGCAGCTGAGGGCTTGTACATGATGTGCCATTCCATTGGTACTGGAAGAACCCCTGGGAACCTTCTTCATTGTCATTTGCAAGTTTGCCAAGCAGACCTTTATTGACCAGAACGTCAATTTTGGTTTCTCCTATGCTTACATTAATTATTCTGTCTTCAGAGTGAGGAAGAATGAAGGCTACCACAGATGTTATTAGGCTGTCAGACTGAATTTGTAGCTCCTTGAGAGCACAGAGGGAATCGTTTCAAGGATAAAAACACAACAAAGATTTTGCACAGAGCAGCTATATGTCATGTTCTGATGTCCAAGCTCACTCCAATATTTTCCCTTTCAGAATAACAGGAGTGCTCAGGCCTCATTAATGAAATCTATGGCTCGGTCTCAAGTGCAAATAAAGAAATGTAACTTGTTGAGCTCAGAAGTAAAATTATCTCTCTAGGAATTTGGAGGAGGTCATGAGTGTAAAATCTGACACTGAAGGTGTTGCCAACTTTGATGTACAGAGGAGAACTTGCACTCTGATATAAAACCTTAAATTCCAAACCAGCTTCCTTCAGTGAGGTGCTGGCACAGGCTGTCCAGAGTAACTGTGGTGGCCCATTCCTGTAGGTGTTCAAGGCCAGGCTGGATGGGGCCCTGGGCAGCCTGATCCATAGCAGTGCTGTTGGAAATAGGTGATCTTTGAGGTCCCTTTCAACCATAACTGTCCTTTGGTTCTATGATCCTATAATTCCTTTAAAGAGATGCTATTGTCGTTTTGTTGTTGTATTTTATCTCCACTATTTAACAATATAGCAGTTCCAATGTCGTTCCTCTCTTAAGTGAATAAAGGAAAAATAAATCTAATGATGTGCTTAGCTAGTGCATTTTATGCATATCACTATCCTTCTAAATTAAGTTACATTTACGGTTTTCCCTTTCCTAAACTCAACCCTGTATGTCATCAGAGGCATGCATACAAATCATGTCAACTCTGAATGGTTAGCATACAGGGGGCCCCATTGACATGACATAACTCCTTTCATACTTGAAGATAAAAACATGGCAAGTGTTTGTAGATTCAGGTCCTGCTGTTCTGTGTCTCTTTTGGGTAATGCACGAAAAACTGGCAGGAGGGCAAAGAACAGGGAGACATGTGCAACACCTCAAAGCTACTTTTAAATCGTTTATTTAAAATTGCTCCTTTAAATATGCAGCTTGATCTAATTTTTTATAATCCGATTGGAAATGCAGTGCTTCATCAATCTGTGTAGTGTTAGATTAGCACTGAGACAGGCTGCCTAGGAAGTTTTCTACATCTACTTTGTAAACTATTTATAATCCAGGATGTGAAGGCAACTTGGATTTAGTTACTGACTTAGGAAACTGCAAATTTAAGTTGAGTTGTTCCTCGATCACATTCTTCAGACATTTCAGTGAGTTGATAAAATAATTATATGTTGTTCAAATGAAATATTAACTACATCAGAAATATTTTAAGACATTTTTAATGGACTTTTATGTTAGCAATAAAATTTTTGCCTGGAATCTGAAGCTAGGTTTCATGTTTTCTTGCACTGAGACAGATACTGAAACAATAACCTTTAATCTCACAAGGTAATGCCACCTATCATAGGTATTTTACAGGTAACACCTTAAGCATTCCTATTTTACATATGTTATAAAGGAAACCAACCACTACCTCAGTGAAGATGCTAGAATGGAGAAAAAGAGAGAATATTGAGTTTTGGTTTCTGTGGTAACTGAGTGTATATGAACTATTTTATAGAAAGTGACTGACTAAAATTGGTACACAGGTACACAGAAGAAGAAGTACTTAATTTCCAAAATCACTTCCAAAGACAGTGTATACACAGTTTAAGATGTAAAATGTCTGCTGCATTTAATCATTAAAACAAACAAACAAACAACAAAGAAAAAACAACAAAAACACTATATGCTGGAAAAGCTAAAAATCAAATACAGCAGTCCTTTTACAACAGCAAGAATACAGTGCTATACAGTGCACCTTGTGTACCCACAAAATTGCCTTCGTCTCTTTGATTTTTTTTGTGCTTTTGAATTTGTAAAGCCTAGGACAAGCTCAAGGAAAGATTTCTCCTGCTTTGTAATGAAGAACTGAGGACTGATAAATAACATGTATCTGGAGGGGAGAGAACAAACCAACCAAAACAAATGAACAAATGATCAAACAAACAAAAGAAATGCCCTAGACCTTTCTGTCTTCTTTCTTTCTCTCTTTTTAGAGAATGATGTGCAACATGTTAGATTTTATTTCCAATTATATTTTCAAAGCAAATGTTTTTAGAGCTTGTTTCCAATCAGAAATAACATAGCAAGAAAGATAAGCATTTTTAGGGGATCCAGAAAATAATTCACACAAAGTTACCAAGTCTTAACACTCAATCAGCACTTTTCTGCATTTCTCATGTTCTCCATTTTCCTTTGAGAGCAAGTCATGCTGAATGGAGATAGATAGACATTAAAATGTAGATAATGAGTGTCTGGAGGAGGTATCTTCAAGGTGAATTGTGATTCTTGTAGGTATTTTCCAGATCTGGTTCAGTTTTATCACAGCATTTACTGAAGGTCAGTACCGTTATTGGAAGTAATGCTTCAGTTATGATTTCATGCACCACCTCCTCAAAACTATTCCATATTCCCTCTTTTAAGTACTGAGACATATTTGGTGAAGACACTGGGGTTTCCTAGATCACCTTGAACCAACCACTTAAACATTTCATAAATTTGCAAAAGTAGCACCTCTAAATTTACAGGTCTAACCCGGATGAATAAATCAAAGGCCTTCAGTGGATATTTAATAACTTCATGTTATTATGAGGGCCACTGGTTTTCGTGAAACAGACAAATGTTTGTGTTTTGTATTCTTTACACTTCTAAAAGATGTTCCAAAGAAGGAAGATGTCAGTATTTATTTACTTAGATAACCTCCTTTGGAAAAATAGTTACTATCTTATAGTGTGTTAGGAAAATAGGTTCATTAATGTTTGTTAGGCTAAGATACTTTGGTGATGAGCAACAGAGAAGCAATTAATAATTTCTAACATGGTTGAATTGTTGAATAATGGCATTAATTAGAGCAGAGAGAGTTATAATTAAGTTAAACAAAATGAAATGTTCTATTTTATTATTTTAGTGTACCTTATTTTTAAAAATACACAGGAAGGGGGGAGAATTCAAAAATAATTTTTCCTACTGAGTCTTCCTCTACTATTGGAGAAAATCTGGATCTGGAAAGTTTATATCTTTTTGCTGTTGCTGTTGTTGTTCATTCAATGATTTCCCAGTCTTCACTAACATCATTAACACAGACAAAAAGAATCCACACATATTTATACATATTTAGATTTACATTTTTTCTTTTTGTGCTTATTCTTCTTATTATAATCTCTGAAATTCCCTGATAGAAGTAATGTGAATGGAGGATGAAAGGGCAAATTCATAAAACAAATCACATCTGCCCAGAGGAAGTAGAAATGCCTGAGAGGTCCCCTACAGATTCATGAGGCCATGGATAGACTTGTGTATTTCTTGTCCAGATAGAATCACATTTCAAAACAGTATTTTCACAATTGCAAACCCACACGGAAGCACGTCAGTCCAGAATTACAAAGAATGTGCATGCTTATTTGTGTGAATGGGAATGTAGACTTACACACATGTACTTTCATGTGGCTGAAAATGCATTCACTCCATCATCAAATAGAAGCTGAATTATTTTATAGTACTCACTAAGCATTTAATAGACAAATACTTATAAATATATATATATATAATCACTTCCAGTTATAAGGATTATCAGAGTTTTAAAAATATACACTATTTTTCTGTATCTTTTCACTTATTTTCATGCAAATAGCTTGCAAGTAAGGTTAGTCCATAGGTTTCCAGTGAAATCCACTGTTGTTCTATAAGCATGTTGTTCAAGCCTATTGTTGTATGCATAAAAACATATTTCTATGGGTAAATGAACAAGAGGATCTTCTTAAAATTTGATACTATAATTTCTGCACAAAACAGTCACCAATCAGTCACCTGAGGATACCCTAGCAGATGACTTTTTCTGTTTCATAATTATATCTCTCAAAAGGTGTCATCAAACCATGTTCTATGCTAGAGAAGTACATATGAAAAGAAAATGTTGGATGGTGTATACAATCACCTGTATTTACAAAATATTGTATATTTTGTAAAATATACAAAATAACCTGTGGAGTTCTGCCCCATGGAGATCTACTTGCTTCTAAATTCTCAAACATGGCAGTCAGTTATTCCACACAAAACCACAACTTCATCCTACTGGCCTTGTTTCACCTATATTAGGACCCAAAGGAAGATCCTACACTGCAAAAAATACCCACATTCTTGATCTTCACAACAGCCCTTTTCATCATCTGAAGCATAAATTCCACAGCCACTAATCCATTCTAATTGTTTGTCATACTGTCTGATGTGAAGTGTTCAGCCTTGCATTAATAAGATTCAGACCCACCCAGTCTCTGTAGTGTGTTAATGATGGATGAAGCACTCAAACAGCAAGCTAGATTGCCAGAGAAGAAAACAAGCAGGCTGGTGTTGAATTTACAGTATTTGATTGATTTAGAACATTTGTGGGAGCTGAGTAAAGACTCTACTGAGATTTGACTGGAGTTGCCAAGGCAGTTGATACTGCAAGAAAAGGTCAAAGGAGTTAGACGTAACTGGATTGTTCACAGATGGCTGATGCTGTCACTTTTATTTGAAATAATCCATACCTGAGTTTCAAGGGATGAATCAGTCAGATTCTACTACTGAGAGGGCAGGACATTCATATGTTTTATTTTACTAATGCTTGTGGTTCTCTTGGAAGTCCTTTACATGGACACATATAATACCAGGTGTAAACTGAGACTAATCCTTCAACCCTCCACATCTGTTTAAGAGAAGAATTGCTATGCAGGACTTGAAAACACTCACTCGGGACACACTACCTCTGCTTTTTGTCATGTCTCCATTCATACCTCGGGCAAAGAGCAGGTTCTGTGTTGTTATGCTTTTTATGACTTATATTTGGTTGGAAGTGAACCCTGATTCCATTGTCACTGTTACCTACTGTGTCTTATTTTTGTACTCAATTACATAACATGCTTTGAAATATTTTCTCAATTTGCAGCAGGCATTGCTAAGTTTAAACATCATGAAGAGTGACAAAAGAAGTGGCTGGCCAGTTATTTTGCTTTCATTCAGTGGAAAAAAAGTTCAGGTTTAAGCCTGAACTTTTTTTGACTGAAGGCACAGTATTTTCATTTTATTTATCTGGCTTCCTCATAGTAGCTATAGTTTTGCTACTCATCTCCTAGTCTCCCTTTAACCTGATAGAAAATATGGGTAGAAAAAATAAATAAAATCATTTTATGGAGTGGAACCACTTCCAATCAGGGATGCATTGCAAGAAATTGTCCTATAGTTGGCAACATCTTGAACTCTGGCACATAACCAGAACCTGTATTCTTTCAGGATCAACTACCCGAATAATAAGAATACCACGAGTCCCTCTCTCTATTTCTAATATTTTGAAAAGTTAAGACTTTAACTCTGTCAAAATCAACACATCTGACTTTACTGGGCAAGTTGGTAGACATGTGAGCAGACAACTGACAACACTGTTATCTGTGTGCACTACATATCCCAAAGGTCTGTAATCATTTACTATCCAAATAATTTCTCATCTGCAGAGCAGAACTGAGGTGTTTTAGGCGTGATACAATTTTATAACTTATCATTGAGACACAAAACTTACTTTAAGAAAATGCTTATCAGCTCTTGTAGATTTGAGCCCTGAGATGTACGTCTGAATGATGGTATTTGACATCTGCCCCATGTAGATGGCAACAGATGGCTCTGCACCAAAGACATTTAGTTATCTTGATGATTTTCAAGGTACTTTTTATGAAAGTGTTCTTGGAATCAAAGAGCAAACCCAAAAGTTAATGTCTTCTCAAGGAGGATACATACATTGCATATACAAAAGGACATTTGCAAGTACATAGTTAAACACTCAGTTACATTACAGCTATTGTTTTCTTAGAACTTAAAAGACCAATGTTTCATTTCTCAAAGGAAGACCCCCCATACTATTAATTTGGTTAATATTTATGAATACTTTTGCACCTCTGCCTACTTACAGTTGTGCCAGGGCAAGTTTAGGTTGGATATTAGGAAGAACTTCTTTACAGAAAGGGTAGTTAGGTACTGGAATAGGCTCCTCAGGGAGGTGGTTGAATCGCCATCCCTGGATGTGTTTAAGAGCCATTTGGATGTGGTACTCAGGGATATGATTCAGTGGAGGGTTTTTAGAATTAGGGTACTGGTTAGGCTGTGGTTGGACTTGATCTTCAAGGTCTTTTCCAACCTGGGTAATTTTATGATTCTATGATAATATCTAAATGCGGTAGGAGGCAAATGTATAAGGTCAGACTTCTCAGTGGTGCTGACAGATGACAGGACAAGGGATAATGACCTAAAACTTCAGTGTAGGAAGTTCCATATAAACGTGTGGAAGTCTTTCTGGTAAGGGTGATGGAGTACTGGAGTGGGTTTCTGAGAGAGATTGTGGAGTCTCCATGGAGATATTGAAGACCCATTTGGTTGCCTGCCGGTGCGATCTATTATAGGGTACCTGTTTTAGCGGAGTTGATCTCTTGATGTCCTTTCCAACTCTTGTAATTCTGTGATTATGTGATTTACAAAACAGTCTGCTTCACTGAAGCTCATAGTATGGGCAAAATCCATCTTAACAGCATTCATTGCCCAAATCTTTCCTCTTTCTGTAAGCTTCAGTAGTGTTTGCAGTCTCTTTTGCAGAGATGTATGTGGTTGCTTTCCTATTACTTGTTTGATGCCTCCTCTGCTAAGTGCTTGAAGATATGAGCACTTCACATTTGCTTGGTTGATGACTTTCAGTATTTCAACCTTATGGCTGCCATCATCTTTAAGGATGTGTGAGTACCAGAATGCATGTGCTAAAAAACATGTAAGTACAGTGAAAGATAAATTCAGTAAATAGGTAATAAGAACTTTACACTTCATAACTTGACTTCAGAAATAGAAATCAAATAAAAAATATCTATAATGCTCCAACTAGAGTGGCTTCCTTTTTTTCAGGGCTATCTATGCTTAATAAAAATAAGTGTTGTCATGCAGTTGTAGAAAGTGTTACTGAATATGAAAATTACCATTCAAGAAAAGATTTCAAGGAAACAAGAAGTTTTATTTCTGTGAAATGACATCCTTAAATTCATCATCAAGGCCTACAGAAAGAAAAATGTCCATTATTCAACATAACACATTATAGTTATTTGAAATCTAGTAACTATTTTACATAGATGTAAACAAGTGACTTCGAAGAAAATTTATATCTCAATATAAAATGTTGCTATGGACATGGATTTCTACACATTCTTGATATACTGGAAGAAAAACTGTCTCTCCATCTATGTTTTGCTGCTTACCCTCTTCACTACCATAGTCTTAGCATCTTTTTAGGGGACCTGTGGGGACCTCTACATTTCAAGTTACAAAAGCATCCTTGTATCAGCATAGAATCATAGACTGACTTGGGTTGGAAGGGATCTCAAAGATCATCTAGTTCCAACCTCCTGCTGCAGATAGGGTTGCCAACTGCTAGATCAGTCACTAGATCAGATTGCCCAGGGCCGCATCCAACCCAGTATTGAATAGCTCTAAAGGTGGGGAATCCATGATCTCTCTGGGCAACCTGCACCAGTGTCTCATCACACTCTCTGTTGAAAATTTCCCCCAAATCTACACTAAATCTCCTCTTTCTCAATTTAAAATCATTCCCCCCTGCACTATTGCTGCCTACCCATATAAAAAGATGAGGTTCTATAATGCCAAGTACAAGCTGGTGCACTTGAGTCAGGGCAATACTAGATATGAGCATAGAATGGGAGATTTACTCCTAGACAACAGCCCTTCCAAGAAGGACTTGGGGTGCTGATGGACAAAAAGCTTGACATGAGCCAGCAGTGTGCTCTTGCAGCCCAGAAGGCCAACCAGAAGGCTGCATCAAAAGAGGCGCGGTTAGCAGGGAGAGGGCTGTGCTCTTGTGAGGTCCCACCTGGAGTACTGCATCCAGGCCTGGGGCATTTCAGTTGACGAAGGATGTGGAACTGTTGGAACAGATCCAGAGGAGAACCACAAGGATGATCAGAGATCTGGAGCAGCTCACCTAAGAAAATAGGTTAATAGTGTTGGGACTGTTTAGCTTAGAGAAGCTGCAGATGTTTCATTCCTGGAGGTGTTCAGGGACAGTCTTGTTGGGTTCCTGAGAAGTCTGATCTTCTGTATGGCAAACCTGCTTATGTGAGGGAAGTTGGAACTAGATTATTTTTGAGGTCCATTCCAATCCAAGCCATTCCGTAAATTTAAACTCTAGGTAATAACAAATCTCTAGATAGCATGAAGTCCACTCAAACTCAAACCACTGTTCTCACTGTTTAACTAGAGACATTATAAACATCTTAAAGTCTGAGTCTCAATCAATGATGTTTTCACTTATCTGACTTTGGGTGTATCGGCTACTGGCAGGTCAAGTTGTGTCCAGTTCTGATTGATCCCTTTTACATTTTTTTTCCATTTTTCTTTCCCAAGTTGTTGCTGTACAAGTCATAATCTGTCATCTGGATATATAATTCTCTTTGTTTTCCAATGTCTTGTTTTACATTCAATTTTATTATCACATTTCCTTGGACTGTGATCATTAAGCTTGGCAATTCATAATGCTTCATAACAGCATCTGGCTCCTTCATGACTTACAATTCCACTGGTGAGATTTTTGGCTTTTGTGTGCATGATATTCATTCGTTTGATAAAAAAACATCTTTATATTGTCATTTAAATCAAGAATAAGAATATTAAATAGCTGTGGAGCAAGAGTGCTATTGTTGGGTGACCTTGTGTAATGAGTTCTTCTTGCACAAAATTAACAATTACATCCTTGAATCTGTTAGTAAAGCTGATTTAATCCCTGCATCAAAGGCTTTAAACCATCTGTCTTACCTAAAATTTAACTTTTAATCATGATGATGTGATACTTTTCTAACTTCCTCAACTAGATTGAACCTATCACATTTGTAATCTTTTTATTTTTAAATAACACAGCTATCTTGACAAATTATCCTTCCAGAATTCCAGGTACTTTCTGGGTACATATTTTTGGAACATTATAAATCATAAATGGTACTGTTGGATATATATTCATCTTGCTTTATAATTTTAAAAAGTTGTAATTTTACATGAAGTAAAATTCATGTAGTAAATTTACATTAAGTAAAATTATTTTCCTTTTCCTTTCCCTTTCCATTTTCCTTTTCCTCTTTTCATTTTTCTTTCCCTTTTCTTTTTCCTTTTTTGTTTTTTCCTTTCTTTCAGAAAACCTCTTATAAACAGAAATAGGAAAATAACATTTGTGTTAACCCATTTCTGTGTTCTTCTGAAAGAATCACTCTTTACCTTAATAGTCCTCATACCCACATGGCTCCGAAAAGGCCAATTTGTTTCACCATAAGAATTGCTGAATCAGCTCTGTGAGAAAAAATGTAGATGAATTAAAGTTTTATTTATTTATTTTATGTTAATATTATTATTATTTTTATTTTTTCCTGGGGAAAGGTCTGGAAAGAGATTTTTTTTCCATATAGTCAAGGTAAATCCACTTCACAAAATTACTGGATTAGCTTTTCATGAAGTTTAATTAAATTGTTTTTTCCACATATTAACTGTTACAACCAGGAAATAGTAGATGAGAAAGAAAATTCATCTCATTTCAGTTTAGAAACTTTAATCCCTCCTTGTATCTCTAAGGCTAGGAAATAACATTACTGCATATTAATCATGTAAATGGATTTTTTCTAGCAACTTCAGAACACATGCTATTGTCTGTGTTTCATCCATAGTGATGACCGTCCTTTCAAGTAACAAATCTACCAGTACTGCTTTGACCAACAAAATAGCAAAGGCAGAGTATTTTTTCCTAATGCAGAGAATCCTGCAGTAGAATGCAAATATTAAGATAGATTAGAAACTAAAGATTGTTATTCTATGAGTCTGTGATTCCTTTATATATATGTGTGTGAAAACTTCGGAATAATGCATAGAAACTTCAGCTCACCTGAAGACTTAAGACATGAAGCTGCACTGGTATTGGTTTGCAGATACCTTAAAAATGTATGAGGCATCACCATATATATGTGGTCAGACAGAGACTCTTTTCAAAAATATAAACAATTTTACTTTTCAGTTTATTAATGTATTTTTAGTGTGGTGTTTTTTTTCTGCCACACAGAATTCAGTTATCACTGATTTTACTAAGTAGGTTGCCCTTGTCCTTGATTTGTCTGACATCAGTAACATCATACTTTGACAGCACTATTGTCATGCAAATTCATACAAGTTTATTTGTAGCATAATGTATTCAGTTGTAACAGCAAAAAATATATGTGATTATGTTGAGATTGCAAACCAAGACAGATTGCAGCTATCGTATTTTATATTTGCGTATGAGATGTAGCCTTGATCACAAAGCTCATTGACATCTTCCTTATTTAATACTACAATATGCACCCTCTTTTAAGTAAGGACAGATCTTATGCTATTATTCTTTTTCTCTCTGATATTTATACATGCATTTTCTTTTTTTATGATGATTATTCTTTTATATTTTTATTTCTTTAGTTATTGTAAGGTGTTTGCTACCTTGTCAGAGAATAAAATCTTATTCTCTCACATTTTGAAATGGATCTTTGGCAACAGACATCCAAAATGTAGTGTCAGATAATGTTAGATAATCTCAGTCTATTTGTTTTCTTTCTTTTTTTTTTTTTTTTTTTTTTTAATGAGTTTTAAAATGAGAAATGAGTTTTATTTTATTCTTCAGAGGTGTGAAGAGGAAAAATTAAGTATGGATCGAAAAAGTTTAAAAATAGTTGCAAGAGGGTGAGAGACCACAGGGCCGGAGCGCTCCGAGAGAGATAGAGCGAAAGAGAGAGTGTTCCAGCCTGTGCATAATGAATCTAAGACCAAATCTTAGCTATTAGAGCTTAAAAGCAATAAATTACTTACTGAGGATCTGTCAGCAAAGTATCACCACATCCTGAGTGAATATCTGTGCAGCTTGAGAGATGCCCCTGCTCAAGGGGAGATTCTGGTGTGCAGCTAGTTGCTTGAAAGAATATTTGTCTTTTGAACCTCATTGTATGTACTAGGTGTTGGGCATAACTACCAGCTGGCTGGGGGTGTGCAAACAGTGCACAATCTCTACTAGGTAGTTCAATAATTAGTAAATTTTTTACTAAAGAAATGCAAGAAGAGATTTGAATTGCTTCACACTTATATCTCTTTTGCCAGCCAAATACTGTTGCTCTTGGGATTTTTTAGATTCTGTGTGCTGCTCAAGTCTTTAAAACTCACAAAGGTCTTTGTTCAGTTATCACTTTTTTTTTTTTTTTTTTCCTCTTTTTCTCTTTATTTCAATCGATTGACTTAGAAACATTTAATATATTATAATCTATGTATGTTGCACGAAAAGCCCAGGCTTCTAAGACAATCACAGAATATCTGCTACAGATATGGGGAAAAAGAATCTTATACTTTTCCAATCAAAAAACTAATCAAAATAAGAAATAAATAAATATATATATATATATATATATATAAAGAATAAATAAATCCTAAAACATCTACTGTTTCCCTTTACATAGCAAGATTTCCTTCCTCACTGTCAGCCACAGTCAAGTTAGACAAGTTAGCAGGAAGAAAGATCCTACCCCAGAGCCACCCATAGGTGCAGCTGATTGAATATAGAAAAGATTTATTTGTTTCTTCTTCTTCATTATCCCTGCTCATATCTGTTACAGAATGCTTTATGAGTATGCTATTCTAAAAACTTGCTCCATTTATTAGAGGGATGTATTTTGTCTGTATTATCTGAGGATCACGTTCTAGAGGGAATGGAGTTTTGTAATACAGTTGTGGTTCATATATTTTTAAATGAAAGAGCTAGACTTGTGGATCAAGATATGGTTTCTTCCATTAAGATCTCTACTGAATTTTGACAAACCTTCATCTCAAGTCCTTCCTAAATTCTTTCAGCACAGAATTGTTTGGATTTCTTGTTGTACAATTACTATTTATTAAGTGGAGAGCTCCTTAGTGGTTTCATCATCTGTGATTTAACAATATTACATAAATCTTCAGACAAAGTTTAAGACTGAAAATAATCCTACAGCATGAAGTCAGAGTTACTGTGATTTCCTCCTCCTTCTGTCATGCTGGAGCAGCTAGACCGTCCTATAAAATATACATTCAATACGCTTAAGATCTCTAACAATTATAACATGATACGCATTGTTTAATCTTTATTTATTTATTTATTTATCCTTAACTATAAGAGCTTCAGTAGAATTATAGACTACTGAGTTGGAAGGGAAACACCAAGACCATTGAGACAAACTACTGGTTCCACACAAGACCACTCAAAATCTAAACCAAGTTTTTGAGAGCAGTGTCCCAGTATTCCCTGAGCACTGGCAGCTCAGGGCTGTGCCTCCTACCCTAGGTAGCCTGTTACACACCCACTGCCCTCTGGGGCAGAGCATTTTCCTCACACCCCCTAAACCTACCCTGATGCAGCACCGTGCTGTTCCCTCGGATCCTGTAACCAGAGAGAAAAGCCTTGTGATTCTGTGTTACCTGTGACCAACGACTGCATTGTCTTTCAATTGATTTTCAGTAACACCCAGAATAATTTGATACATAATTTCACAAGGCAATGAAGTGAGACTGACAGGTCTGTAATTATCAGAATCTTCTTTCATGCCTTTCTTGAAAACTAGAGCAACATTTTCTAGTTTCTAGTCTGCTGGGACTCTCTAGATTCCCAAGACTATTGCAGAAATAATTGAGAGAAGTCTCATAATAATATCAGCCAACTCTTTTAGTACCCTGGGATGAATTCCATTGGACCTAATATACTCATGTGCATTCAAAATTCATTATTCTCATAAGTTCTTCTCCATTGCAGATCAATTGTAACTGATAAAATTAATGGAGAACATTCTATTAAAAACAAAAACAAAAACACAAACAAAAACACAAACAAAAACAAAAGAAACCCACCCAAAAACATGTTATTATTCCAGAGACTTAAAACTCTCAGAGGAATAATGTAGATTTGAAGAAACTTTAATGAAAAACATCCCATCTTAACCCTTTAAAAACAATCCTCTAATAGAGAAAACACTTGGGTTTTCCTTGTCTTCTTTTCTTTTCTTTTCTTTTCTTTTCTTTTCTTTTCTTTTCTTTTCTTTTCTTTTCTTTTCTTTTCTTTTCTTTTCTTTTCTTTTCTTTTCTT
The DNA here is from genome assembly GCF_039878825.1 of Excalfactoria chinensis. Taxonomy (NCBI): domain Eukaryota; kingdom Metazoa; phylum Chordata; class Aves; order Galliformes; family Phasianidae; genus Excalfactoria; species Excalfactoria chinensis. Next base: position 179,256,314 of record NC_092825.1, read on the forward strand.
TTCTTTTCTTTTCTTTTCTTTTCTTTTCTTTTCTTTTCTTTTCTTTTCTTTTCTTTTCTTTTCTTTTCTTTTCTTTTCTTTTCTTTTCTTCTTTTTCTTTTCTTTTCTTTTCTTTTCTTTTCTTTTCTTTTCTTTTCTTTTCTTTTCTTTTCTTTTCTTTTCTTTTCTTTTCTTTTCTTTTCTTTTCTTTTCTTTTCTTTTCTTTTCTTTTCTTTTCTTTTCTTTTCTTTTCTTTTCTTTTCTTTTCTTTTCTAAATGATTAAGACTATATTATATGATTAAGACTATAATTGATGAAAAAATATATAAATGGTCACTATCTTATTCATACTGATTGAATTTTGTATATGAAATTTTAAATATGAAATAATAACAATAATTATAATAGTTATGATTATAAATTATAAAAACACAAATATACATATATATATAAAAGAAATATTAATTAACCAATTTATTAAGCAGCAGTGAGAGCCTTAACTTAATACAAATGTACCTACACGTATATATTTGGATTTCCATTGGTGTTCAGAAATTCTTCAGTATCAGAGTTTTCCATTCTGTTGCATGGTAATTTCATATAAAATGGAATATTTAGCAAGGATTCTGTCTTAATTTTGTTCTCATTCACATGGATGGAGGTTGAATAAGACCTCTGAAATATTATTTAAAAGGCAATTTGTTGAAACGAATCCTATTTTTTATTTATTATTACTTGGGTTTTACCTTGATCCCAGAATGGCTGGCTAAATGAACTATAACTTTTTTATAGGATGTCTCTCATTTGTGGTAGGTGTGAGTAGATTTTGTTTGCATTTTTTGCTTTCTTTTTTATATTTGCTTCCTCTGAAAATACTTCCCACCCATGAAAAGCTTTAAAGAAAGTATTTTTGTGCCTTACAAATGAGAAAATAATATTCTTTTCTTCAAATGCTGATTCTTTTTTTCCAAATTGGAATCTCAGTAAAAATAAATAAATAAATGAAAAGTTCAAAGCATGAATGAAACAATAAAAATATGTTAAGAAAGAGAAATGTTGCTAAATATTAAATGGTAGCAGATGAAAACTTTTTTCTTTTTTTTTCAGTCAATCAAGCAGCTGAGATATACAGAGGCAATATTGACTGTAGAGCTCCATAATTATTCTTTCAGCCTGCTGCCACACTTTTCAAGTTCAGTTTATTTGTTTTTAAATGACTTTCTTTCAGCTATCGCCTATTTTTTTAAAGTGTGATAATGACAGAATTGGCTGACACTACAGCTTGTTCAAGATAAGAATTATCTGCTATTGCAGAAAGTGAGCTTATCTGTAGTAAACTAATGCCTCAGCCATGGATTGTGACCTATTTCAAAGTTCAGTAGAATTTAAAATGTTTAAGACAATAGTTTATTTTTGTTTTCTGTATAAACATCACTGTCCTGACAGATATGCATGAAAGACAGTCTCTGCCCTAAAGAGGTAGAGATTTTTTTCATCCAAATGGATAAAAGAAATGAAAAATGAGAAGATAAGCAATGGTGCAGAGAAAGAGACTTGAACAAAGTGCAACCATAGATTAAGTAGAATTAACACAGGGTGACATAAGTTTTTTTTGGTCCCTTCATCTCATCACAATTCTGCTGAGACTCTACTTTAAACTGTTTGAGAATAGAGGCCATCGCCTCCATAACAGAGAATGAAACCTGAAAGTAAATTGAGAAGAGCACTGGACAAACTATACAAACTTATGTAGAAATGGCAGAATTAAGTGTTTGCACAAGTGGTCAGAGAGTCCAGGGCCTGATTTAACTTTACATGAAATTAATATTTGATCTATGAATCAGTACATGCTTTGGAAATCCTCAGTCTTTCAGAGAACTTCCTTCTGGCTCAGACTTAGACAGAACTGAAGAAACAGGAAGAGTCAAATTAAATTTAGGAATTTTGTTTTTAGGCTACACAGGATTTGGACTTGATGATCTTTGGGGATCCTCTCCAATTATATGTATATATATATATATATATACACCATATATATAATATCCCACAGTTCTAGTATTTCTTTAGTTGTGATTTCTAAACCTTCTGACCAGTTCTATAGAAGTGTGTTTACTTTTATTTTATAAATGATATTTAGTTAAAATCATCTGTAAAAGAGTTGAATGATTTGCTAATAATTTTAAAATGAACAAACTGACCTGCCATTCTTCGGCTTTTCAAGTAAGACGTCAGACTAATTCAATGATAAATCTACAAACTATGTTAAAAATCCCTAAACCAAAATATTTCAGTTACCCCACCTTATTTTATTCTAGAGGTATAACTGATTTAGTCTCCAAATGTCCTCTGAAATCTTGTCATAAGAATAGTTTATAAATCCTACTGTCATATTTAAATCTGTCATGATTTATAAATCCTTTTCAAGTTTTATGTCTCTGATTTTTCCCCTGAAGTGAAGATTTAGTAAAGAGCTCCAAGTTCATATTGAGTTCAATTGGGTTGCATTATGACTATCTTAAATACAATAAATTCTCCCAATGAACTCCAAGATAATTCAAGAATCTCCAAGGTGCTTGTCCTTATAGATCCAAACTGGGAAAGAGGCCACGTCTGAATTATTTGTCTTGTGCCCCTTCTGTGAGACAGTCTTTGCAGATGCTCCTTGTCTCATGTACATTCATCTGAGGCTAAAAGTTAACTTCAAATATCAAATAGACTCTACTCTCTCTCAGGGAACAGTCAGAAGACTAAAAAATCATAATATTCTAGACTGGATGGGCCATGGAGTGCGTCTATGGTAGAAATCACAGAATCACAGAATTGTATGGGTTGGAAGGGACCTCCAGAGATCATCGAGTCCAACCCCCCTGCCAAAGCAGGCTCCCTACACCACGTTGCACAGGTAGGCGTCCAGGCAGGTCTTGAATATCTCCAGAGAAGGAGACTCTACAACACCCCTGGGCAGCCTGTTCCAGTGCTCCATCATCCTCACCATAAAGAAGTTCTTGCACACATTTGTGCAAACTTCCTATGCTCCAGTTTCTGCCCATTTCCACTTGTCCTGTCTCCACACACTGATGAAAAGAGTTCAGCCTCGCCACTTTCCCCCCACACATCAGATATTTATAGACCTGGATCAGGTCCCCTCTCAATCTTCTTAAGGCTAAACAGACTCAGTTCGCTTAGCCTTTCTTCATAGGGGAGATACTCCAGGCCCTTCACCATCCTCATGGCTGTCCTTTCGCAGAAAGAATTCAGAGTCCTCTAGACTTTTCCCAGAGCTCCCTTTCTTTTTTGTTCTGGGGAGCCCAGAACTGGACACAGTATTCCAGATGAGGCCTTACCGGGTCAGAGTAGAGGGGGAGGATCGCCTCCCTCGACCTGCTGGCCACGCTCTTTTTAATGCACCCCAGTATGCCATTGGCCTTTTTGGCTACAAGGGCACACTGCTGGCTCATGGCCAACCTGTTATCCATCAGGACACTCAGGTCCTTCTCAGTAGAGCTCCTCTCCAGCAGGTCTTCCCCCAGCCTCTACTGGAGCTTTTTTTTTTTTTTTTTTTTGTTACTGCCCAGCCTGTCCAGGTCTCTCTGAATGGCAGCACAGCCTTCACGTGTGTCAGCCAATCCTCCCAACTTTGTATCATCAGCAAACTTGCTGAGGGTGGCCACTGTCCCATCATCGAGGTCACTGATGAAGATGTTGAACAAGACCGGACCCGGCTCTGACCCCTGGGGAACACCACTAGTTACAGGTCTCCAGCTGGACTCTGCACTGTCAGTGATGACCCTCTGTGCTCTGACAGTCAGCCAGTTCTCAACCCACCTCACTGTCCACTCATCTATCCCACACTTCCTCAGCTTTGTTATTAAGGATGTCATAAGAGACAGTATCAAATGCCTTACCGAAATCATCCACCGCTCTCCCCCCATCCACTCAGCAAGTGAGAATGTCATAGAAGGCTACCAGGTTGGTCGAGCATGACCTCCCCTTGGTGAATCCATGCTGACTACTCCTGATAACCTCCTTCTCTTCCAATTGTCTGGAGATGGCATCCAACATAAGCTGTTCCATCACCTTTCCAGGGACAGAGGTGAAGTTGACTGAGTTGTAATTACCCGGATCTTCCTTCTTGCCCTTTTTGAAGACTGGAGTGACATTGGCTATCCTCTAGTCTTCAGGGACCTCCCCCATTCTCCAAGACCTTTCAAAGATGACAGAGAGTGGTTCAGCAATCACCTCTGCCAGCTCCCTCAGGTCCACTCCACTAGGAGTGCTGAAAAGTGGATACTAAACAATTCTGAATTATTTTAGGTAAACAGTTAAAGCACACTAAATGTTTTCCTACTGCAAAATTTATTGTTTAGCTGTGGAACTCTGCCCCAGATATATACTCATAGCTTATATGGGTTCAAAAATCAATTAATTAGATTAACAAGCTAATTAATCTCTCTAGATTTAGCACAGAAAATACAGCAGTATCTTGAAAATTCCCTAAGCTATAGATCATTTCATAGTATCATAGTATCATAGTATTGTGCGAGTTGGAAGGGACCTTTTTTTTTGACAGCACTAATGAAATATACTGCAAAAACATTGCCATATAGGACATTATTCTTAGCATTTTTTTTAGTCATTTGCAATTTGTCGAGTACATGAATGTACAAACCTCAGGTCTTTTTGGGATAGGACATTCCTATTCCCTTACATTTTACTCTTTTCACTCTCACTACCACTCTTTTTAATTAACTTGGAGCTCTGCGTGATTAGACAGTACAACAACTTAAACAACTTGTATGAAAATTGGTGCTTCTCTTCACTTTTATGTATTTATTATCCTAGGGGATTTTTAATATTTTATTCAATATTATCTTGGGCATTTGGAGATTCATTGTTCAATATTCAGAGCTTAATGCACTCTGAACTTATCTTTGTAAGACAGCAATGAATATTTCAGGATTCCATTCCAGGATTTTGTGATGTTATAATACAAATTTAATTTCTTCCTGCTATACATCCAAAAAATGAAATACTCATGCTGTATGGGTAGTAGTAATATGATGTCCTTCATAGACAGATGGCAAGAAATTAGATCCAATTGCCTCTGCCAAATGCCATCAAGAATTCAGTACTTTCGAAGTCTTGTGTGTTCAAAACCTACAGGAGCTGTTAGTTGGAGAATTCAAGATGTTCTTGGCTGAACCTAGGACAGTACTGTCAAATCCAAATTTGTTTCTTATTCTGATAGAACATGAAATAACACCTGCATTACTTCAAAACTGTTTATTTATTTATTTAGTTGCTTTGTTCATACCATGTTAGATTTCATGTGATACTATTTAATACAATACTATATCATATTCCAGTCCATAGTCTTGCTATATCTTCTTTTGCTCCTGTATAAAAGGATTATTCTTCTGTTGAAAGCGAAAAATAATCATCACGGTGTGAAGATAATTCTGACCATTTAATACAGTTGAGAAAGCTTTGTCTGTTGACCTGCTTAAATTACTATTTCTGCTGCCTTTGGTGCCATCAGTTAAGAGTTCTGCAGTATTTCTTCATTCGTATCTCAATGTTCACGCTTAACTGTTATGTCAATTTTGTAACGTAGCTGTTAAGTAACTATAGTCTAAATATATATATACACTTAGTGAAAAGAAAAAAAAAAAGAAACAAAACAAAACAAAACAAAAAAACAAAACAAAACAAACAAAAAAAAAAAACAAAAACAAAAACAAAAAAAAACCTCAACCATGATAAGGGAATCACTCTACAGAAATGCACACTGATTTCTCCTGAACTGAAGACACAAAACCTCTCCAAATGAAAAGAGGAACTGTTGTAATAGGCTTTCTCGAACTTTCGGGCTGTGACGTTATAGCCCCACCCCTGCTCTGTGATAGGCTGTTAGCAATGAATATATAAGGAGAGGTAAGAGACAATAGAGAAGCCATTTTAGCCATTTTGGCCATTTTGAAACACTTCACTATGAGACTGATGGTATTGTATTTGGCCCTGGGTGAGTGTGCGACAGTATTCAACGAGACGAGCTCACAATACTTGTAATAAATGCAACAAGGAACAAAAGGGTACTTTAAAAGACTTGTGTTGTACATAGGAAACAGGATTGGAAGATTGGAAGCTCTTTAGGAGTTTGTCTGACAAACAGCCAAACATCTCTCATTTCAGGAGTGCTAATTTTCTAGCATTGTGGTAGATAGTTTATCAATATATATATATATATATATATATATATATATATATATATATATATATATATATATATATATATATATTATATTATATTATATTATATTATATTATATTATATTATATTATATATATATAATATATATTCATATATATTATATATTTATATAATATTTAATATATTATATTATATTCATTAATATTATATATGAATATATATATATATATATGAATTTCTTCCCTAGCCAGATGTCCATTTGTATGTTAAAAATTCTCATGGCAGCCCTAGTGGATCTGCTATTGAAGCTCAATCAGTCGCTTCTTTAGGAAAACTTTAGGTTTTTCAGTAGATCTAGAACTGGAAGGCAAGTTTGCAAGTCTCTGGCTGCACTAATGCATAGGTCAAGGATTTGGTCCATAATTTGCAGAAGCAAAAATTCCCATGTTAAGAAAAAGTAAGAAATGATTTTCCAGGTGCTTGATTTTCCATTTTATTTTATTTTATTTTATTTTATTTTATTTTATTTTATTTTATTTTATTTTATTTTATTTTATTTTATTTTATTTTATTTTATTTTATTTTATTTTTTTCCTAGCCAAAGGAAGAAGAGAATAAAGTCTCCACTCTATGCACTATAAGATATATATAATAGTATGAAATATTTACTGACGAATACACTGGGGCTTTGTTTTAATTAGTTCTTTTGACATTTAAGTAATCTTTTCTATTAACCCATCTGACTGTATGTGGCAGAGCTTGACTTATGCTTAAATGATATCCCAATGAGAAATGCAAAATAATCTTTGACTACATTTATAAAGAAGTGCATAAATAAATGTACATTCAAAGTATGATTCAAAGGAGTGGGAAGAAAATAGTCCCAAAGCCTCACCCTGGCAGATTGCTGGTAAAATATATGTGTAGATATGTATATATATAAATAAATATATATATAGTATTTGGAAATCAAATTAAAATTCAGCTCTTTTGTTAGAATCACTTAGATGCCATGCAGTTACCCTGCATTTAAATCAGTTTAGCTGAAACCAGACTTTGATCTTCTATATCTTCACTGATCTTCAAATGAGGATAATCAAAGCTGTTCAGTGAGAAAGGGTTGCTTCTAATACCATCAATATTGACAGTCACATTTACTTTCTCTAACACTCAACTCTTCTTATGTTACACATTTCCACACTGTTTCACAATGCAACACATTTTCAGAAGATAAATGATTCTAGCACTAAAATTATGAACAATCTGAAGTAAAATATATGCAAAAATAAATGTAAAAAGCAAGATCACACAGGAGAACGGTGTAACAAGGCTATTTAATCTGGTTGTCTTGCCACACTGAAAAGGAAAGCGAAAAAAAGAGGCAGAGGGCTCTGAGTGACAGATTTGTGTTCTTAGTGTATTCATTCTGTTGTATACATTACCATTCATAATCGTAGGTTTATAGAGATATTTATCTTACAGAAATTTGTATTTCTAAAAAGCACATATTAAGAAGTCTGTCAACTCGGTATAGTGAGATATTTACCCTCAAACCAGTATGAACAGTGATCAAAGCAGCATCTGTGTTGATAAAATGTCTTGAATCTCACGTAAAATTCTGAATACACATATATATAACGTCTTTCAAACAATCCAGTTAATGTTCAATGTATATATATATATGATGATTCCACCACTTCTCTGGGCAGCCCATTCCACTGCCTTGCCACCCTTTCAGAGAAGCACTATTTCCTAACAGCCAGCCTGAACCTCATCACAGCTTGAAGCCATTCCCTCTAGTCCTATCACCAGTTACACAAGAGAAGAGGCCGACTCCCAGCTCACAACAACCTCCCTTCAGGAGGGTTACAGAGAGCTATGAGGTCTCCCCTGAGCCTCCTCTTATTCAGACTGAACAATCCCATCTCCTTCAGCCGCTCCTCATATGGCCTGTGCTCCAGACCCCTCACCAGCTTTGTTGCTCTTCATTGAACATGCTTCGGGGTCTCAATGTCTTTATTGTGGTGAGGAACCCCAAACTGGACACAGTACTCAAGATGTGGCCTCACCAGAGCTGAGTACAGGGGAAGAATCAATTCCCTGTTCCTGCTGGCAACACTGTTTCTGATGCAAGCCAGGATGCAGCACGGGAATGGGCTGCCCAGGGAGATGCTTGAGTAACAGCCTCTGAATGTGACAAAATGTTAAATAATAGCATGTTTAGAAACAGGATAGAATGATACATAAGTTCTAGGTGTCATTACAAGAACAACTGCATCACTAAAAGGAAACAAATGCCTTAAGTCATTACTGCCTTCATTGTTCTCATGTTATTCATAGTCTCTCCACTCTAGAAAAATAATTTCATATGTAAGGCAAAGATGATTTCAGAACAGAATTTTAATTCACAACTTTGCTCATTTAAAAATCATGAAATTGAGTAAAATGCTAGTAATTCAAAATTTAAAATATGGACTGACTTGTTTAAAAATATTTCCTTATACTTGTTACTGATTGCACTGAAAATTACAAAATTAAGTTTTCCATAGTGTTTGGTTTTCATCATAGATTTATACTGACTTCTTAATGTTGTCTTTAATATAGTACTGAAGAAGATATCAGAATGATATCTTTAGAGTTCACATGTGGCTTGCACTGTTGATTCTGCTATTAATTGTCCTGAGGGAAATAATTCTGACAGAGAAAATGCAGAAACATTTCCTATTGAAAATGTGGTTATAACAAAACTAACAAGCAAGTACATCCTTAACTATTAAACTTTGAAAAATACAGTAATTTTTCAAAGTACATCTTTCCAATATTATGAATATTGATAAGTAAACTGCAGTCATTAGAAAAGGAAATGTAGTAGGCAGAGTAATCAAAATTAGTCTGCAGGCTGAGATAGACTGAATTAGTCACTGAAATACCATATTAAGGGCTATTGTCTCCACCAAAGATCATTTAAATCTTTTCAGTAGCTTAATGGATTTTAAATCAGATCTCAGAAAGTTTTTTCTTATTTATTTATTTATTTTCCTGAATAATTTTTTTAAACTCTCACAAGCTCTTTAAACTAATCCAAGCACTGCTGATAAGAGCAGAATATATGAGGGAAAGAGAGATGCAGCTATTTCTAATCTACATTCTTAGAAAATGCTGCAGTCTTTAGGGACCTTTAAATAAATAGCCCCTGACTGGGCATCCAAATACTATCTACAAAAATAAATCACCATATACATTTTATGTATTTCAGTACTTTTCTAAGTAGGCAGGCAACATATCAACAACAGCAGATAGATCAGATATACCCAGATCATCCATCAGGCTTTTGTCTTCAGATAAATACCATCATTTCATTTTTGAAGGTGTAATTTGTCAATTTATTTCTGTTCCCAGTCATATATTTTTTGCTTAAAGCACCCAAAATGATATTTAGACTAA